>NW_016690292.1:3079514-3080871 GCF_001604755.1 Lepidothrix coronata
CAACACGGGATTTTTTTTTTAAAGAACTCCTTATTGTGGTCATTGTACTGCAAGAACAGAGCTCCTCTTCTCTTCATTAGTCAGTAAAATGAAGAAGCTGAAGGCTGAGCAGCTTTTTATACAAGGCTGCCACAAAGCCATCCTCAAAATGTCTAGTGCTGCTGTTGCTTTCACCTGCTGAAGCAAGGTGGACTTAGCAGGCTCGATTCTTGTAAGGGCAATTCATGTGGCTTGTGGCAGAGCAAGCACCTGTGCCATTCTCCACTTACACAACCTAGAAGAGTTCATGCTTCTCCCCTGCCCCTCCATGGGTCTTCTCCACAGGCTGTGGTCCTTCAGGGAGAAGTCTGTTCCACCACGGTCTTGCTGGGGGCTGCAGGGGCACCTAGAGCTCCTCCACCTCTGACCTGGGTGATCGTTTCTCACACATTGTCCCCCACACTCTGCAGTTTTTCCCCCTCTGTCTGTTGTTACCACCAGTGCCAGTGAGGGGCTCAGCTGTGCCCCGTGGTGGGGTTGTCCTGGAACTGGCTGGAATTCGCTGTGTTAGGCACGGGGCAGCCCCAACCTCTCCTCACAGAGATTCCCAACACATGTGCACAGGCACCTCATACACCAAGTGTGTGAGCATCTTTCAAACTGCCCCACCACCCTTGCCTGCAGCAGTTGGGTGGTTGGATATCCTGGGATACAGAGGAAAGGCTGGAGGCGCTGTGGTAGGTGAGGGGGAATGGCTGGTGATGGAGGAGCTGCCATGGCCATGGGGCACTGGGCAGGAGCTGGCCTGGTGGAGCTGGAGCCCAGCTGGAGCCCAGCTGGTGGGAGAGGCACTCCATGAGGGCACATGGCTGTGCAGCAGGGGGCTGGGTCCCTGTGGAAAAGGAGGCTTCCATTACCGCACTCCCATAAACATAGGGAATTATTATTGTCCTCTGCTTTCACAAACTGAAGAGCAAGAATTTAAGCTTGGTGTTTGCCTTAACTGCAGCTATCGTTAAGTGAATTAAACTAAGAGTTAGACACATAATTGGTATTTCTGTTACTACAAAGTACAGCTATTCTCTTTTCAAATACATTAAACCATAAGAAACTGCTTTATACCAGCTAAAGCTTCATAATACATTTATGTGTTATTGGAAGCATAATTCACAAGCAGAGTGTTATTAAAACCTTACCAGCTTCCAGTTTAAATCTTTGTACAGTGATTTAACGCTCTTCTCATTTCTTTATGTGACATTTTCACAATTATTAAACATGAATGTGTCCTCAGAGTCTGTACCCATAAGTCCTGTGAGTGCAGGAAAGGCAGCAACAGTCCTGTTGATCTCAGATGCTGTAATAAGATTGTGTCCAGGAA
>NW_016690292.1:3080881-3082172 GCF_001604755.1 Lepidothrix coronata
TTTCTCCCCCTCTTTTCCTAAGGTGTGGCTATGTTGTGAATAATTGATGCTTCTGCGTAGAAAAATATTTTCTTTATCATGTTGCAGAGTTTGGACTTCCACCAACCCATTAACTCAAAATAAACTCCTAAGCATTCTACTGTCTGATCAGTGTCTGCATAGTGACATTTATCAAGAGAGAGACACAAGAAATAGTCAGCGACTGGAGATTCTTACAGACTGGAATAATGACACTGTAATCTTGCTCGTTCCCTCCCTATACCTATCACCCCCTTTTCCAATCTCTATATTGTGTATGTGGCTATATTGTGTCTATATTTAAACACAGCTAAAACGACTGTTAGTGTCTATATTGTGTCTATATTGTATCTATATTTAGACACAGCTAAAAGGACTGTTAGAAGTGTCTCTTGACATGTGTTCAAATCCAAACCACAGGTATTAAAATTCACTTGAAAAAAAAAAAACCAACAACAACAACAACAAAAGACAATTTAAGCATTTTCTGGTTCCAGGACATACAACAGAAAAGACATCACCATTACTAAGCTTATTTCTGAGGTCAACAGATGGTCTTGCTACATTTAGAGTCCTTGGAAGTTGTTTGCTCTGTTCTTTGTTACAGAAAACACCTTGGAAGTAGATTCAAAAGACTGTATCCAGTAGACATGATCTGAATTAGAAACAATAAAGGAGAGTCTGATGTTATCACACAGTATATTTCATGCATCCAGTCAGTGGCAGCAGCCCACAGATGCTTAGGCTAGAGATGCTCTAGTAAACAGAACAATTTGCAGCATTGCCATCAGCACAGCATAATAAAACTTCATGGAGGTATGTGGTTATACCTTTTCCTGAAAAAAAGAAAAAAAATTTGAAAAGCACAAAATAACTTCTTATCTGCAAGAGTTCATTAACAACTGCCAGCTATGTATCATACAAGTGAAAGGAAGAGTTCTTTAAATGAGAACTTACAGAGGTGCCATGGCACTTGAGTAATTAATACTGTACCCTTGTATCAACTATCTCTGCGTCTTGTTTAAAGGAAAAAATACCACACACTTTTTTCTTGTCATGGTTTTACACTGCCATCCAACTCCTGACACACAAATGATTGATATTTAGCATCGCTCCCCACTCACATCCATTGATGATCCATTCAGAGTAACTCCTTGCAATTATCATAACAAAGACTGGGGATAGACATGCATACATGGTACTAAAACTGAATAACCACAAAGTATTTCACACATGCATTCTCCAGTTTTCTCTTCCATTTATGGATAATAAC
>NW_016690293.1:0-33514 GCF_001604755.1 Lepidothrix coronata
AGATGAGGTAATGGTTGGCATTAAGGTCGGTGCTGCAGGCAAAATGAGCTCTTTGACAGTCAAACACAGCCTGTTAGCTCTTGCAGGCCTGGAAAAAAAAAAAAAAAAAAAAAGCCATTTATAACCTCAGTACAAGTTGGGGTCATTTTATCAAATCCAGAGTAGTACATGTATTGAATCTCTTTGTTCTATGCTGGTGCAGCCAAAAGAACTGGATGCTGGACTCCTGCTCCTGCCCCAGCCGGCAGAGCTGCCTTGGCCGGCTCCCCACTCCACATCAGGTTATCTTTTTGTAAAGTACCAGCAATAATAACACCATCACTCACAAAAGGCTTGAGTGTTGTCAAAAGGCTAAAGTATTGTCACAACTGAAAGCATATATCCATAGAGGTAGAGAGGGAGCTAGTGGTTAGAGAACTGCGATATGGGAGTGAAAAAAGACTATTGATCAGCCTGGTTTCCAAACAACACACTGCTGTGTTGACATTCATTACTGATACACGCTGCTGGTGGTTAATTCTTAATTATTGTCATATCTGGAGTGCTGTGCCCATTTCTGAGCTCCCAAGTACAAGACAGTCATGGACATACTGGAGTGGGTCCAGCAGAGGCGATCCATGCGTGTGAAAACCTGATGAGGTGGTTGCCTATGGTCTGCCCAGAGGGTGGAGAAGAGGCAATGAGTATGAAGTGAACTTCCACTTACCAGCTTTGTTTTTATGGTGAGGGTGGTCAGACAACAGAACAGTTTGCCCAGAGAGGTTACGGAGTCTCCACCCTTGAAAATATTCAAAACTCTAATGGCTACATTCCTGAACAACCTGCTACAGCTGAGCCCTTTGTGAGCCATGGGGTTGGGCTAGACAATCCCCAGAGGCCCCTTCCAACCTCATCAATTCTGAAATCCTCATTCTGTCATCAGTCATTGTCTCTACGTGTTCAAACAATCAGTCCTTAGCAATCTAAGCCTTCATTGTCTGGGGGCATTCAGTATCTTGGACCTGAAGCCACATGGTCAACACTGATGGCTGCAGTCCCAGTAGTCCCACCAGCAGGTTGAGGTGGCCAGGACTCTTCCACGAGGGAAGGGGGCCCCAAAGTGGGAAGTGTTTTTCATCATCGTTTTTCCCTGCTCATCATTAGTGTTTGCATACTTTTCATTCCTGCCACAAACAGAAAAGAAAGAGGGCTGAACCTCTTCTGGTCCTGGCATAATTCACTTTATTTTTGAATCCAGAAAGTGCTCTGCTTTTGCCAGGCATCTTTCTTGCCTCTTCTGCAGGGTTGTTCTGGATCCTCCTGCCTCTGCCTTGGAAGCTTTACTTGCTTATGTTTCCCAATCCTACCTTTGTGCACCTATACCACACATCTGCCACTGCCCCTTTGGTGACATTTATGTACTTATGCTTTGCTGTCTCACAGAATGCATCATAAGCTGTGGCTGGTTTTGCTGTTACAAAACATGTAACCCACACGGCGCAGTTGGCTGGGCTGTTTTGGAGCACTTGTGTCTGGTTCCAAGGAAAGCGAATACTAATTTTATCCCATGCATCTGCTTCCAAGTGCAGTGGACCTGGCCTTTGGCAACAGCACAGGGCAGTCTCAGAAAACTCACATTCTGCTTTGCAAATGCAATGCCTCATGACCATGAGAGTCGCTTTTTACCTGTGTCTTGGCATCTTCCCAATGAGTCCTTCTTGATTGCCAACACAAATTTTCTCTGTAACCTTAAGAAAGCTCCCATGCCTCTTGACCCTATGTTTCCTGACTCCCATCCTTCCTTCTGTTCTGGAGTTAAAATAAATTTTAATTCTTTTGTTTCATGAGAATCAATAGCTTCTTTCCACTAAAAGAAGTCTTCAGTCTGGGATTTATTTGATACTTTGCCCCTACTGAATTATGAAAGGTGCCAAATGAGGGAATCCTACACCCAGCTATTGGTAGCAATAGTTTTGATCTGTAACACAGAAATGCAAGCTTTAGACAGGAAATTATCTATCCATTTGAACTGAGTGGATTACACTTGGCCTCCAAGTGTAAGAATTTGGGTTAGAACTATGCTCATCACACAGTCAACTGCCCTTTGCAAAGGGCTGGGTTTTCTACAGCAGCCACAGACTCAATGCCATGGACAATATGCAGCCTACTGAGGGAACTGCCCTGCCAGATGAACCTCCCTTAGGTTTCTGCTGCCCATATTGAGGGAGAGCATGCCAAGAGGGATGCTGGAAGATCAGAATCCAAATGTACAACTCTGGATTAGAAAATTTTGAATCCCTGTCTCAACGACATAGAGTGAGTTTTGCTGCAGTACTTTCCAGTTTCATTTTCCAGGCCAGATAACAAGGGTCAGCCTGTAGAGTGCTGTACTCCACCCTGTCTATCAGCGGGCACAGAGAACTTGCTGACTGTTCCTTTTTGACCAGACCCTGATACTGTGGGGCCCTGTTTGCCTGTTCCCCAACACCTCCCAGGGTGCAACTGGCTGCTCCTCAGCATTACACAGAGAGAGACTGGAGATCAAGAGCATTCAGGTGGTTGGTGCTGGGATGGACTTTTTGTCTGCAGAGGTGCTGGCAGCATCCCTGATTTCTGAAGAAACCTTCAACATAGTTCCTTTCAGGATCTAAAAGTGTCTTCATTGCATGGGGTATATGGAAACCACCTTGGCCCTGAAACGCATGCTGTAAATATTTGCTGCCAGCAGAAGAGTACAGCTTTGTCTGGGTGGAGTTGCTGGGGGACTGAGGTGGGTTGCAAGCAAGAACCTAGTTGGAAAATGTAACAGCCTTGCTTTTGTAAAAAGGAACACCAGAAATTATCAAGATATTGGTCTATATTTGCATCAGGAGAGATATCACCCCCATTAGTGCTAAGCCCATATGGGGAGCAGGGGGACTTGCTGCTGCATGGCATGTTCCTTTTAGTGTTCCTGTTCACAGAAATTACTGATCAATTTTAGACTGTGAGAGAATTTTTGACCCAAGGAAAATCAGTTGCTGATTTAAAAATACTAGAGAGTATTCAAAGTTTAAAGGCATTGTGAGACATGTCACTGTAGAAGGGAAATATGCTACACAAGAGGAGAGGTTTTAAACCAGAGCTTTGGGATAAGTACATTTAACCCGATTTACCCATCAAATCCAGCAAATTTTGAAGAATCTTATATTGCCCTTAATTTTACTCTGAGTTGACTTTAAACATCCTGGGACACAAAGGTTTGGGAAGAGTAATTCTGAGATGTGGCAGAGTCACCACTGTCTGGCCAAGCTTCATTACCACACATGACAAGGGTGAAGCACGAATGTAAGCCCACTGCAGGCAGATTGCCATTAAAACTATTTTCATGCTTAAAAGTATGTACATTAATGCACTTTTTGAGAAATCAGAAGTTAAATACGTGAAAACAACAGTTGTGGCTTCCCATGTGTGAAGTTACAGTCTGTTTTGTTTGCACACCCGCGAGAGCATCCACTTGCAGAGCTGCTGCCTTGCAGCTCAGGAGACTGAATTCTATTTTAGACTGGAATTTTACTGGGGAATGTGTTCAAAATTACTTGTTCATATTCCTTTTGAAGAAGGAAAGACTCTCTATGTAGAGGGCATGGATTTTAAACTGAGAAACTTGAGCAATGTTTATAATCATGTTTATAACATTTGGCAGCAAACTGGTCAGAGCAACTTTTTGGAAACGGTTTTCTTTTATCATCCCCAGCATGCCTTTGGTTTTGGCCCTGCTTCAACTAGAAGTTTTTCCATCAGGTTTGGGATTTTTTTAAATTTTTTTATTTTTATTTTAAGACACATAATCAGCTAAGAGTTATTATTATACACTGTGTTTTTGAAGTCTTTCTCCCTTTTAGGATAAGACTTAGGATTGTTGCATTCAAATCATTAAATAATAGCCAAGTAACCCTTTCAACGTCTTATGCTGATTTATCTGCTTTTTTGCACCTCATTCAGTTTGTGTGAAGGAATTAGACTGGTCTGTTTTGCCTTCTTGCCTAAGGATTACTTGCCAGTCCTTTATGAAGAGGCAGCTGAGGGCTTGCAGCCAGATTTTCAAAGGTACCAGATGCTGAAAGATACAGAAATCTAAAAGATTTTGGTAAGATTTTTGCGTAGCCCCCATGACATGGTCAGTGTTGATGCAGAGTAGGTGTTACCTGCTTCATGCCTGTTTAAAGTTGCTTGTTAGAGAAGTTTGGAAAACAATGCTTAATGGTGTTTTTCTGGCTTACATTCAAAAAAAAGAAAATGGAAAAGGAAGATGAAGTCAAGAATGTACTTCGTTCTATTTTTTATAGGAAAGAAAACACCAATGAGAGCATTAATGTATGCACAAATCCTTTGCTAATATTACCCTTCCATACAAATAATTGCACAGAGGATGGTGTGTTGCAGTGAGTGGAAGAGCTTGCTGTGTCTGCCAATGTTTCTGGATATGCTTGAATCCTTCTCCATGGAATTAAAAGAAAATATTTGACCAGCCATGCTATTAGTTTTGTAAAGCTCGTTTTCTTGAAGTGCAAGCTGGCAGGGCTTTTGTTCCTGTATGTGTTTTTCCATCCTTCTTTAATTTTCTTCCTGTCATGAAGAGTGCAGTCAGTAATTGTGAATTAGTAGTCAATGTGTATGTTTTAATAATTTTTTAAAATACATTGGTAAATGTCTTGGTACATGTAAGACAGATGCATATATGCGCATCCAATGGCAAGCAGAAAGGTGACAGGTATTCTTTGCAGCATTTGTGCTACTCGTGTGAGGCTGGACGTAGTGTGGATTTGAACATAACTCATTTGTACACTTGCTTTAATAGATGACCCTTCAGCGTTTGACCTGGACTCTGACTGGAAAGCTCCCATGGAAGAGTGGGGGAACTGGACTGGAGATGAGGAACATCAGACAGGGGAGGAGAAGGAGAAGGTGAGGCAGTGATGTTGATGGCCAAGGGAGACCTGCTTCACTGGGGTCAGTCTCACCCAGGCTGGGGTCTCCAGTCCAGCCCTGGAGCTGGGCTCCTCTGGTTGCAGGGGCTTTCTCACACTGGGAGGAGGTGCTTGGCGTGGTCACTCCCCTGACCTCTCTGAGATAGCTGGAGCTGGGGGACACTTTTGCAGGATGGGCTGGGGGGAGTTGGCTGGTCACTCTGCATGAATGAACTCTTTCTACCACTGCTGACTTTTCCAAATACCTGGGCCTGAAAAGAGGTCTGGAGTCCACAGCTGACACCAGCCTTCTGGGACATATTTATTTAAGTTTGCTGATAAGAGGGTTTGCTGATAGTGCTACAGGGGTAGCTCGGGTGGAGAGGTAGAAGCAGAAGGCTTGCTGTTTAAATGCTTTCTAGAAGCCCAGAGAAATATTCCCTTTGGCAGCAGTGGGAAGAGTGTGCCGAGCTTTTTGCAAAGAGCTGTGTTAATCTCAGGTGTGTACCTTATCCAGAGAGATGCCCTGCTTGTGCACTGTCAGAACACACTCCTGGAGGTAATTGGTTTTCCTGAAAAAACCCAAGAATTATGTGTCCCATGACTCCTCTTACAACATCTCTGATGCTTTCAGGATTTGCCAAAAGGCAAAGCAGGCATTTGCTTCTGCCCTTCTGGACTTGAAAGCAAAACACAGCGGAAGAAGAAGAAAATGGAAGTGAAGGAAGCAAGGGGTGGATCCGGGCTGAAGCATGTGAGTATTTTTTATTCCAAGAGTAGTGTTTGGTTTTCCAAGAACAGAGGGGTATGTCTTCTCTGTTAGGATGTTGTGACCCAAGGGAGACTTTTCTTCCTCTCTGTCTTCTGGCTTCCTCTTCTCTTTTCTCCCTGCCTTCCCATAAAAGAAGTGTGAGCACAGTGAACACCAGGGTTTTGCAACATGGTATTCCCTAATAGATTTGCAAAACAGTTTGATTTTACAGTACAGAGAGTTGTGCACTAAACTTGGAATTCATCTGCCTAGGCATTTTTTCTTCCATGATTAAAGCCAGATGCACTCCAAGTTTAGTGTACAATTGAGCTGTGTTTTATCTGTAGCTGAAGGTCATCCAGAGATATAAACAGTAATGCAAAGGTGGTTCCCGAAAGTCAGTGAAGATAAAGAGAGGCCAATGTTATACCAGCAAAAAGCTTATTGAGAGAAAAATGTCTCAGAGTGCAACCGAAAAAGGCTGTGGTGGGTGTCAGTTCATTGGGGATGGGAAGTGCAAAGGAACAGTGTTGATTGGATTTTGGAGCAGCCCTTGGCTGTAATGTCCTTGCTGTCCTGTGAAATGAGAAATGCAAGGGTGAATCCCACAAAATGTCCTAATTGTATTTCATTCACTTGTCACAGAATATGTTTTTCTGGACTTGTACAGCTTTTTTTTTTTGTTTTGTTTTGTTTTTATCATTTCTCTTCCTGTCACACCCACTGTGGTCTCTCATGATCCTCAGGACAATTTTGCTCCCTGAACTCCAGATGCTCCCATTTTAAGCAAAAAGGTTTTAACTGACCACAATCCACATAGTCATTAAGCCAGTCCATCAGTTCCCAGAGTGCTGCCAGGCTACTTGCTCTCTTGCACATCCAATTAGTTGGTTTAGCTTTGTATGTACCTTAATGAATAATCTTAACAGTGCTGTTCAGACTCCTCAGGACAGCATTGCTCTTCTGGCATGTTTATGGAGGGCCAGAAGAAGCTCATGTTGTATGTCAGCCCCAAATGCTGCTGCTGTGCAAGCTCATCCTTCAGAGATGGACAAAAAAAAATGAAATTACTTTTGAAGCCAGATCTGCAAAGTTGCTCATCACACTCCTTGTGCTACATCCAGTGTTCCTGTGGACTTTGGACATTTAGCAGTCACGAGGCTCATCTTACTCTTCAGTGTCACTACACAGTGACAGTACTTTCATCTCAATATTTCTTGCTGTTCTTCCATTCACTGGGGGAAGCAAGGGGAAAAATCTTAATTAAAGACAATTTCAACACTATAATCCCCTCTAAAACAAATAAATAGGAGGTAGGTTGAGGACATGCCTCATGAGGAATATTCTAACATGTAAAAATTAATTTGTCCTACAGTTTCTTAAATGCCCCCCAATAATGACATTTTCTCTCATATTCTGTATTTGCATATATTTCGTTTAACTTGTATGCTTAGTGAAGCATATTGTTTCAATTAAACCCCAGCAAGGTTTGCAAACAAGAATGGAAGAAGGCCCAAGGGACTTGATATCTACAAACTATAGCAGTGATGCAGTCTCTGTTTCCTTCAAAAAATCCTTGGATGTTGCTAATAATTCACCCAGTAATGGTAAGTGATTGTTTTTGCACATCTGATGAATTTTCAGAATAATATGTAATCTGAGAAGTGTTCACAAATGCATTTTTAAGTGAATATGAAAAATGCTTCTCCTTTAGCTGTATATGTTAATTCTTTGAGAGCCTCTGCATTACTTGGTATTACAGAGGCTTTTCTGTGACAAATACCTGTTCCTGCTCCTCTCAGTTACTGAGCAAAGCTACGATTGCATTTAGTGACAGTTATTTTTTTCAACACAAAACAGAAGGAAACGTGTATGAGTGAGTCAGAGCCCACTAAAAACATTCAGAGCCCTCCCCATGACTTTGGATTACCCTCAAAAGTAGGTGGCCCTTGTTAAACACATCTAACAACCCTTAAATCCCCTTCATTAGGCAAAAAGCCAACAGTTCTCAGGGATGTGATTGCACATGGAACATTTGTGCACTGGCCCCTGTTGTGTGTATGGCAGGTGTATCTGGAAAAAAGGAGAGGAGGAAGAGGAAGAAAATGAAGAAAGAGACTTGAGGGAGTTGTGCAGCTGCCGGAGTGACAACCCGATGGGGCAGGCATACTGATGAGCTGCAAGGATTCTGCTTTCTGTGATGCCACACCAAGCCCAAAGCGAAGGGAGACATCAGGAGACTCCCAGTGAGAGGAAGAGGAGAAGAGGAACAGTGAGCCAGAGAGCGTGAGTGTGTGAGAGAACGGAGAGAGTGAGCAGGCTGTGCACAGGAGGTGGTTTTGAAACAGAGTGGCTGTTCATTGCAAACTGCTGCCCTTGGTCAAAAGGTGTTGAATGGAGTTTGACTGGTTGCATTAGGTCCTTTCAGTTTTTCACTGTCATGTTATTTGTCAACTTGTAGTGTTATATGCCATTGTAGAAATAGTTGGGCTGTACCTGACTGTGGTTGTACTTTGGTCCCATGGAGGATCCACCATTCCTCTTGCATTTTGGCAGAGATACTCATCGACAGGCTAGTAATGTACAGAAGGAAGCACTGTTCAGAGACAAGGGGAGAATAACATGGATCATTCTCAAACCTCCTAAATATTTTTAAATCCTTGTTGGCTGCTATAGTCAGACTTTGCCTCATACCTTGCCATATTTATACTTTTTACCCCATGTCAGACTAGCATGCTCCACAAGGGAACATTTCTAAAGGAGGTTTTAAACTTGTTTGGAAAGCTGGTCTAAACCTTCTTTTCTCCTTGGATTTCATGGTGGGCTAAATTTTAAAGTCTGTATGTCCAAGCATGTTGCATTCATACTTATAATAGACTGAGGTAACTTTTAAAAACATTTTTCTTCACGTGTTGTTTGGAAGTTTTTATCATTTTGTTACTTGAATATTCTAATATAAACTAAATTTGTGAATGAAATTTTTAAAAATGTCAGTTTAGTATTTATTGACAAGTGTGTATTTCTCCTTGTCAGAGAGCTCACAGTATGGAGGAGAGAATCTGTTACAATTGAATACTGTGGTTTATAAACAATGCTAAGTTGACACCACTAAAAGCAGAAGCCCTTTATCCCTAGAGGAGCTGCAGCTTTGGTGGTAGCTGGGAGGATTTCTTCAGACTTGACCCATCCCAGAAGTGCTGCCTCGAAGGATGAGAGAGTGTTTGTCAAATCTCCATCTGCATTCGACTCTGCCTTTGGAGATGGTGTGGGAAGGTTATGTTACTAATGCATGTTAAATGTGTGCACATTTGTAGGCTTTGGGCTGATGCTGTGAAACCCATTTCACTGGGATACTGAGTAACCAGGGATGTGGCTTTACACTGCCACGGCTGCACTCCTGTTTGCATCATGGAGCCAGAGGAGAGCTCTGTGCTTCTGCCATGGCAGCCACCCTGTCCCTGGCCCTGTCCCTGATACCGACTCATCTGAGCTTTACCTGCAGCTCAATACTTTTACCTTGATGGCCTTCATCTGTTACATAGCTGTCATAGCAGCCATACCCTTCAGAGAAGCAATTAACTGCAGCAATGTATTTGTGTTTAGAGTTTAGCTACTATATGGTAAAGAGCAGATCTCTTGTGCTGTGATTTTTGGGGTAGTTAGCTGTGTGCTCTGAAATTTAGCACAGCAGGATTGTTTCAGAAAGGCAGAGGAGGGGTAATCTTAACTGATACCATTAGCAGCCCACTGTCTTGGTGTTTGAGTCTCAGTGTAGGAAAATATTGGCAGTGTATGAATGCACTGACTAGACCAAAGGGCTTTTATCTGGAAAGTAACTGGTTTGGAGCAGATGCATAACACGAAAATACATGGCTTCACTGGAGGAGCCGGTACAGCAAGTTCAAGGGTTTAGAAGATGTGCTAATGAGTATGTGGGTAATAAGCAAAGTTCTGCTATCTCTGCAGCCAATGTAAAACATCCATTGACCTCATTGGGGCCAGGATGTTGCCCATGGTCTCTGCTTAGCATTGAATATAACCTCTATCATCAAAAAAAAAATAATTCTTCTGCTTTTTTCTCTATATCTGCTTGCAAACTTTTTGATGTCTTTGTAACTATGTTTTATTTCAATGTTTCAGGACTTCAAATGTCACTGTTTTTATAATAAAAATTGAAAAATTTTATCCAAAGCCCCACACTCTTGAGCAGTTTTATTTAATTTGTATGTCTGTGAGTGAGAGCATGTGTTTTTGGCTAAAACCATTTCAGTTTCAAGCTTTTTCAAGGTACTATAAATGTTTTTTAAGAGATTTCCTTCATCTGAACCCTTTTATGTTTAGGAAATCCTCATGACATTCTTCTGTTGTTGGGATGAAAAAAGAACGAAGACCTGTAACACTGCCAAGTTGACTATGGTGCTGATGACAAGCAGCAGCAGATTATATTATCCAGCTTTTCTGTCAAATTCATCAGTATCTCTCTTACTGACATCAGTGCTATCTGGAGAGCTGCATTTTTCTTCTGGCTCTGCAGCTTCACAGATGGGAAGCCATCAGAGTAATACAGAAGGGTTCAATAGTGCTGTTAGAGCAGCACATTATTTAATACCCTATTCTAATGTAGGCAAAGAAAATACACTCCTACGACTAAATACTCTTGATTGGAGGCTTTCCTAAATAATTGAAAAGCACTCTTCAGGGCAAGTTGGGTGGCAATGTATAGCCTGCTTGTCTGATTCATCTGCTTTGTCAGCACTTAGGAAGGGTATTTTGGGTTCTGCTTGGTTGATATGGCTGTGGTAGTGCCAGAAGCCTTCCTGCACTACACCTCCCAGTGCCGCTGCTGCACGTGCTCTCAGTGATGAGAAAGTGTTCTAAAGTGAGAGAGCTGAGTTTAAAAAAAAAACAAACCCAAACACAACGCGCTCAGCAACTGCTGGCAACTTCCATTCTTTCTCTTCCCAGTCCTCAGAGGCTAAAAGACCATCACACAGTTTATCAAATTGCCTTCACAGATGCTTTGAAAAGCAGACCTTTGAGTTCCTTATGAAACACTCCTTCACCACTGCATGTTCAGGTTACTCCCTGGTTTCTGTGCTTTTAAAACATATTTCCCCTTCTCTTCTATGAGGCTGTGCAGATTATCAGCCTGCTCTGCTGATTCTGGCTCCAGGAGGGTTAAATGAATGTGCTAGATGTGCACATTCTCCGTCTCTGATCTTTGCTAGCTGGAGTCTAGGGTAAATCCTCAGACAGAAGATTCAACATCCCTCCAACAAGCTGAAGCATTGCTTGAGCTATAGCTGAATGTTATCCCTTAGAAGAGTAAATTGAGAGTAGCCTCTCTGGTCATTCATCAACCCAGTGTAGTTTAATTTTCAGTTCATGGGCCAGGTTCAGCTGGCTCCCCCTGCCTTTTCCCTAAGCAATTTATTAGCTGCTTGAGAGGTACAAGCCTTAAGAGCAGCCAAAAGCTCTCCCTGTGCCTGCAAATAGCCCAGCAGCTGGAAATCAAGCCTCTGGTACAGCCATGGTGTGGGAGGTGGGCTGAAGTGTGGCTGGGAAACATCTATGATCTGGTTAGGAGAAAGCAATTAATTGTTCCAGCAGCAAATGATGAAATACATGGCTTCAAGTTTCCACTTTCGCTTAAACTCAATCTGCTCTACTTTTGTAATAATGCTCTTTCTTGTGGGCAGCCTTTTGAAGGTGAAAGATTGGCTGTATCCCTAATAATAGGACCTTATCCATACGTGGTGAATCCATCGTATCTCTGGCATTAAGATGTGGTTGATGCTGTAAGTGAACTGCTGACCTACAAAGCTGTGTTTACTCACAAGCAGACAGCAGGATGCAGATGCAGAGTCTGAAGCTTTGCTTCACACTGCAAACGTGTGTAACACTGCCAGGGTTAAGTGGGGCAACCGCAGAGAGGAATTTGGCCTGCTGCTCCGTAATTTTCCATAACTGACCATTGTAATTGTCTATAATTATCAAGGTTCCACCCAATCTGCAGATTGGTGGCACAGCTGACATATCTGCACAAGCCAAGGAGAAGGTACATATGCTAATTGTCTGGCAGGAAATAATTTCTTTATTATGCTCACATTTTCTAAGGGTAGCTGGACGTTGTGAGGAGAGAGGGTTTTGAAGTCATGGGCTACAAAGATCAAATAGAGGAAACCTTGTCCTTCTTCTGTGATCATACTGAATCAGACCCAGGGGTATTTTCAAGGCAACTTGAACTTTGCACTACGTGCCATCCCTGACATTCAGCCTCACAGATGTTCTCATCTGCAAAGGGAAGGTCCGCCCGTATTGAATGGACATGGTAATGCATTGGTCTCAGAAACAAACTCCCTGTGTCTTTTGGGGAAACGGCCACTGTGACATAAATTGACCCCTCTATCATCCCATCAAGAGAATATCAGAAACTTGGCAAACTTTATTTTCTATCAAATTTTAATTTCTCTTTGCATGCACAATTTTCCTTTGGTTCTGTGTAGTGCATGTTACAGAGACAAGTGATAAATGACTTTATTCAACTCATCTGTGTTCCTCCTGGAAATCTTTGCTGGCATCTCAAATTGCAAACCCAGTCAAAGAGTCAATGTGTAAAGAAATCACTACCACCAGAAGGGAACATTCTGCTTCCCTGAACAGGTATAGTTCAGGTCCTTAGGCTCATCCTATTCACCCTGCCAAGATTCATGGAAGGGCAGGGCCGGGCTGAGGGCTGGAAGGGGGAGGCTGTTGGTGAGTACAGGACATTTCCCCTTTCCAGCGCTCACTGTTTGTTCATGTGAAAGCACTGAGATATCTGAAATTGCAAGTACCATTTTAGATCGCGTTATTTTTAGACATTTTCATAGCTCCTCAGCTGTGTGGAGGCTGCTATAAATGAACCACAGCTCTTTTAGTTTATCAGATTTTGATTCTCTAAATGAAGATGAGAATTTTTATTCAGTGTTTGAGATTCAGAAAACCTGAGCACAGAGAAAGTCACCCAGAAACACAGCCTTGTGCTTAGAGAAATTTTACATCATGCTGTCATATTTTAGCTGATTTTCTAACCTTTAGTTTAAAAGGTTTGGAACTGAGTTAAACTGACTCTTGCTGGTAAAAGATAATTCATATTGTTAACAGCAACCAACTAGAACAAATAGTATAGAAGCTTGGAACACTACATTAGGAAACCCAAAGTGATGTTGATTAATTCAGTAAACGAGTAAAATTCAATAACCACAAAAGTCATTGTGACACATTCTTATTACTTTCTTACCTCTTTTAAAAGAAACCACTGACTCTCCAAATTACATTGTTTTCTTCCAGCAGAATCCATCTTGGAGAAAAAGGCTGGTAAAATTTGTTAATGCTGACTTCAGGATATCTAGGATTTCACTGTGTGAGTCATCAAGAGCAAAGTTTCCCCCTGAGTAATTTATTTGAGGGATTTTTCCCCTCATTGATATGCTAATGCTTTGCTTTTACTTTAGTACATTCTTATATCTTTTAAGGAAGCAAAAAGTCATTCCATGATCTTAGCCTGCATATTTTTCACACCTTCTGCAACAGTTCTATGGATTTTTCTAAATTCTGCTGAAGGGATACGGTGTTACATATTGCAGTATCTATGTAAAGATATTACCTGCTCTGTGATGTTGAAAATCTTTGCTTTTTTAATTTAAAAATGGTTGTTCAGTGTGGAAAATAACCGAGTTTGAGAAACTACCTTTCCTCATTTTTTTTCTTTTTTACTTTTAGAATGCAGAGTAGCAGACGCATACAGTTATAGGAAAAAAATATAGGAGTAACTTGTTACTGCCCTTATAGTTAAGTGACTTCCACTGGGGAAGGAGGAGCTCCAACATGTCCTGCACTGCACCTTTTATTCCCCAGTAAAGAACCCAGTGCACAAGGGACTTGCTTGATGTTCCTACAACTCTGATTAACCTCTGTAGCGTTGGTCAAATCAGTTCATCTCACCGCGCCTCAGTCTCCCAACCCCAATAGTGACAATATTTTCATTATAAACTGATATGAACTCTGCCTGAGGAGGTTACATATGGTCATCAGCTCAGGATCTGCAGGTTTCCCTTCACACAACAGAGCAAATGCTGAAGCAGAACCGTATCTCATCCTTCAAAATATTTCCATCCTGGCAATAGTACAGTGCGTGCAGAGAAGTAACGGTGACAGCATTAAACCAACATCTCCTAGCCAAGGACAGACTGAAGAACGGCAGAAAAGGGAAAGACTGTGCTATTACAAAAATCAGGAGAAAACAGCCTTAGTGCTCCATGGTTTTGACATCTTGTGAGTGTTGAACTTAGAAGTTGAAGGAGAATGCAGCCTGGTCTCTCATTTACCTGATCCTAGCTATTCTGCTGTCACCTTATTCAGATATGATTATTCAAAACTAATTTGTATTTGGTAAAACATTGCTAGGCCCTCTCAAGACAGAAGTGCAAATCTCCTGTCTAGACATGGGTTTTGAAAGCCCTAACTAGTTTGGCTAATGAGGAACACTGTGATATCATACCTTCCCTACCTGCTGAGAGGAAGGAGTTAAGTACCATGCTAGTAAAGGAATCCCAATCATTCTTTTGCAGCTGCTTTGGACTTGCAGATCTGCTTCCTGTTCTTACTGTTGAGGGAATTTGGTCCTGCATGCCAAGGTCTTTTTGCTATTTGTTTGAGGAAAAGTTTTATCACCAGTACGCTCTGTCTCCAAGATTTTGCTCTGGCTGTCATGGCTGTAAGATGAGCCTTTCAGTTTTTATATATTTAGCCTCACAAATCCTCTTTGAACTAGCAAAAAGGAGAGAATTAAGGATCAGCTAGAAGGAAGTGTCTTGCCTGAGGTCATCTGGGCTGCTTGTGGCATAGAAGAACTGGAATCTTTCACAGAGGGCAGGACTAAAATCATTAACCTATTCTCTCTTTCCCCAAGTACAGGAAACAATGCAATCATTCTCAAAATACTCTTTTTATCTTTTTTTTTTCCTTTTCCTTTTTTTTTTTTTTTTAAGGGAAGAGAAAGTAGAGAGTTTTTTCTATGCCCATTCAATAGTTTCACATCAGTCTATCCTGCTGTGGAAAGCTTCTTTGTGATGTTAAATGAGATTCACATTATTCTTCCCAGTATCTTTGTTGTCTGCAGGGTATAACAAGCAGCGAAGCTCAAGGGAATCGCATCAATTTTTATTCTGAGTCTGGCTGACAAAGATATGAACACTTAATTAAGATTTCTTTCATCTCATGAAAATAGCCCTGAAGATCTGAGCCTGACATGAGAGCTGCCAGTGATCCAAGCAAAGGCAAAGTGTCCAACTGCAAGATCTTAGCTGGAACACTTGCCCTCACAAACCATTTGGACTGAGAGTGGGATCTAGGTGTTTCCAAATTGATGTCCAAGCTCGGGGGAGCGGCTCTGGCTTTCACTTCTGACTCATTCTAGTACTGTGAATTCCTGTTTCACACAGGGACAGACCAACAGGAGGGAGAGTCTCTGAGCTCCACAGAACAATGTAATCAATTCAGGCATGCATGCAGCAGAACAGTTGGCTTAGGCTTCCCAATGTGCCATCTGTGAGGAAACCGATTTTTTAAATGACTAATTACAATAAAATGCACATTCTTTCTCTATTTATTTACATGGATGCATGTATATTGATTAAAATTAGTCCCTTTTCGCTACATTAAATCAGAGTGTTGATAATTAAGGCATCTGTGCACAGGGCTGAGAACATTAGGAGTACTAGAGAAACAAACAATAGTTCATAATAGGATCATTACAGCAGTCTTAGCAGCACTTACAACATGTTTATTCAAACATGAAATATGCCCTAAGGAAGAAAAACACCAATTACGGAACACTGGGGATTTAAAATAAAAAGGTCAGTTTTAAAGCCTTTAAGTAAATAATTTCAAACAACTCAGCAACAGCTCATGTTTAAAAATAGGCTAAGCAGCTAAAACATTAAAATGTGTTAATTGTAGGATCTGGAATATATCAAAAGGACAAGCACAGTCACTATCATTACCTTCTCATTGTTCAGGGTGAAAAAGCTCAGTATTAATACTGACATACATCTTGGTGTATATATGCACGGCAAATATTTACGGTTTTGTGAGTGTCTCAAACTGATTGTACACTGCCAAGAAGAACATACTTGCAGTTTCACATAAAGGAGTAAAATAAACAGTGCGTTTCTGTATCAACAGCTCAGGTCTGCAGAAACCCTTGGGTCAGAGGAAGTTTATAGGTCCTTCTCCATGTGGGAACAAGAGACTGCGTGTCTAAGTGGTGGGGACACCACTTTGTATGTGTGGTACACATACAAAGGCAGCACTTGGATTTATACATGTTATTTCTAATTAACATGTGCATTAACATGCACAGCAACTGCAGGTTTCAGTGGGACTACATTCCCATTCCCATTACCCACTCATCAACAGGGCCTTGGACTAACCAACAAAGTAAAGCACCTTTGTGGACTGAATTTCACCTCTTCTATTTTCCCTGTTATGACCTATGCTCTTAGTATAATCTTATTACTTAATCCAAGGAATTAACACAAAAGAATAGCAAATCTACAGCACTGGCTGAATTTCAGTGAAAGCTGGGGGATGTCAGCAGTACCTCAAAGCTTCAGGCTCTCCTCAGGTGTTGTAGTTTAGGAATGGTACTCCCCAGTTCAGTGCCCCCACCAAGGCTCTCGAAAAACTGCACTCTGTGCTCTTTCTCTCTCTTCCCCTTCCTGCTTTGGTGGGATGGAATTGAGAATCAGAGGTACAAAATGCAAAGATCATGGATTGAGATTTACAGGAAACAGCAACAAGATAAGAAAACTAACAGGAATAGCAACAATAGTAAAGACAGAGAGTATATGAAAAGAAACTATTCATAAGAAAAAAAAATTTCTCATTTCATGAAAGTGAGATTGCCTTTCCCTTGCAACGAGCCCCTTTTCCTGAAAGGGAGAGTCCCTTTTCCCCGCCCCCAGGAATGCCACGAGGTGGTACAGAATAACCTGTAAGGAGGTACAGAATAACCTCCATATCCTGACCATGCCCCCTCCAGGCTACTGCAAAAAATTAAGCCTGTCCTGGCCCAAACCAGCACCAGGAGACATTACTCCTGGTTTTTATTTTGGAATTAAAGGTTGTCCCATAATCACAGAATCAATTCGGTTGGAAAAGATCATCGAGTCCAACCCATGTCAACTAGACCACAGCACTAAGCACCAATCTTTCCTTAAACACCTCCAAGGGATGGTGACTCCACCACCTCCCTGGGCAGCCCATTCCAATATCTAATGACTCTTTCTGTGAGGAAGTTGCTCCTGATGTCCAGTCTAAACCTCCCCTGGCACAGTCTGAGGCCACGTCCTCTCATCCTCTCTATCACTTGTTGCCTGGGAGAAGAGACCGACCTCCACCTGGCTAAAACTTCCTTTCAGGTAGTTGTAGAGATCAATAAGGTCACCCCCGAGCTTTCTCTTCTCCAGACTAAACACCCCCAGCTCCCTCAGCCACTCCTTGTAGGACTTACTCTCTAGACCTTTCCCCAGCTTCACTGCCCTTCTCTGGACCCTCTCCAGCACCTCAATGTCTTTCCTGTAGTGAGGGGCCCCAAAGTGGACACAGTACTCGAGGTGCCCCTCACCAGCACCGAGAACAGAGGGAACCCGCGCTGTCGCTGGACAACAGTTTCACCCCTATGGTTTCGCTGCCTGCACGGCGGCCAAGCCCCAGCTCCTCGGCCCGGTCACCCCACACCGGCGAAGCAGGGGTGGAGCACGCAGAGCTGCTCCTCGTGCACCGGGCGAGCATGACAGACCGTCTTCCCGCCGGATGCGCCGCAGGGAGCGGCACCGCCCGAGGGGCTGTGGGATGGGCGGGCGAGACCCAAAATGGCGGACGCAGCCCCGCCCCCGCAGGTGAGCGCGGGCGGCACTCCGGAGGCCAGTGCGATTGGTCCGCGGTGTCGCCAGTCACCCGTTGCCGCGGCAACGCGGACCCGCCCCGCGACCCTCTCTCGGCTCCTGATTGGCTAGCACGCGCGGTGACGCGCGCGCGGGGGTTTTACGGCCCCAGGCCTCGGGAATTGCCTGGAGAGGGCGGGTGGTGGGTCCGGCGGACGGAGGTCTGTGCAGCCGCCATGACGTTCAAGCGTAGCCGGGACCGTTTCTACAGCACCCGCTGCTGCGGCTGCTGCCATGTGCGCACCGGGACCATCATTCTGGGCACCTGGTACATGGTGAGTGTCCGGGGCGGCCGGCGGGCGAGGGGGTGGCGGCGGCGGGGGGGGCCGCGCGCAGCGCGCGTGCGCGAGGGAGGTGGTGGTGGTGGTGGTGGGTTCAGCGCGCGCGTGGCCGCCTTGAGGGGCCGGGGTGTTCTCGCTCCCCTCATCCCGGGAGTTGCTCCCTTTTTCGAGGGGCTCCCGCTCCCTTCACCCCGGGAGTTGTTTACTTTCCTGAGGGGCTGCGGAGCTCTGGCTCCCTCGTCCCCCAGAGAATTGTTCCCTTCCCGAGGGGAAGCTGGACGAGGGGGTTTCCTGGGGTCACCCGGCGGGGCTCGAGTCCCTCTTCCTTCCCTTACCAAGCCCGGTTGTCCCTCGGCTGCCTCCCTTGTTGTACTTGGAAAAAGAAAGGGAAGGGAAAGTTCAGAGCGTTGTAATCTGGGTCTCGGAGGGGTTGTGTTAATATTGCCATTCTTGTGTTGGAGGGATTGAGACTTATAAACAGCACTGAGCGTGTCCTTGGTAAGGGAGGAGAGCTGGGAGAGCTGGGGGAGACTGGAATTTGGGGTGTGTTATAGGAGGATTAGCTGTGGTGGGTAAGCTCGGAGAGGAAGGTCATTGTCTCCAAAATGAGCATTTCTTTTGCTTGTCGAAGAGCTTTCTAACAGGGGAAGTTCCCTATTTTTCCATGCTCTGGTGTTCTCAGCACAGGGGCTGAGAAGCGATGGAAACAAATTTGGCTCCCAAAACACTTCTTTGCTTTCTGCCTGGTGAGTTCTTTCTTTCCAAGAGAGAGCGGTGATGATGAAGATGAAATATTAGAGATAGTTCTGAACTAGGGTGAAATAGAAGCGTGAAAACAGTACCAGCAAGTTAAAGGCCTGGAGCTCTAACTTCCCTTAGTTCTCTAAAACGGAACTGAGTTACCAACCTGAGTTCCCCTTTATTGAACTGATTTCTTCATCTTTCCTTCCCCTTACCCTCGCGGGCAGTAAAAATGAGAGGATAGTTTACAAAAGTTGAATCATAACTTTTCTGTTTTCTGAAGCTGTAGCCAAAGCCTGTATTTTCCTTTACCCTTCCCCAGACTGTAAAAAAAATAGAGAATGCTGAATTTTAACGGGTTGATGTGAAAGAGCCATGCACAGAAACTGCTTTTACAGGCATGGGGATTTGAGTTTGGAGAGTTCATGGTTTATCTTCAGCGAGTATGGGGAGATCCTTTATTTTTATGCATTTTGGTCCTTTGATTGGCAAAAAAATGTAAAGTCAAACAATAAAGTGGCCGGAGAGAGGACTGGAAGAAAAAGCAAGGTAGGGGGTTGGAAATGTAACAAAACTCTAGGAAAAGGATATTTCTTTCATTTTCAAGAAGAAATTGGGAAAAAATGTCATGGTGCTGATTAGGTTCTGTTATTAGGTCATTTAAAATAGAAAAATAAATGTCCATTGTAATATTGAGAATCGGACTTGTTTTGGAAACCTGCAAAACCCCCGGAAGTTTTGCCCCGTGCTAATGGATGGAATTCAAGAATGTGCTTCTGGTACCTCAAGGAGAAGCACAAATCGTTAACAGTAGGGAGACAGTGATCCTTGTTACAGAACAGAAGCACTTCGCTGCCTTCTCCACTTCGTTTCCTGTTCGCGGGAGTGTCCGTAAACCCAGGAACTTGCTGGGGGCGGAGGACAGGGATGTGTTTCCGTGGCCACAGACCTGGTAGTACTTCCAGCTGCTACCTCTCTCTTACTATGCTTATGTTTCGCCTTGTTGCCTGGCTGCAGCTCCTCTTTGTTCTTTTTGAATGCGTGCTGGGGACGGTGAAAAGTGCGCCGGGCGCCCATGAGGCTGCTGCTCCAGGGACGGATGGGGCTTTGATCTGTGCAACGAGTCAGTCTGCTGGAGGGAAAAACAGAGTTGAGTTCAGGGTAGTGGGGGGCACACGAAGTGCTTCAGAGCTGTGTTGTTCTATAAAAAAAAAGAAGTTTATATAAAATGTATTAAACGCTTTGTTAAACTGTGCATTGAAAATTTTTATCCATTTCTTCCCAGCTGTGACCTGGGAAGAGGTGAGGACTTCTAAGTCGGACAGCTGTTGGCTGTTTGAGCTGAAATAAGGTCTTTCAATGAAGTCTTATGTGGTCTTGCCTAATGCTCTAAATCGGAATTCAACGATAATTTATACCTTTTTGAAGGCAAAGTACAGTTTGGACAGTGAAAATTAGACTTATCTGTCTGCTCACAAACTTTAAAAAAAATTAAATGGTCAAGAGTATGTCAGGTTGTTTAGAAATTTAATTAATGCACCATTTAAATATAGCACTAACTTAGTCTTTCAGTTTCTCATGAGAAGTATTTCTAAATCAACTTAATAATCTCTGCTTGTAAGTTACAGTGGGACAAGTCACAATAACTTTCTTTGTAGGGTAGTGTTTTTTGGTTTGTGAGTTTGGTGGTTTTTTGTTTGTATTTTTTGTATTTTATTGGGGTTGTTTTGAAGGAGGTAGCTTTTTGCTGGGGGAGAATGTTTAGTTGAAGAATAGGTTTGTATTACTGAAAATCTTGCTCTTTACTGGATAGATTGGGTTCCCGTGCAGTGCAGTACTGAGGGAATTTGATACCAAACATAAAATGGAGTCTCGTAACAATCTACTCCAGATGTTTTAGTAAGATAAGAGTTTGTCTACTTAATACATGCATGTTATCTTATGTAACCATTTCTTTAGGCATTTCATATTCCTTGCTTATTTGCATACTCTTAAGTCTTGCATCTAATTAAGTTTTCATCTCGCTAAAACAGTTGTATCACTGTTCTTGTTGAGTGCTTCTGCAAGTCCAGAGAAAACAAGGATATTATCTTCTAAAATGTCTGCTGTTGGTGCTGTGTGATCAGTGTCTTAAGCACGCCTCAGTCTAAGGGCTGCTGCTGTTTGTGATCAGTAAATAACGCTGCAGTTGCAAAGAGATAAGCTAAGGACACTTCCAGTGGAGTCGTACTTGAGATCCAGGACTGATAGAGCTTGGTTTGCTCCGCAACACCCACTGCTGTTCTGTGTAGGAAGGAGAAAGAAACGTCCTGTTCCTCACTCCGTAATTGCAAACGTGTGGCTTTGAAGTTTGTTTCTTCCTGTAAACTTTCATATTAGGCACAGTGCTTCCCAGAAACCGGAAGCACGAACACTGCACTGGCAAAAATGGGATCAGAGTTCAATAAACAGTCTAAAAGCAATAGCATTGTTTTGGAGGGAGGGGCTGGTGCGTTCTGGCAGCAAACTTCAGCGATGGAGGCAGTGATGCAACTGCTGCTGGTCAGCAGGAGGCTGAGGGGGGAATCTCTGGAGTCGTTTATTCACTAAACAAGACTTGCAGAAATAGAGAATATAACTGGTCCCAATCTAATACTGACAGTGCTAGAGGATCTGAAGTACCGTATTTAAAATAATTATTTTTCAGTTTTTATTATTTCAATATAATAAACCAAAACAAATCAGAAACTCCATGTTGTTTTTTTTTTTTTTTTAATTTGGAAGCAAGTTTAGGGAAAAATATTGGAAAAGTGAAGGGACAATGAAGTATAGTAGTGCAAGGCAATTTGCCTCTTTTGCCTCATAAAAGGAAATAAGCAAATTATAAGTAGGAGTTTTTGTTTTTGTCCAAGTCAGTCTGAGTGCTTGGGGAAACCTAGACTTCATGTTCAGGCCTCCTGAGAGAAGCACTTACATGATAAGGCATTAAGTGTACCCTGTGGAGGTGAAACTTGCTAATTAAAAAGTTAATGCTCTTTAATAGCCTCACTGTCTTTTGAGTTCTAATCATATGGGGAGCTAATATTTCTGTTACCATTGTGTAATAAATGCTGACTTTCTACATGATTACCAGCTTTTTGATTTTTAAATTTTGATACAGGCTACACCAAACTGTGTTAAACTCAGCCATCCCAAATATAAAATGTAAAATATTACAAAACTACATTAAAGGGGTTTTCGTATTAATTGAACCACCTTTTGAGTAAGAGTTTGAACATGCATTTTGCAAATTTTTTTATTATTATTTTTGATTTCCCAGCAAAAAGGATGAGGATGGGGCCTGCTGGGATTTGAGGTGTTATCTCAGAACATTGCACTGTTCATTGAGTGCTGTCTTGTCAAGGTTAGTGGGATTTTTTGAGGCAGAGGTGGTGGTGGTTTCAATCCTCATCTTAAACTGATGCGTACACAAGTTTTATATTTTTTCCGACTTCTCCATGTAGACATTTGTGAACATACATTTGATGTGCAGTGGGTATATACTTACAAGCTCTAGCGATGCTTTGCAGTCCAGACTGTACTCTTGCTGCCTGTTATGTTGATTGTTAAGTTGAAACAAGCCTTGTGGTCTTGCTATTATGAAGCTTCTGTGAAAGGATGGAAGCAGTTAAAATACAGGCTCTGGCTCTGTAGCTGTTAATTGAAATCCATATATCGAATGTGATGAATTGCTCAGTGCTGTGACAGATTCATAAACAGCAACAATGGAGTACTGGAAACCCTGGGGTGTTAAGTGGCAGAGGTTTGGGTTGTTTGTTTTTAAGTTACTATTTTTATTCTGTCTCGTTGATTCTAATAGATTGTATTTTGAATGACTATTTTCTGATTTCCTTTCACATCATTTCAGGTTGAGAAAATTAATCTTTAATACTTTGAACTGTTCTCAGGAACTAGTGAAATTACTGAAAACTTCTGTATGCTAAATTTGGACTGTGGGTAGGATGAAAAAAAGTGACAGATGTGGAATTATGGTCTCAAAATTGCAAGGCATTTGAGTTCTTCAGTACTTCTATAGTAACTGAAGTCCTGCTTGCTCTTTTTCTTGAGGCAGATAGCCTATCATGGCAGTTAAATTTATGACTGTGTGTAAACAGTAAATAATTTAGCTATAATTGAACATGTCCTTTTGTGTTTTGTAAAGTAGAGATCAACATTTCAACTGCCCCTTGACACTGGCTTTTTAAAACAAGTTAGAGCAGGAAGGTATTTTCCAACATATAGTTTGATACCCTCAGTTCTCTCACAGAGAGAGGAGGAAATGGAAGGGTTGAAAATGCACTGAGAGCAGAAAGCCAGAATACAGAAGGACTAAACAGGTGAGAGATTATAGTGTTCTGTACATGTGACCAGTGGTGAAGCAAAATAAAATATGTAGACAAGTGACAGATGAGCAACTTGACAGTTTACCCTGCAGTGTCCTGCGAGGGGGAAAATATGCTTGTTTCCAGGCTAAAGATAGTGGTGGTTGAACCTATTTCTTCACTACCAGCTGTACTAGCTGCTGTATTTTATGTTCCAAGGCATAAAATGGAGTATACAAGTGACTCAAAGTAGCTGGAAATTCTAATAAGTTTGTGTAATGTATGATGAAGTTGCATTTCTACCAAGTGACTAGCTTTGATATCATGAAAGTTGTTTTTAGCAGAAAGTGCAAGCAAGCTTATCACCACGATATCTCTAAACCTTGGGGGGAAATGTTTAACAGCTTTTTTCCTTACTGAAAGCTTCAATAATTGTACATAGACTTGCCACTGTTCCTCCTGGAACCAGGCCAGTAAAAGAAGAAATCCCTGGCAAATATTCTTAAGTTGTGAGAAACTGTAAACCAGTTTGGTTTTTTTTCTTTTGAGGCTAATTGTAAAAGATCCTGCTGGTGGTGGTGACTGTACTGAATACTGATTGGAAAATGTCTGCAGCTCAAAAATACCATCATGGCTTTTTTTGTTACGCAACCTTTGGCATGTCTCTCCAGATATCAGTAACAGAAACTATGCCCCTGTAAGTCTTGAATAGGTTATAAATGCTCTGAAGGCAATTTTACAGAGACTTAAGCTACTTTTGGTTCTTTGAGCTCTTACTGAAGACATTTCTGGTATGTACCAAAATTGGGTAACAGAAGTAGTCTTCAGTGGCAGTATGAGGGAGGAGAAGGACTGGTGAGCACACAGCCTGTGCTGAATGCTTACACATTTTGGAGTTCAATCTTTGTGTGGTTTTTCTTACTTCTCCTGTAGTAACCTTTCTCCTTCGTGTAGCCTTTCTGATAAGGACTAATGAGGTTTTAATAAATTCTCTAGGAAGGGGAGGGAGATGGTTCTCCCCAGCTTCTATAAAGGCTGTAACATGGCAGAAACTTACTACTAGTGGGTTAAATTAACTCAATTTGTGACAGAAAGCGGAAACTTTCCAAATGTGTCTTGTTGTGTCTGCTGTTGTGTCCTGGCCTCTTTTAATTATTATTATAATAATATTATTAATTATGTCATTTGAATCCCTACAAACGTTATCCATCCCCTTAATTTGTAAAGTTATTCTGTTGTGATTCTTTAAACCTAGCAAGTGTCTGGTGCTCTTCTGGTTGTTTTGGTAGAGATTTAACTAAATCAGCTTGAAATTTAATTGTAAGTTGGGCTCTCTTTTTTTCTTCCACATACAGGCAAAGCAAAGAGTGTGTTTCTAACTGAAATAAGGGATTATTGGTGTGTCATTAAGATGATCCTAGTATTTGCAATGCAAATAACCTTGAGGTAACTGTGATCTCTCTCAGGTGGTGAACTTGCTGATGGGCATCTTGTTGACAGTAGAAGTGACTCATCCAAATATAGTGCCAACAGTTGATATCCAGTATGAAGTCATCGGGAATTACTATGCTTCCGAGAGAATGGCTGGTAGGTCCATAACTCAACTGGCTGATTAGAAAATAAAGCAGTGTTGTGGTGGATTTGCCTTACACTAGTGTATAATATATGCATAGAGCTTTTAAATGTGATTGTCTTGTTTTCTGAACTTCTCCTAAATTATTCTGGGATTGAGTTCTACAAGAATAAAAAGAACTTAATGGAATATTATTTTTACTTCATATTATGCCTAAGCCTCTCAGATGATAAGATTTCTGAAGATTTCTTGGCCCTATAATGCTTTGACTCTTGAAGTATGTGTGGAACATATCTAACTTGCTTTCTTCATGAACATTTACTATCTTTGCTGTCTCAGTAAAACAGCAGAAAACAGTTTTAAAGACTTTCTTTGAGAATTTTTCTTGATCTTTGTAGATTTAAGGAAAGAGCTTAGAGCTATTCTGTATGACTTTACTAAGAGGAAAACCATGCTGTCTTTCTAAGAAAAGTGGAAGAATTGGGACACCAAGTATTTGAGTAAAACCAAAGTATTTCTTTAAGTTTGACCTGCAGAAGAAATGAAACAGAAAGCATCATGAGAAGAATTAAGCCTACATTTCACTCTGTTATTGAGTGTATGATGTGTACAAGTGTAATTGGCGTCAAGCTTTTTGTCTGTAATGACCGAGCTTTTTAACTATCGTATCTGTAAACTTGTGCATATATTTTGCTTCTCTTCTTTTTAAACGTGCAGAAATATGTTTAGAATTGCACTTCTAAGGTGCCTTGTCTTAGTCTCTTGTATTATATGAAAATTTAGGGAGGGTTAGATCCAGTGGAGCAAAGGATAAATAGTGCAGCACAAATGTGGGTTTTGAGCATTTTGTGTTGTCTTCATGACCTGAGTTGAGGATCTGTGAGTTCTGACCTGTGACCATAACTCACATTTATTAGTAATGAAATGAGAGTGGGAGAAAGGACCAAATGCCTCATAAAGTCAAGATATTAAGTAAAATTACAGCAGATGTCTGTAAAATGTCCTATGTTCTGTAACGAATGTTGCTGTACTTGGTAGCCTTAAGCTTATATGAATGAAAGATGCATCTGAAGCTGAAGGTTCTTTCTTCACTCTGTAGTGTAAAATATCTGTCACATGCTTTTAACTTAGAGATTCTTATTTCCCATGTTGTCATCTGGGCTAGAGGGTTTTGTGTGCATGAAGAAATATTACAGGTTTTATTGTGCATGTGAATATTGAGAGTAATAAATTCTCGGAAGAAAACCACACTTGTTGGTGACTGCTGAGACTTAGGTCTGATCAACACAGTGCATTTCAGACGGGGGGGGGCCTCTTTCTTGATGCCGTCTATGTATGTATATTATCTTGTACTGAATTAGATACATAAGTACTTCTATAGTGTCTTTTCAAATCAATTTCAGACTAGAAAGTATTCTCAGATCATCTCTTTTCCAAGCATGAGAACCACAAAAGTTTGGCTTCAATATTGCTAAAAAACATTCATTTGCCACATCTGTAGACTCTCAAGCTGGTTTCTTTCTCTGTGTTTAAAAAAGGAGAAAAGTATAATCTCACTCGTGGAAAGCAGCTGTGCTTCTGTCATCAGTAACTGTGATGCACAAGGAGAATCTTTACCATGCAGTTTCCACGAGTGTCCTGGATTTTCCTACAAATTGGCTTCTGTTCAACTGCCTTTTCTTGTAAATAATGGGATACCTTCCACACAGTGATTTCCTGTTTTCTTTAGTGTTACTGAAGGAGCAGCGCTGCTCCCACTGCCAATGACCAAATTACATAACCAAGCCATTTTCAAGTATAAAGGTTGATACTGTGTTAGCTTCACTTAAGATTCTTTCCATTTGTAAAGTTATTTACTCACGTACTTTCAGCACTGACACATATTGCAAATCAGCATTATTATGGTGCATTACTATCAAACTACGTCAGGTTTGTAATTGGTGTGTCTGAGCTTTAGTCAGGCTTCTGATTAAGGCAGAGGGATTTTTCCAAATACTTTTCGGTTTTATTGAACCAGATCTTTTTCTGTTAGGTGAGATCTGAGCTACTGTATTCTGCTGCTGCTAGTTTGCACAGATGAACTAGTTGAGAACAGATCATAGTAATGGACAGAGCTGGGGTACCTGTCAGCTGCACTGAGACAACTCCAGGAAATTACTGATGCTTGTTGTTTTTCTTTTAATGCAGAAAATGCCTGCGTTTTGTTTGCCATCTCCCTCCTCATGTTCACAATCAGTGCAATGATGGTGTATGGTGCCATTGCTGTAAGTATATTTATAGTCCTGGTTTTAAACTTGCTACTTGAATTTTTAACTAAATAACTTACAGGCTGCTGTTTTTTTCTATTTCTTCTTAGCATCGTGTAGGCTGGCTGATCCCATTTTTCTGTTACCAACTCTTTGACTTTGTGCTCAGTTGTCTGGTTGCCATCAGCTCTCTAACCTACTTGCCCAGAATCAAGGATTACCTGGATCAGTTGGTAAGTGTTCAGCTCAAGTCGATATTTTACATTTGAAATTCAGGTTTGGTTTAATTGGATCAGTGACTGAGCTACAGTTCCCTTCCTGTGCATAAGAAAGAGGAATTCAGCCTGCAGCAGCCATGGGTGGTTATGAGAACAGGAGCTTATCAGAGATGGAAGGCCCAAAGGTATCATTGCCAAAGGAAAGCCAGGGAGAATAAAGAAAGAATTGTGATGGGAATTGTTGGTTTAAACTGTGTTGGCTACAACAGGACTTGAAAGGGTGTTTGTAACCCTTTAAGCAGTGGGGCTATATGTCAAATTTACTGAAGATTAAAATGTATTGGCCCTTATTTGGTAAAGAAGGGGAGGAAAAGTGTAGGAAAGGTCCTACAGCATTATGGGATGGAATCTGAGATTGAGGTTTTCTTTTTACACTCTATGTGGCTCTTATTTTGCAACAGTACTTTCTAAGGAAACTGAATGGAGTTCTCATTAACACTGCCTGTAACTTAACTGCAAGAAGACTCAGTGGATAAAATGCACTGTCAGTTAACAGGAAGCACAAACTCTTTCTGGCTGGTGTTTAGATCTGATCAAGCAGATGTTTAAAAAAGTAATTTTAAAAACAAAGTTGGATTGGTGTTTGTTACTGTAGTCAGGGAAAGTGAAGTCTGAAGTTTGAAGAAGCTCTCTGTTTGGCTCTTCTGAAGTTTGGGGACAACTTTTTACCTTTTTGCTCTGCACACATGTATGTTACAGGTTGGACTGCCATGAGGTAATTAATACTAAGTTATTAAAGAGTTGCAGAGGACCATAAGTACAAATTCTGTGCTGGAGCTGTGTAAAAGAAAGTTTTGTGGATATCTTTATTAGCATGGGACTGATAATGTGACTATGGGCACGGACAGTGCTGTAGTGACCCCTTCTTGCAGGATAGAGGCAGGATAAATGCTGTGCTTTGTGGAGCATAGAGAAGAAACTAGTGAGAAACAGAACTTCTTGTTTCTGGGGGAGTAGTTTACACAAGAGTTGGTTTCATTTGGTGTGAAGTTTGGATGTTTTTCTGTCATATTTGACTGCAGTGTTCATTCTTATCTTCTCCCTTTCTCTCCCTTCCCCCTTTTTTTTTTTGACTAGCCGGATTTCCCTTACAAAGATGACCTTCTTTCCTTGGACTCCAGCTGTCTCTTGTTTATTGTTCTGGTGTTCTTTGCCTTATTTATCATTTTAAAGGTAAGGTAAAATTTAAGCATATGTCTGTTTCAAGAGTTGCTAAATATTAAGATGCTGTCAATCTGCATTAATTCTCAGTGCTGAATACAGAACCCATCTGGCTTCTTAATGCTGAGATAAGAACTTCTTTAAGCAGAATTGTTGGGATGTTCAGTTATGGTATGACTTAAGTCTAATATTTTGTGTACTAGAGTCTTCAGCTAGCTTGTGTGTGTGCAGTGGGGCATGTTTATGCAGCTCTGCCCTTCCTTAGGAGGAAGTAAGAATGCATAAAGGCTTCAAATAACATCTTTTTGCCTATGTGAAGATAATTTTAATATTTGTTATAAAACTTGTGGTGAAACAATATTGAGTTACAGCATACAATTTTCTAAACAAAACTTTTAAAATCCCTCACTGTGCCTAACAAACCAGGATGCATGTTTTGAAAGGAAGATGATAGAATGAGGAAATGCGTAGTTAATTCAGAGCTGCATCTCCCTTCCTAATGAAGGGTGATATTACCAGTTATTTTCTTTTTGAGAATCTAAGTACAGAGGCATTAATTTGAATTACAGAAACTCTTGTGCAGACAAATCATATTAGAGAAATGAATTGATAATGTACATTTGCCCTGATAATACTCTTTTATTGCATTCAGATTGCATTTAAGAAAAAATGAAGTAATGAAAAATAATTCTACTAATTATCTATATATTCTCCAATAGGAATGTCTGACTGGGGAGAGCAGAAGCCTAATACAGTAGATAAGATTTTGGTATAGATTGGGAAATTCGATACTTTTTGTATGACCAAGTGCTAACTTGCCAGATTGGGAAACATTAATGTTACACAAATTAATATAAACCCCAAGTCCTCATCAGATCGTGGTAGCATGTCTTTCTACAGCAGTCAGTGTTGACTCACAGTCCAACCAGCTTTGCTCTGCCATCACTTTGCTGCCAGCCCAGGTGTGTATTTGAGTCCTCTCCTTCACACTGGCAGTTAGTTGGACAAATAGTGCTACCTCGGGGATGAGTGGGATTGCACTGTTGGCCTCTCCTCCTACTGGCAGGTTTGGACTGAGATCCACAGAAGCATGAGCCAGTTGGGGATTAATTTGATTAGCACTGCCGAGGCTGACAGAGATTAGTTGAATGAATCTGTGAATTCTTTCGCTAAAACCTGAGTGGTTCATCCTCTCTGAGTCACCGTGACAGCAAAGCTAAATGGGGAGCAATAGGTATGTGGCCAGATCTGTGAAATAGCAACCATTCCTCAGATATGTATTGCCTAAGTTGATTTATGTTCCTTTTTGTCATAGGAATGTAATCAAACATCTAATTTCTGACTCAGCCAATGCATATGAGGTCTTTAAAAAGAGAAATCTCTCTTCTTTCAGGCATATCTAATTAACTGTGTATGGAACTGCTATAAATACATCAGCAACAGAAATTTGCCAGAGATCGCTGTGTACCCTGCTTTTGAAGCTCCTCCACAGGTAAAACCTCTGTTTCAGATAAAAGGAATCAGCATTGTTTAATTTTGAAGTAGAAAATCACTATAGCCCTGTATGCTTCCGAGCCTTGTGCACCTTTCTAAAGAAAGACTGGAAAGATTAAAAACGGTAAAGCAGCTAATTTTTTGGTGGGTTATTTCTCAGTTGCATTCTGATGGTGCCTAAAATAAGAGGGTTAATTAAGAGAAGTCCTAGAATGTTTTGGTTTTAGTAGAGGGAAGCTTTAATTGCACGAGTCCAAACCTTTCTTGCTGCTTTGCAAAGCCAGGAGGTAGTGGGGTGAAATGAATGACCCAGGGTTAGGCTCAACAGAGCACTAAACTGCTCCTGCACCTTCTTTCACTTCCTCATTTGCTTACTAGAAACAGCAGCAAGTTCTTAAAAACTTCTGCCTGCAACAGAGGATTAAGTTGCTGATGGGGCATGTGTGTTTTTGTTCTGTTTTTTTCTTATTTTCAAACCTTCTGCACTAATCACTTCAAAATGTCTTTTTCTTAGTATGTTCTGCCAACCTATGAAATGGCAGTGAAGATGCCTGAGAAGGAACCTCCACCTCCCTACATACCTGCCTGAAGCAATTTTTATGTTAATTAACATCTGTACCAGCTTCCTGGGGGTTTTGTCTTTTAATCTTGCAAAACTGCTTAAGTAATAGAAATATTCAGGGCTTTTAGGAGCAAACTGTTCTGTTTAAAATATGTTTGATATAAACTTACTAAGCAAAACACATCTGAGAGTGATTTTGTTTGCTTTAATTTTTGTTCTCCTTAATGCTCTTAAACATTTTATTGCCTTAGGGCGTTACACTGCAAGAACTTATGCATGTGACTAACTTGTGGCTTTTAATAATACCAACTGAGCCACTCTGATTGAAGTTAGCTACAATTATAAGTGTCTGCAGGATCATGCCCTTAATTTATATTAATTTTTTGTAAAGTAGTTCATAAAGACAATCTGATCGTACAGCAAAATGACAGTTTGCCTTTATCAGTTTTTTGGAAGGGGAGGGGTTTGAATGTGGTATATACGTGACTTTTTTTACTTTGCACTTTTCTCATATGTTATCTTACCTTTTATTGTGTTTTTGTTGGTTATCCTATGTCTTGAAACATAGTATTTTTGAGGAAGAAGTGAGATGGCACAGGAGTACTATTACAACATGCTGTGAATGCAAGAAAAATAAATAGAAATGTGGAAGATGGTTGCATGCTTCTAATCTTCTATGTATTTTCCTCTTTGTGATAAATGATACTTAAATAAATCTTTTACAAAATGTTTACCATAGCCTTGGTTGATCTCTTTGGTGGTGGTTTTTTCTTTAAGTGCTTCAGTATCCTGCAGATAGTCCCCATACTTAGTTACAGGTTTAGTGGTTGATCTGTTCTTCAGCAGAAGTCCTCATGTGGGTGGAGAACATGGATTCCCTCTAACACATAAGCCTGTACTAAAGCCTTTGCAGTTGAAGTACTCTGTCATCTTCTACTTGCCTGATTGGTACTTAAATATGAGCTGGGAAAAGGGAATTGTACTGGAGACTTCTAGCCCTCGGGGAAATCTGATGTCTGGAGAGCTCAGGCGTTAAGAGCAGGACAGACACCCAGTAGGACTATATCATTATTTACACTGGAAAATATCCAGCATTGTTGAGATACACCATAACTTCAGAAATGTCCTAAAAAAAGAATAAAAACCAAACCATCTACAAACAACTTTCTACTCTTCCTCTTTTGTGGCAAGAGGGATAAGGAGGTAAAAGATAACTTAGTGATTTTATTTCTGAAGAAAATAACAGCTTTCTAGTTTGGATTAAATTCTGGATAAAAAGGATTCAAGTTGCTACAGGTTGTTGGCTATTGTATTTTCGGTGTGTACCTCTGTACATGTTTAAAATTGCTCTGTCATGGCTGTGCTATTGCCAATAGTTTCCCTAGTTTTCCCTTAGGTGCCACCTGTGAGAGCACCTTGAACTGCAGTGGTCTAAGACCATCCTGTGCCACTATTGTGGCAGTGCCCTGCCCTCCCAGTTACCCTGAGGGGGTACCTGGAGTACATCCAGGGCTGGCGGCAGCTGTACTTGGTTTTCCAGGTTATGAAGAACTGCATTGGATCTGGACTCTCAGAGAGACTCCAAACCCAGGGGATCTTCAGATGCTGCCAGACTGCTTAAATGGGACTTTGGAAAGGGAGGGGGGAGAGGGGCGAGCTGAAACACCATATGAAACCAAGTCGCCTGAGAAACAGCTGAAACTGTTAGGTGCTACTCAAATACTGATGCCAGAACATGCTCTGCTCTGGATCCATCTGCCCTGAGTGAGTGTGTCTGTCAGACCACGAGTGGGCACCAGAGGAACTTGGATGTGGGCAGAGAGCTCCTGGATATTGTGACTTCCCAAGTGGGTGTGTGAGCAGTGTTTGGCAGCAGGAGGCACTGCCTGAAATTCGTCTGATGTGTGTGTCTGTGTATGTGCTGTTGCTGAAAAAACTGCAGCCCCCTGTGGGAGAGGAAAGCCATTGTACTCCCCTGGAGCCCTGTCCTGTGGTCTTCCCCTGCATGAAGGGCGGTGGTCCCTCTTCCCTGATGTAGTTTGCAGCCTTTGTGAATGCCGCGGTGGCCTCTTCTAACTGTGCAGAACTTGCTGAAGTGCATCAGTGCCTGCCTGAAACTGTACAGCTGGTGGGTTGGTGGTTCCTCTTCTAAATCGGGGCTTCCTGTTCCCCTTAAGGAGGTGATGGGAGAGAAGATGGTCCTGCAATACAACACGATACAGCTTTGGCAGAGGTGTCTTCTAAAGCCTTGTGCTAGAGATCATAGTGGATTCGTGCCCTAAGCTGTGCTTTCTGTTAAAACTCACTGCAGCTTCCCACAGGAACTGGCAGGATTTCCAGTGCCAGGAACCAGACAAAATGCCCATGGTTAAGATTTGGCAACAGGGGAGGCAGCTCCTTGTGCCTCGGTGATCACGCCGTGAGCTTTTTCTCTCGTTCTTTGCAAATACTGCCCTGGAGACTGAAGTGCAAAGTTAGCCCGGACCAGACACTTCCAGTGGAGGAAGAACGGGTGGGTTTGTGCCTCAGCTCCCCCCGCTCCCAGGTTTGAACCGCAGGAACACAACGTTGAGCTTTAATGTTCGCCCGGCTGAGCGCCCACCAGGGCGGGGAAGCGAGAGCCGCCGGCCCTTCCTGCAGACGAGGCGGCGGGTGCGGCCGATGCCCCCTCGGTGTCCCGTCCCCCCTGCCCGTCCTGGCAGCTTTAAAAGCGGGGCCGCGGGCGCGGGGCCGGCGGCGGCACCATGAGGCGAGCGCTCGGCATCCTCGGCACCATGGGGCGAGCGCTCGGCATCCTCGGCTGCTGCCTGGCGTTGGCGCTGCCCGCGGCCCCTCGGGGCTCCGCGCTCCGCCCGCGCCGGCAGCCGCGCCCCGGCGGCCCCTCCGCAGGTACCGCATCCCGGGGGGACCCCCCGACCCGCTGCCCCCCGGCCCCACTTGCTCCGCTCTTCGCTCGCTGCTGCCCCGCTGCCGCTCCGGGCACGGCCCTAAAACCCGCATAGCTCTTCCCTACCTGCGCTCATTTCTCCGAACAACGTTATTTCAGACTCGTGGAAGGATCATGCTGTTGAAAAAATTTTTTTTTTTCCTTAATCTATAAAAGGGAATTCTACCTACAAATCCTGCATTTGGTCTTTTTCTGTTTTTCTTTTTTTTTTCTTTTTTTTTT
>NW_016690293.1:33749-88502 GCF_001604755.1 Lepidothrix coronata
CTGCGCAGGCTCGAAGGGTTAATGACCTTTCCCAAATCTTCGCTCGCGAAGACTGGCCATTATACCTGTATGGGATCCTAGATTTGTCTGGTGTCTGGTCTGTTATTCTGTCCAAAGGCAATATCAACTCTGCTGCTGTGCTTGCTGATGGAATTCGTGCAATTTGATTTTTTCCCCTCTTTTTTCACTTGAACAACAGAAAAAAGTTTTTTAATGCCTTGAAAAAAACTTTTCACCTTTACTTTTAAAAGACTTGTGAAGTGGGTTTGTTTCTTCTTTTTTCATTTCAGCTGGAATGATGAAAGTGAACTTGACAGTAGCCAGGAGAAGTGTGATCCCAAAACTGCTCTCAGGGAGCAAATTCAAACTGAACACCTCATATTTTACTATTTAATGCACTCTTGAGCCAGAATGTCTCTTTTATAGAAAATACTCTGCTTTTGGGTTGTGTGTTTTTCATAAACCTGCTGCAAATCCAATCTTGATGGTATAAACTAAGTACATGGCACCGTCAGTGTCAGGTCAGGGTATCAGGACAGGGAGGGTATGTTTTGGGTGCCTGCTGTTGCTGTCTTAATTGGTTTTTGTCTTCTTAGAAGTGATGCCTGTCTCTGATCTGAGCTGTGGCTTTTCTGTTCCTAGATTTATATGTCAGTGAGGAATTTTGGAAGCTAGAAGTAAGTGTGTAAATGTCCATTTTTACATGTAAAGTTACTTCATAAGTAATTTCATTTTTCTCTATGCTCTAGAAGCCTTAAAACAGTAACAACTTCTAAAGAAACCTTTATGCATCGTCATTTGTGTCTTTTTTCTGTTGGCCTTTATTTCTTCTTGTGTACTTTGGATTGTGAATTACAAAGAGATAATTCCTATTTAGCAAGTTATATTGCTACTATCCTAAAAGATATTAGGATCTGTTCACTATGTGATCTGGCCAGTTCTTTTGCCATTTTATTTCTTTATCTTATAAAAAGTGGAATTCTGGCTTTATCATTACAAAAATAAACAGTAAATACATTTATATATAATTGCTACATCTCTGTTTTGACTGTTACATGAAAGCCACAACCCTTAGTTTCAAGGATAGTTAGACATTTTGAGGGTTCAAATGTGCACCTATCCGTTAATCTGTTAAGTTCAATTATTTAATTACTTGTCAAAATTAATATTTAAAAATTTCTAATGTGTTGCTCACTATAATTTTAAGCCTCTTCCTAAAGAATCAAGCAACATTATCTGGTAGGGGTAGTTTGCCATGGCAGCACTCACTCCTCTTGGGTCAGAGCTCCCATCCTGTGTAGGAGACGACTGAAGTGTTTCCCTTCCTTCTTGACAGACACTACCTGCAAGAACCGGCCCCTGGACCTTGTCTTCATTGTAGACAGTTCCCGTAGTGTCCGACCTGAAGAGTTTGAGAAAGTGAAAGTCTTTCTGTCAGAAATGATTGATACCCTGGATGTTGGGGAAAGGACGACGCGTGTGGCGGTCATGAATTACGCGAGCACTGTCAAGGTGGAGTTCCCCCTCCGGACCTATTTCGACAAAGCCTCTCTGAAGGAGGCTGTGTCTCGCATTGAGCCCTTGTCTGCTGGCACCATGACTGGCCTTGCTATCCAGACTGCTATGGATGAAGTCTTCACCGAGGAAATGGGCACCCGCCCAGCAACCCTCAACATCCCCAAGGTGGTCATTGTTGTGACAGACGGACGCCCACAAGACCAGGTCCAAGAGGTGGCAGCGAGTGCCCGGACAGCTGGCATTGAGATCTACGCGGTTGGGGTGGACCGGGCAGACATGCAGTCCCTGAGGATAATGGCCAGTGAGCCACTAGATGAACATGTCTTCTATGTGGAGACCTACGGTGTGATTGAAAAGCTGACATCGAAATTCAGAAAGACTTTCTGTGGTAAGGGGGCCAGTCCAGGAGGGTAGTGTAATTTGGCTCCTTTTGGCTTCTACTATGGTTTCGCTCCCTAAGAAAGAAGTTCTTTTTCAGAAGTGTTATGTATCACATCTAAACATTTCCTTTGCCATCCATTGGGTAAACAAGCAAATTCTTTTATTCAGTGGAGGCCAAGTAATGACCTTTCATTCTGAATAGCGACCTTACCACGTAGGTAACAGACCTGACTTGAGTGGACCTCCTTGTGCAAGTGGTCAGATTTAGTGCCAGAGAAATCACAGCAATCTGGACAGGGTTTGGCTGTGTATATTTACTGACTTACCGAGAGCACACACCAGAGCTCTGCAGGCTGCTCATTTCTTTTACCATCTCGCTGGGAAGCCAGGAGGGTAGGAATGTGGAGCTGAAGGGCTCCTTATAGGTTCAGAGTAGGAAAGTAAGCTGGCAGGTGAACCACCATGTTGGCTTGAGAAATCTGGTGCAGGATGAAGTGTCCAAGCCCAATGGCAGGTCACCTTGGGACGGGCTTTCACTCATTAGGCACTGCTGTGCTTTTTCATTGTGCCAGGGTTGCACCTCTCTCTGTTTCTCTGCAAATTGATTTAGACAAGGAACTGTGGGATGGGATGAATTATCTTCGCTCTTTCAGGGCTGATCTTGGAAAAATGCTGGATGTATTTGGTTTAGGTTAGAACTCCACTGATGTCGCTAGGCCGGAGGGGATGGTTATTGTCATTTATAGAAAAAAAAAATCATCTGGAGTATTCAGAACTGCCTATAGATAGCTGTGACACAGCCCTACTCACAGAATTCACGCCAAATTTTTGACAATTAAGAAACTTGTACAAATCTTGTACAAATCTACTTTGTACAAATAATTGTCAAAAAGTTGGCAATGTGTTACTCTGTTATTTCAGAGCCTTACTAAAAATTACCCCCATACCTTTTGAGTATGTTTTGAGTCAATAGACCTCTTTCTCTAGGTATGAAATAAATGTGTAGGACCATCTGCAGACAGGACAATTTGCCCAATAACTAGCATAGGAAATGCCTTGAGGTTTGGCTTGACACCATGTTGTGCTGCTGATGTGACCAGATCCTCTCTCTGGTAGCTGGAAGTGGGCACAAATACCCACCTAGCTGGACATGTATGTGTGCTGTGAACACAGCACTAATTTTCCACCTATGTTCTTGCCAGAGCAAGTCCTTTCATAGCACCAAAGAAAAATCTCTTGTTCTTAAGAGTAAATTTACTGTTTATTGTGCTGAAGCACAGAAATTATGCCCCTGCAGGGCTGGAGGATAAATCAGAGAGCTCACACATGTACACTTCCAGTGTAACTCTGAATTGCCTGTGTGCAATTAGCCAAAATCTGTGGGATTCATGAACAAAGACAGGGCACAAGACATAGTTTTTAAGAAAGTTCCTACAAACCAAATGCATCTAAGAGGGTCTTGTAAGACAGTGTGGTAAACTGGGTCCTTTTCCAGCTCCAGACTGCTCCAGTCAGAATTCTGGACTCACCAGTGACAATTTGCTTTTAACAAGGTAAATAAATTTGTTTGTAGGGTGAACTGAAAACAGGAAAACTAATGTTCAGGGGAAAAACAGTTTGCTAAGATCAAGTTCTTGATGCATTGAGAGCATTATTCAATATGAGACCATCCCAGAGATGGAAAATCTTAGTGTTGAATTGCTGTCCAAGTCAGTGGACGTTTGACTTTCCTACCACAAAAATCTGACCATTTGAGTCTGAGCTTCTCACTTATGCTTGAAAATATCACACCACAGATTTTGTTCATAAATGATGGAGATTAATTCTCTTATTCTCAAGGGTGTATCAGAATGAAAAGGCGCTGTCTTGGTTTGAAATTTGTTTTTACCAAAGGAAAATGTTGCCTTGTTTTCAGACATCATAACATGAGAAGGTTCAAGCACTCTTGCTTCTGATTACTTATCTCACCACTGTTGCTTTGGAGTTTGATTTTACAACTCCAAATGTAGTCCATACCCACATTGTAAGTACTAGTCTAAGTAAAATCTCAGGTAAAAACATACTTGTCTTCCCATTTTTCTTCTCTTTTGTTTCTTCCTTTCTTTACTTATTGTCCCTGGTTTTTTTCCCCTTCACGTTTTTTAACTCCAATGTTTTTTCCCACTCCTTCCCTCTCCCTTTCCCTTCCCCAATTTAGTAATTTCAAAAGCGTTTGAGTATCTATGTTTCCTTTACAGTCTGTGGAGATAAACAAGGGCATCTTTAGTGACCAAAGAGGCAGCAGATCACTCGAGAAGCAGCTAAATACACTTGAGAAAAACTGGTCAGGAGTTAATTAGCTACATAGTCTGTGAAGGAAAAGACTGTCAACACATACAGTGCATTGCACAGTCATTTTGTCTGCCTTGTCACCACAGCACACTTATATCAGCTGCATATCCATCATGCTGCTTTCATGTCACTGTTTTGTCTGTTCTCAGGCTGAGACAGCCTTACTGTTTGCTGGGGAATCAGTGGATCCTTGAAAACTGAATTTCATTTTGTACTTTGCAGTTTCAGCTTCTTGGTTGGTTCTCTGAGATTCGGACATTATTTCTGTACTCCCCTTCAATTAGGAGTTTCATGTGCCTGTATAGCTACCTTACTGTAGAGACTTTCCTGCATATCATCCTTTGGTTTTGACTTCTAAAATCTGATGGGTCAAGGCAGCTGCAGCCCTCACACGCCCCATCTTGCACTGGTGGGTTCCCTTGCTGGCTGATACATACGGGCCATCATTACACAGACACACTCTTTATTCATGGGAAGACAGTATGTTATCCTGCTGCCTCTGAGTAATTTTTCTGTTCCTTTTGGTCTTGATCCTCTTTCTGTTTCTCCCCTCCCCTCCTCTCCATTCCCCTCTCCTCCCTTCTATTTTCCTCTTCCTCTTCCTTTTCCTTTCCCTTTCCCTTTTCCCTTTCCTCTCAATTAATTTCATTTTGCTTTCTGTTACGTTTCAGTTTACATGGGAGTGTTTTCCAGTGCGCCAACAACTCATAGATCAGGTTCTGTGCCAGTGAGCTGAAGTTTGTAAGCCACCGGACAGTGACTGATACATTTTAGCATTATTTCAGCTGGTTGTCTGTAATAGAAAGGACTGGGTATAAAAAGCCAGAAGGTCCTTTTCATTGCTGATTTCTCATTTCCAGTGAAATGTTACTAAATGCTTAAAATCTCTCCCTGTTGCACTCTTTTCAATTCATCTTTTCCTCTGGCACCTCAGGTGGTGAGTTATTTCAGTGACATTTATGACCTCTCCCTGTTGGCTACAGAATGATGCAAAGGAGAGCTGTAAGTTTTTGAGACAGTGACACAGCATTGACATTTACTACCACTAATCCAGCAAACAGTGCAAGATGTACTTCTGTAATCATGAATGATTAATGACTGTTTCTTTCCTTTGGGATGACTGAAGTACCTTTCTGTGAATGCCCTTTGTAGCTGTGAATGTGTGTGCCCTCGGGATCCATGACTGCGAGCAGTTCTGTGTGAGGAATGGCAGATCCTACCTCTGTGACTGCTATGAAGGCTACACTCTGAATCCAGATAAGAGAACCTGCTCAGGTATGTTCATTTGGTGAATGTGAGCAACTAGAAAAAAAATTCACTTTTTAACACCATAATTGGGTTTGAGAAGCTACTTGTGTACTTCTGTTGAAACACTGAACATCTGTATCTTTTTCAATAATAATAAATCTAGTAATGAATAATGAATAAAAATCTGCTGCAAGTAATGGTGAGAAGTAGTTTGTTTCCATCACCATCCTTTTTAATTATGCCTACAGATCCATTCATGAGGGGCAGATGTCAAAACAAAGTCTTCAGATGCAGACACTCTATAGATATTTTCTCCTACCACTTGTTCTAATTCCTTCAATTAGTATTGCCATTTTTGAGCTGACTCCAAATCGAAATATATTAAAAAATGTGAATGTGCACTCCATCTGAACTACTTTTTATTAACAATGAACTGGTTCTCTAACGTGCATCTTGCAGCTGTGGACACGTGTGCGCCAGGAAGGCACGACTGTGATCAGATCTGTGTGAGTAACAACGGATCCTATGTCTGTGACTGCCATGAAGGCTACACCTTGAATCCAGACAAGAAGACTTGCTCAGGTAAGAATTAAAGGCTACTTGAATATATGAAACCCATGGAGATATGGACATGTTTTCTTTGACTTACCCTCATTATTTCTACTTGAAAAATTGCTTATAGACATCAATGCTTAAAACGAGAACTCACCTGTAGACTTTCCCCTTGGTTCCAATAGCAACACAATTGCAATTTTCTTTATATTTGTTCATTAAAAAATGCAATTTGGCACTTATCTACCATTTCATGATCTTCACAGTATTTCATAAACATTGCTTAGCTGCTTAGTCTGACACAGGGCAGGTTATTCCTCATCTTGTTTTTTTAGCTTTATCCTTACTGGGAATGTTCAGGACTGTTGGAATTTCTGATGAAAGTAAGAACTGCATGAGATGTGGTATAGTCATGTCTTGCAGTCCTGGTATCTGCCTTCTCCATTAAATAATTAGTAATTGAATTCAGCTGTCTGCAGCATAATACAACAATGTAGTAGGACACTGTTTGATTTCTGATTAAATTGTAATTATAAATGTTGAGCATTTAAAACTCTTGAGTGTCTGGGAGAGATTAATAGGTTTCTTTTCTTAACCATGGTTCACCACAGCCATGGATATGTGTGCACCTGGAAGGCATGACTGTGCACAAGTCTGTCTGAGTAATGATGGATCCTACAGCTGTGGCTGCTATGAAGGATACACTCTGAATCCAGACAAGAAGACTTGCTCAGGTAAAATCTAATTAAGGAAATACTGTGTTCAGCTAAAAGCAAGTAGCTTTTGAAAATCAGGTTAACTTATGTTATTTTCCTGATAAATTATCTAAGAGTTTATGTACAACTGCTTAAAACACAGGACTACTTTGTTTCTTCATATGAACAGTAGTAATTTCAGACCCATGGCTCTTCTACAGTTGTGTGAACCTTGTATTTGGTAATATTAAAATACCATTTAGCATATCCTTGAGGACTTCATAGTATTTTTACACCCATGGAGCATAAATTCCCATATCCAGTATGCAATGTGCATTACCCGTGTCAGAAAACTCTTCGGCAAAGCAGCACAAGGAAATGAGATGAAGGAGAGCAAGGACTGTGCTGGAAGAGAGACTGAAGTCTGTATCATCATGAGTGTGATTGCTCTTTCTGGTGGATGTGTTGAGACCTTAAAAGATACTCCAGTCTTAGAGCTCTAGAGGATGGAGGGAAATGTTCTTTCCCAGTGCTGGTCTCTTGTGGAGAACAGGAGCATAGATGTAGCTGATACTTAAGGATATACAAGTAAATATATCGATAATATGTATTCTATATTTTCTTCATGTCATTAGGGTTTGAACTTCACTGTTAATTTCACTGGATGTCTCACTGATGATTTATTTAGAGAAATTCCTTTTTTTCCCTACTTGACTATAATCCTTTTCCTACACACTACATTGTGTGTGACAAAGTGCTGAACTTAAGTGTTCAGTTCCAGGAGGTTCCTAGGCAAATCTCTCCAATTAAGTCATAGGTCTCACATCTCAAAGAGGTGAAGCCAGAGTGCCTCAGTATTTCTTCCTGTTTAGTTTAAGATCTGATTTTGTAAATATGGTGCCTAGGATTAACTCTCACCTGGCATTATAGAGAGGCAATAAACATGTGAGGGAATGTAGATTCACTTAGGCATCCCCTCTGGGAGTCCAATCCAAAGCTTATTTCTTAGCACTGATTCTCCTCCTGCATAGTCAAACTTGAAATTATTGTCCTAATATGCTTGCTTTTTTTCCCTTTTGAATCTCATTTTGCAGTATGCTACTAATGATTTCTCAACCATCCAGGTCTTTGTGATAATTATATCACAAAGACATGCAAAGAACAATGCAAAAATAGTCTAGGTCCAGGAGAGGGTACTTTCCACTTTTCCTTTCCCTTTCCCTTTCGCTTTCCCTTTCCCTTTCTTTCTCTCTTTCTCTCTCTCCCTTTTCTCTGTGTCTTCCTCTCTTTCTCTCTTGCTTTCTTTATCCTTCCTTTATCCTTCCTTGTGCCTTACTGGGCCTCCTTACTGCAAAGATATCCAAATATAGGAACTCCTTCTCAGCTTGCCCTTTCAGAGCTGACGTGTTAAATTTGGCAGAAAACAGCAGCCTCACACATAAAGTGCCCACTTTGTAACGGGCAGTGGGTGTCATGTCTCTTTTTTTTAGCAGCCACGTATACTTTTCAGTTTATGGTCTTTTGACTCCACAAAACAGTGTCTTCTCCAACTCAATTAGAGCTGAAATAATGCCAAATAGTCTCTTAAAATCCAGATATTTGTTCTCTGAGATTCTGTTGGATAATTGTTTTGTAACTGTGTCCTTGCTAGTTCCATTCCTTTTGCAATCTGTTACAACTGCAAAAAAGTGTTGCCAGTATTCAAAAAATTGTATTAATTTTGTGATGTTGATAGCCAGATAAAAACACAATCTGTATACCCTGCTGTGGTTAATGGCATGGTGACATGCAATAAAAACACCCTGGTTTGAATCTAAATGAAGACACGTTTGCAAATGGGAATTACTATCACCAACTCTAAAGGCTGAAGTTTGGATATTTTGATTAATATTCTTCTCTTCTGAAATGCCTCCCCCAGCTGTTGACGTGTGTGCGCCTGGAAGGCACGACTGTGAGCAGGTCTGTGTGAGAGGTGATCTGTTCTTCTCCTGTGACTGTTACCAAGGCTACACCCTCAACCCAGACAAGAAGACTTGCTCAAGTAAGACCAGATCGCTGTTCCCTTTCCCCTCACAGCCTCCCCAGCCAAATGCATGTGTTGCATAGCTCTCACTAGCAGGTTAATATATTTGAATCTGTCTGAGAAACTTTCACGTGCATTCAGGTGCTACAAGGCAGTTCTATGTCACTCTGCCTTTTCCACTTTGAGCAAAATTCAGAGATGCAAAGAACTTTATTATGCAACAATGCTAGTAACTACTTATCATTCAGTCTTTGTATCTTAGTACTAAGGCCTTCATTAATTTATGCAATATTCAGCAAACTCAGAACTGAGAAATAATTGAAGCGTTGGGGTTAGTCATACTTTGCAGTACTGTGGAACCTGTGTACCACCATGCAAGACAGTTTGATGTGACATCCAACCTTCCAGGCTGAATTTCATGTTTGCTGTTTCTTTCTTTTGCTTCACAGTGACTTTGTGTTACAGTAAAAATGTAATAATTTCAGAAGGGTTTCTTTCCTTCCCAGTCTCCTTACTGTCAAGTTATTGTATACTGGAAACTTTTCCTAGCATTCCTTTGGAGTTCATATGGCACTTCACATCTGATAGAGTTAGGTAGCTGCAGTCAGAGGGACCAAGGACTGAGGTATCCCTTGTATTAATTAATGTATTTATCCACAGTAAGACAATTAGTTTGTCTCGCTGCTCCAAGACAAGGTCAGTTACACATCTCAGTAGTTCCTGGTAAGATTCATACAGGATAGGCTCCCAGCATGGAAAAGCATTGCCATTGGGAAGCATTAAAAAATGTCATCTTGTTTTCTGATAACTGTTCCTCCAAAGTGCATTCTGTAGGAACTGATGTACAGGAACCCATGACTGTGAGCAGGTCCGTGTGAGTTATGGTGGATCATATACCTTCATTGCTATGAAGGCTTTACCTTTAATCCAGATAAGAAAACATGTTCAAGTAATAATTTAATGTTGGGGTATTTTTTTCTGAATATGTTTATTTACTGAAGCACCTCTCTTCAATGCGTTAAATCTTTTTAAGCGTTTGAGAAATGTTCCATCAGCTTGCAAGCTCCCTGGATATATAATCCCTTTTCATTCTTTTATGACTCTTTCCACTAGTGTTTTGAGCTAGTTTGGTTCTTCTTGTTTAGTTATAGCAGTTACTGTATTTAAAACTACAGATGACTCTTATCTGTCACCATGCATTTAAGGACTCACTGTTTTTAAAAATGCAGTCTGTTATAATCTGCATTTCCTTATGAAATGGAAATAACTGGGGCCATTAGCAAGGTGGGGTTCTGGGGCATCTGTCTTTGGGATGTGGGTCTCAATTGTGTACCAGCATTTGGAGGATGGTGGGGAGCCAGAGGGGAATAGAACTGTTGTAAGAACTATTGCAGTGCTAAACCCTATGTTCTTGTCCACTCCTCCAAGCTCAGTGGGGCAAGCATGAACTGTTGTCTCTTCAGATGGGCAATAATGGCATCAAATATTGATGTAGATAAGTTAAGTTGGGTTGGCAGGGATCTCAAAAGGTACCTAGTCTGACCTCTGGTTCAGAGCAGGAATAACTCGCCATCACATCAAGTAGCCAAAGACTCTATGTGAGAGCACAGTTATAAAATAGGTCGATATAGCCAAACACCATCTGCAAAAATAATGATTTCTTGTTGGTCTGGACTTAAACACAAATGCAGTGTAAAAACACAACTTTACAGTGTTTTGTATGACTTTTTGGGCATCCCGGTGGCAACAGGAATGTCCCATATTTTGAATATCAAATACTGGAAGACTCTCAATTTCACAGAAGGACTGAAGAAGAATTCAGAGTACGCCTGGACAATTGCCAAAGTTGGTTGGAAAAGTAATTTTGTTGAAACAGACAAAATCCAAGGAGGATCTGTATCTGTAATTGGAGAATTTAAATGAGACATAAAAAAATTAACTGGCAGTTGGCTGGAAACCAACCATGTTGGTGTGATGTTTTGAACTGGCCTTCGTCCAGCTGTCTCCTTTGTACATTGACCATAAAGCCAGTGGAATGTTCCAAAGAAGAGAGCTGAACAAATACAGGTCCACTGGAATCAAGGAGACACCAGTTTCAACACTGGCTCTAAGACAAATGAATTTCTGCACTGCTAGTAATGAATCTGTTCATTTCCTGCAAAATGGCAATATCAATGGCATGATTGATAACCAAAAAAAAAAAGGAGCCAAACCAATTCAGAACAAAAGAGAAGCATATCCAGATACAATATTCCCATTGTTTCCTTATTACAGCACTTTGTTTGACATTGATCAGTTATGCATTTATATATCTATAGAAAAAATAAATGAATAATCTGTTGTCATTGCCTTTGCAAGCAATGTAAAAAAATAAGTGAAGAGACAGGTATTACATACAGGTAATACCTCTTGTATATGAGAGTGTATTTCATAACTGTAGGCCCTCTTTTAAGAAGTCTTTGCCTTTGGATACTTATTATTCTGGTCTCAGATGTAGATGGTTATCTCACTACAGTACCTGTGCTGCAGTAGCTGTTGATATGTTTGTTCTCAGCCTGCAGCAAGTGGTACAGCCTTAACTTATTTACTTTATGTAGTAGGTGAGGTTAAGTTGCCTTTCATGCAGCTAAGAACTCACAGCCATCAGCTAATGCCTGACATTATACCACAATGAAATTATCATCTCTCTGAACCCTAGGTTTTTGGTGAATTATGGAGAAAAGGGAATTCTTGAGGACAGCTGAGGCTGCTCCCCTGTTAGTCTGGAAGACTGAGGTCAAGACCTAGGAAAGATTCAATGGAACTATAGTGGAGTATGACATTACTTGTTTTCTCTTTCTTAAGAGACTGGTGACTTCTCTATCACACTAACTGGCTCCTCCAGTGATATTGCTGTGTCTTTCTACTAAATTTTAAATTCACTTGGGCCTATTAGAATGATGTCATTCCCTACATCTATATTTATGTGACATTGGAATGGATTTGTGCCCACACCTCTTGAACCAGAAAAGATACTCCCTGTGCACACATATTGCCAATGTTAGAGACAAAGAGTACTTGTGGGGTAATACACATTGATGATTTAGCTGAACTTCTGATGCAGAGTATTTAAAATTAATACACAAGCTCCTGCTTTCACTTTTTGGTATTATTTACCAAGAGGTAAATTCAATTCTTCTAGTTCCTTCCCAAGCTGAGACTTATGTATCTAAATTCTACCCACATCTCAGAAACTGATGCAAAGCAATGAATTTCTGGCACTGACCTACTCTTTGTGTCTAAAATCACTATGTGCCTTCTTGCTTGGCTTAAAAACTCCTGGAGGCTTAACTTTGGACTAATGCATGAGTTCGATTCCTTTTGCAGGATCAAGCATTTTCTTGGGATTTAAATGGTCAGGAATTGTAATAAATACTCTAAATGCTGTTTTCTCTCTTAGGAGCCATAACGAGCAGTCTCGTAACAACTGAAGAGTCCTGTAAGTGTGAGGCCATAGCTGCCCTCCAGGACTCGGTCACCTCGCGCCTTGAAGCTCTGTCCACAAAATATATCCTTTTTCTTACCTGAGCTCCTGCATTCAGCACTTTACTGGTATTTTAGAGGTAGCTGTTTTGATACAAACCAGGGAAGAAATATCCCTCAAAAGAGAAAGTATTTTCCATGTGATTTTAGAAAAATTATGGAAAAAATCTTGGTTGTTGCAAACACCACTATGTTTTCACATTTCACTGAAGAGTGTATCATGACACAGATATAACAAATATATATGGCCACATCCCCTAGACTACATATGCCATGTTGAACATCAAGCACTGATCTATTTATAATTCTTCCAGATGACTTTTACTGTTACAACAAATGCTCACTTTTGAGCGCTCCTATTATGTCCCAAAACTTTAGAGACAACTTCACAGTGTGACAAGAGTCCTCTTAGGTGTGGTATTCCTCTGCATCCCATCTGCAGAGGCAGGCACTGTCCCAAGAGATTTTCATGCACCTTCTGTTCTGTGAAAATGTGCAAGCCTATTAATAACCAGCTCCTGGGATATAGAAAAATGGGAGAGCTGCAATGCAGGGTGCCGAGAAATGTGGTCAGCTCCCAGATTCAACATTCCACAAACATGTGGGAGAAAAATACCCAAACAACATACAAAAAGAAAGCGGTGAACTCTGTGGTACCACACAAACCTGAATGCTGGAATAAATGCCCTCAGATGGCATGGCAGGAACTAATAACTGGAATTTAAAGTTGGACAAGCTGTGGACCATCCTAAGCCATAATTTTTAAAGTGAGAGTGGTTGATCACTTACAATTTACCAAAGATTGTGGCAGATTTTCCTTGCTGGAAATTTTTGAAACTGCATTTTTTTTTCTCTAAAAGGTGCTCTTGTTCAAAGAGGGATTGATTTAGAGGAGCGTTATGTCAGTGGTAGTCATCCTGATCCTCAGGGCTTCAAAGAAGTATGGTCCATTTAGGATTAATCAGAGAAGGAGAGCAAACTAATAAGTTTAGAGATGAACTCATAATTTAGACAGATAAAAGAATTTTTCAATTTGCCAAAGTTTCTGGAAGTCAAATGAAAACTTCTGCCAAGGACAAAAGGCTTTCCCAGAGCTTGAATAAATTCAAAGTTATTTTTATGAGATCTAATTGCAAATCTCTCTTCTTGCACTGTGTTTGGAGTTCAGTTTATCTGCCTGGGAAAATCGAAGGGAAGACTCTGATTTTTTTTGATTATAATATATATTTCTGGGAATCTAAGTCGTTAAAAGTGAACAGTAAGATAATTAAACCTGTAATGTCATCTTAGAAGTAGCATGTCCTTCAGAGATCAATTTTTCTGCCTCAAGAGCTAATGCTAAGCAAAAAAATGCAGTGGTTTCAAGTTAGGATTTTACCTGATTATAAAGAATAGAGGCTTCCTTTCAGAGTTTTTCTTTGGTAGGCCATTTGTATCCCTAGCATCGTTTCAAGACAACCTGGAAAACACAGCACAGACAATCATCTGCCTCTTCTCAGCCTGGAATGTCACTTGGTCCAATTCCTTCTAAGAAGTGAGGGTTGTTGAGATTATTTGGGAAGATGCCAGACCTTGACAGATCTCTAGAATATTTTGAAATCTGTGGTTCAAGGATGTATTGACCTCATCTAGAAAACAGATTGTGTGTTGAAATGTGTGTTGAAAACGCAGCAATGAGAAAGATTAAAAATAAAACAAACCCTATAGCCATCTATTTTATTGCCCTTAACAACTGGCCACTAGATGAAGTGTCTGAGAAGCTGCAGGCATATCAAGACAGACAGCAGGTTGTCTGAGTTATCCTTCTGCTTGATTTTAAAATAATCTTTCAGAATCAAACCTTTTTGTAGTTTTTTGCTTTACTTTGTTGCACAGCTTACAAAACAGGAGTTGGTTTGTTATTATTGACAAGTGCCAAGAAGACTTCATGAAGAAAACAGTCTTGAAAATACAGTGACCCTGAGGATCTTCATGTACAGTCACTTCATAGCCATAACACTACACCTGCTGTGCTTCAGTTCGTACTGCAAGTAGTGCAGCAGATACTGCTTTTCTGCAGTAACTGCATTTTTTATTCTCTTACTTCAAAGTAAATAGAGAAAAAATGAATGGATACAGTATATCACATTATATAAAGCTGTGAAACGGCAAGACAGAGAGAAAAAAATGTGCCTATGTCTTTTGTCTGTTAAATGGAACAGTAAGTTGGGATCTTGTAACTTATTTTAATAAAATACAGTATGATATGCACATTGATGTTGGAAGTGTTTTTGTATACAACTTAAAAGATGTGTGTTATGAAATAAAGGGTTTAAAAAAACAAAGAAACAAAACCTCAAAGATAAAGGAGGCATAAATGGGAGAAATTCACAGAATTAAACAGGATACTGTCCTCAAGTCACATAGCTGGAAAAAGAAGCATTTGATTTTAAAACCGACAAGTACTTATTAATATAGGTAAAAGGTTTAACAGTAATTCCAAGCATTAAAAATGTTGTTTAACATTCAGGATGGTAACAGATATCCTCCAATTTAAGGTTTTTATCCTGCAAGATTTACTTATTAGTCAATTATTAGTTATTATTAGTTAATCATTCCTGTTGTCATACCAAGGACTTTACTGAGACTACTTGTGTCTATTGTGCTTGTAGAAGAAAACACACAAGATAACAATTAAAAAAATTAATTGTGAAAGGAATCTACTACTTTTGTACACTGGCATTTATAATAATCCAAATGTTTTCGAATCTATATTTACATTTAGATTCAAAACTATGATTAAGTTTTTTTAATCAAAAAATTCCAACATATTTTGTAGAGCCTTGCAATGTAATTACATAAAATATCTGGTAACTGGTTTGCCAAGGACATATTAATGACTTCTGTGCATGTTTCATACCCTGCACATAATAGATACAGACAAGTCCAGTTATGTTCACTGCACATGGGAGTGAGACTTCAGGTATGTCTATACATTAATGTTAAGTTGGAATATAACACTTAATAGCACAAATGAACAGTTTCAGCAAGGGCTAAAAACCAAACTATAAACTGTCCAAGGATGCTGGATTGGACTGTGGTTGATATTTTATGATGTGTTCCCACTGGTATTAATTTGTTGTTGTTCAATTAGTGGGACAACCTGGCTATGCTACACTTGTTTCCTCAAAGTGCTATGTATGCATATATTTTTTCTCTAAGTCAGGGAGGTTTATATCCAGCACTTTTCTTACTTTCATGTCCTCTGTTTAGCCATGGGTATTATACAGGGATTTATAGGGCCAGAAGTATGCCTTGGCCTCCATAATTGGTAAGAATAAACAAGCTGTAAATCTAATGCAAGACTTTACAACTTTTTGGCAATTGAGAGTGGATGACATCAGTCCCATTTACACTAAGGCCAGTTGTCAGATGAGATGTAAAATTTTATACCATAGTGGAAAATTGTCCTGGAGGCCAGATGTGTCTTGCAAGCTGTCAGCTGGGCAGGCTTTGTTTCATGCACTAGTATTCATAACTCCATTTTATGTTACAAATGATAGTATTTACATTCAATTCCTCTGAGCAATTATCTGTCTCACTTCGTGAGTACCAGGTAAACTAAGGTGATAAAACCGATTTTTTAAAAAATATGACATATTGTTGTCCAGAAAAATGGGATTCGTTACCCTGTGTGCCACAAGCCAATAATTACACACTCAAGAGAGACATTGATTATTTAGATGGATACAAATTCTCTTAGACACATTCAGATACGAGGAAAAACTGTTTACTGTGAGGCGGGTGAGGCACTGGCACAGGTTGCCCAGAGCAGCTGTGGCTGCCCCATCCCTGGAAGTGTTCAAGGCCAGGTTGGATGGGGCTCTGAGCAAGCTGGTCTAGTGGAAGGTGTCCCTGCCCATGGCATGGGGATTGGAACTTTAAGGTCCCTTCCAACCATTTGTGATTCTATGTTGATAAAAGTTACACTCCAAACGCCGCGCGCACAGAACTTGGGGTTCACAAGCTTTGGGATTTTCCTTCGCGTAGAAGCAGAGTGACCTTTATTAACGCATAACCAAGCCGAGCACTACCGACAGTGGCTGTGCCGCGAACGAAGCCCCTGCCAGAGCCCCTGCCAGAGCCCGCGGCTCCACTGCCCCGGTCCCTCACGGCCCCGCCCCGGAGCATCCCGTTCGCGGCGGCGGGGCGGGCACAGCCCGCTAATGGCGCCCGTCCGCTCCTCTCCGGAAGCGGCGCCATTTCCGCGCCCGTTGCCAGGGAGACGCGGCGGCCGCGCTGCCGTGCGGGGCGGCCCGGGCCCGCTCCCTTTGCTCCGCCGCGATGTTCATCTACCTGTGCAAGAAGGTGCTCCTGGGGCACGGGGGACACGCGGGGCGCGGACGGCTCTGGGGGAGAGGGAGCTCCCCACTCGCTCCCTGTCTCACCCGGGAGCTCCCCGGGATCGGGAGCGCGGAGCCCTGAGGGACCCGCGGGGTCTCTCCCGCTGCGGGCCGTCTGGTCCCGGTGCAGCGCTTCCCAGAACGTTGCCCTGCTCTGTCCCCTCAGCTCCATCGGCCTGGGATTGGGGCTTGGGGTTCGGTCTCCAGTGTTCCAGCTGCTCCCGCAGCTCCGCAGCTGCTCCCTCGGGATGCTTTGGACACGGCTGGAGACCGAAGCCCTGTGCACTGTGTGACCCCTCTGTCCTCTGTCAGCACACCTTTGAAGGTGTCCTGATATTCTTATTTACTGCATGTGTTCGACTGCTCGAGTGTGGCACAGCTCCGCTAGTGCTTGTAGTTCTCTCTTCTGTCTCTTTTTGCGTGTACTGCTCTGTTAATAGAAATAAATTTGTCTCACGTGCTGTCGTAGGTGTCCTTTAGGTGTTCAAGTAGATCATGTGAAATAAAACGTGATTCTTGCAATTGTGTAGAGATACAAAGGACTTCTTTTTCAGATTGCAATTCCCGGTAATGTTCGCTTAAAATGTATTTCCTGGAATAAGAATCAAGGTTTCATAGCCTGTGGTGGAGAGGACGGATTGCTGAAAGTTCTAAAATTAGAAACACAAACAGGTAAATGAGGGTTTTTATTTTTTTTTCTTTTTAAAGAACAACAACTACCACACTTTAGAAAGTATAACTTCTTCCACAGGTTACCTGTTGATATGGCATGTGTTTTAAATCTGTACCTGGCTAGTTACATGTTTGCACTAACATAAAATTCTTTCATTACTTTAATTTGAACAGTTTTTCTTCAGCTGGTCTTACATGATGCATTTGTAATTTGCCTGTTATATCTGCTGATGTTTTCTTCAGTGCTTCTGCTTCTTTTTTCAGGGCATGTATTTAATTCTTGTTCTTTTTGTGTAGACTTTCCCTTTATTTTGGAACTTTTTTCATGATTTTTGTTTGAATGCTCTCTGTCTGCCACCTTAGTAATTTCTGGGAGAAAGTTGTGTATTTTCATTTAAATAAATATGTTCCAAGAAAAGTAAAATCTATTCTCAAAATTTTTTAAACCTTTTTCTGAATGTAATAAAATGTGATAGCCACAGCTGTTGTTGTGGGGGATTTTGTTTATTTTGTTGTGTTTTTTTTCCTGAAAGAGTGCTAGACCATAAAGCATATCTCAATTGGGATGACAGATGTCAATAGTGAGCACATTGAGCTGACGGGTGGGAAATTCAGCCTGCGGTTACCATTTACATATTTTAGGTGATTTATTGATGTAAATAGTGATTAGAGCTGCAGTATTCATAGAGACACAATAATATGTATGGTTTGCTAGGTTTATTTTTATATGATTTTTGTTATTTTAGATGAAGCAAAAATAAAGGGACTGGCAGCTCCTAGCAATGTTTCTGTCAATCAAACTCTTGAAGGTCACAGTGGTAAGTGTATTTAGGCATTTAATCTACCTTTGGTTAGAATAAAAAGATACAAGATTTGTAAAGCTGATAGAGTAATTTTGGTATAACTTTTTATTTTAAGCCTGAAATAAAGGTTAGCAGTATTCAACTTGGGTATGTAACAGCTTGGCTGTCAAGTTATCTGATGAAAGACCTGCAGTCAATATTTCATGATCTTAAGTGAATCACTGGGTTGGGAATCAAACTAATGCAGCCTTCCCTCAGTTCTCCTGGCTGATTTTGTATGTGTGGAGCAGAGTGCATCCTGCACAGAAAAATCTCTCTCTGCCTGGTATGATTTCCAGTTTGCTTATGGATTTTGCAAGGTTAAGTCTGAACTTGGACATCACGGCCTAACTTGTGTTTTGTATTACCTCAATTTTGATTTTTCCATATTATTTGGTGCCCACTCATTATCTTGAGAAGGAAATGTTGATTTCTGTTTAAGTGGGTGATGCTGTTGTATGTGCTATACATACAAAGAGGGACTTTTGTTGTTGTTGCTTTTAGGTTTTTCTTAATTGTGCAGTGTTACTGGTATAGTACTTGTTGTTTCTGACTTCAGCATGGCTAATATGGAAGTGCTACTCTGTTGTGTGGGACAGGAAGATATTTTTAAGTATTTACATAAAAGATCATGATACATTTGCTTCTGTACATTTGTTCACACACTGCCTTGGTAGATGAAGATAAAGAATGCTTTATGGTGGAAAAGATAGCAGTTGATGCTGGAATTGGTGAGTTAAAAAAAAAGAACAACAATTTTCTGTCACACTGTATATATAAAGTTTTAAATTCCATATGATAGGGTAAAATCTCAAATGACAATAAAAGCCTTAAGCATTTTTTCTAGTGATTCATATGTGGATAAGTCCATTTGGTTTGTTTATATAGTGTCTGTGTGATTTGCCTATATGTTATGGTAACTTTACATTTTCTTCTGAAGAAATCAAAATTAGTTCAGTAAACCTTAACTCTGTCTTAAATATATCTTCATTTTCCCTTTATTGATGAATTACAGAATGTATACATGCTTAAACTGCAGTATAGTGTACAGACAAAGTTTTTCCCATGGACAACGGGATATGAAGAGAATGCTAAAATCCTTGCATTATTTGAAGAAATTGACTTTTAATGAGGATTTGCATTTGAAACCTGCCAAGAGTCAGGTTATTTTAGAGACCTGGTTAAATAGGATTGGAACGAATAAATTGTGAGGAATTGATTTAGAGGATACTTTGAATGGATGTTTTCAATTCTGAATAGATCACTGTTACCTTAAAAATCCCTGAAATTCAGGATATCTCTGATTGCATCTGGTGATAAAGTTCATGAATGAAATACTGTAATATGGAAAGGATACATAGAAAATGGGTGACTAATAGTAATGGCATGAAAAAGCATGATGCAACTTCATATCCAGTATGGAACTGATGAAATAAGATTTGAAGATGATTCAAGTCAAATATTTATGAGTAGGATCCCATATGAGACTTGAGGGTCTGACAGAGTTGTGTGTAGAGTGCTCTTGGTAATTGTGAAGGAGATTTTGTTTTAAAAGCGCAGCACTAGTGAGGATCAAATTATTAAGAGAAAGAAAAAACCCACAAATTCCTATGACAGTGAAGGTTTGTCAGTGTCCCAGACTGTCAGAGGCGGTCAGAAACCACCATTATTTGGGTTTTGCTTGGAAGCAACATTCCGAGCAGGATTTGGAGAGGATGTTACTCAAGTAGGTGAATACAGAAGCAAAAGGAGCTGTTGAGCAGAATTTTAAAAGAGGAAACCAGTGGTACAGAAAGAATACAACTAAGTCAAAGTCAGCAGTGTAAATCTCTGAAAAGCTTCAGGTTGGTTGAGTGGGATGTGGTGGTTTTTGTTAACTTACTTAAGTATTGTCAATTAAAAATTTGTATCGCTTTCTAGGTTTTGTGCAGGTTGTGACGTGGAATGAACAGTATCAAAAACTGACTACCAGTGATCAAAATGGCCTCATCATTGTGTGGATGCTGTACAAAGGTATTCTGCAGGATAAACTTGAGATGAGATAATATTCCATGTTGTGAGAAATGTTTGGGTTTTTTTTTTTAACCCCCTAGAAATTTTTACGATTCTTTTTCAGAGTTTTTATTTTGTAGATTGTAAAGCTCAAAATAGTTTTAAAACAATTCCTGAGTTTTTATTATAATACTTGTCTACAAAAGGCATTTATACTGCAGACCTCCCTTGAGAGAATGTATCAGTTCTTAGCCATATGCTTGATAAACTGCTCTAAATTTCTTATCTCTGTTACTTTATTCCCTTGGAGGAAAATAATATATTGTGCATCAAGTGCAAACATATTGGTAGAACTGCAAGAACTTAGCAACCCTGCTTAGAGCATCAATTAAATACTTCCATAAAAACAATCTTTAGAAATGTTTAATTAAGGCAGTAAACTAATATGACTAAGCAATGTATTGCTGTAATCATCTTTAATTACTCTTGACTTTTTCACAGTTCCATGTACTACTTTGGTGCACTTCAATTCATTTGAAAGCCAGCAAACCTCACAGTCAAGTTAACCACTGCCCAACATATGTGGGAAAAAAATAAAATAAAGGGTTTTCTTTTTCTCTTGGGGATTTTAGTTTAATGAAAAATGAAAACAAATAAAATCTCATCTTAGTTTTGCATTTCAAGAATAATAACTATAACTCAATTAGTCTTTCTACCTGATAATGTGGTGACCACTGTCACATAAATAAGCTCATAATTTAGGGAAATATTCAGTAAATTACTTACTACCTGTTCCTAGCAAAGATGGTTGTTCTCTCTGATAATGTTTCCTAGTGTATTCTTGTCAGTTCTGAAATTACTTAAGCACAGAGCTCTTCCTGTAGGGCCCCTCTTGGGCTTTGGCTCCCCTTTCTAATTCTTCATTTGTTAGTATTCATTTCAGAAATAAGCTGCTCACATCTGAACACTGGTTTTCACAATAATTATATCTGTGTCTTCTGGAGGACACTGTCTTGCTAGACTTTTACTGAAAGGGCAGAACTTTCTTTCCAAAGATCAATTCTTTTCCAAAACTTACTACTTCTGTAGCTTTTTGTTGTATATTGCATTGCAGAGTCACGTGTAACTTACTGCCTCATGTTTACTTAAAAACACCATTCTTGGGTTTTTCTATTTCATTGAGCACCTAATTTGATTGCTTGGGAACTTTTATAAGCCGTATTATGTTTAACTTGTGGTTTTTTACAACATCTTCAGGAATTCATATGGCTAAGAAATATCATTACTATCTCATTTGCATACCTTTTTAATAAAGAGTAGCTTAATTTTGAATTCAGTGATTAGTGTGTATCTTGAATCCTCTAGAGGATTATCAAATCACAAGTGTAACTCACTTTTTCATTCACTACTAATAGGTGCTTGGTATGAAGAGATGATTAACAACAGAAATAAATCAGTTGTTCGAAGTATGAGCTGGAACGCTGACGGACAAAAGATTTGTATTGTATATGAAGATGGAGCTGTGATTGTTGGATCAGTGGATGGTAAAATTTAAGCTCTACTAATTGTTTCGTTGTTACACAACTTCTGTTTGCAGTGTTATATACACAGTGGCCCTGTTTCTCTAGGTAAATAAAATTAATAGTTACTTACTAATTGTTACTTTGACTTTCTTTAGCTGTTTTAGTGTTTACATCGGTAACTTGCATCCTGTTTTTGATTTTTGTGGTGTATTTATTAAGTACAAACAATATTCTGTTACAGGCAATCGCATTTGGGGAAAAGACTTGAAAGGTTCCCACCTGTGCCACGTGGCTTGGTCCTCTGATAGCAAAGTTTTACTCTTTGGAATGGCAAATGGAGAGGTTCACATTTATGACAATCAGGGAAATTTTATTGTAAGTTCATACTGGTGTAATTAAGGTATTAACTTCAACAGGCATCAAAGCTTACTTCGTCTTAATTTATTTCATGTTCATTTGTTTGTTTAGTTGGTCGACTTCAGTACTGAGAACTGGACAATGTCTGGTGCACAGAGCTTTTATTCAAGAGTTCTACAGCTTTTAATTATTCCTTTTTTTGATAGCTAAATGAATGTCACATCAACTAATGCCTTTTTGCCTTGGAATAGTTACTGAAAACGTAAAAGTAGGAATGGTCACACTAAAGAAATTAAATGAGGCTCTTTAGGACATCTGAAAATCTTTTATTTTTGAAGCTGTTTGTGATGATAGGTCAGATTTAATATTTTTTAGCTATCGTTTTTTCTTACTTTCATTAAAGTAAGAGGAACTAATTGGAGGAACTAATGCTGGCTTAAAGGATAGTAACTTCTTACAGCTTCTGCTTCTGAAAGTACTAGCTTGCTTTCAGAAAGAAGCAGTATTTTATTTTCCTATTGCTCCTATTATTCTTTATTACATAAGGAATGTTGCATGCTTTAGAGAAAACCTGGTAGCGAGTGGGAGAATGAAAGGAGATAACTATAGGATATTATTGCATTCCTACAACCTAGGTTTGTTTATTTATTTATTTATTTATATTTGTCTACTTACTTGGACTACTGGAATATGACTATGACAAAATCCTAACTAGAAATAAAACATTGACTTTAAAAAGAGGTATTTGGGACCATGTTCTTAACTTTCAGATGCTTAATATGGCAAATTTTCTCCTCCTTTCCATTGCCTCCCTAAGAAAGTATCTGTTACCCTTCCTATTTTCTTTTCTTTGACCTCCCACTGTATCTTTCTTTCTTCCCACTATGTGAGTCATGGTGTTTCCAACTGCTACAAATTACTGAAATTCTTTAAATAATTTGTTGTCACTTCCCCCACCATATCAACAATATGTATGGTTGTGCTGTCTCTTCTCCTCCCCCCTCTCTCCCACAGGTTACCTGGTATCCCTCTTTGAACTGATCCAGGAATACTCTTACCTTTCAGAAAAAGCCCTTATATGTGTTACCAGGCATCCTATGCTAATTATTGCAAAAGTTATCTTACTTTAATTGGTATTCTAATTTGGACATTTATTTTTTTCCACTTATTTTTATATGTTATTCAGCAGACTTTTATTAAGAAAACGCTCAGAAATGGTTTATTTTTAAACAAAAAAACAACGTGGCCAGGAATGGTTTGAAATTATTATTTTTTTTTTTTTTCAAAGCTCCAGCAGGGTTCCATGTGTTACACACGTGTGTGTGTGTGTGGTGGGGTTTTTTATGTTGTTCGTTTTCTTTGTTTTTCAGTTATTTTTCAAAGACTGAAAATGCCAACATTAAGGTACTTCTTTGTAGTTAAAAATATGTTTTCATATGTCTGATCTGGCTTTGATTGTATAAGGAAGTTTTTTAAACCCGTGAAATTCTGAGAACTTGAAAATTTTTCTCTGGACAGGAAAACAATTTTGCTTAGGCATCTGGTTTTTTGCAAGCTGTATATGACTTTAATTAATCATTCTTATCTAGGTGAAAATGAAGCTGAGTTGTTTGGTGAACTTAACTGGAGCATTCAGTATTGCTGGGATACATTGGTATCACGGCACCGAAGGCTACATTGAACCAGATTGTCCTTGCCTTGCTGTCTGTTATGACAATGGAAGATGCCAGATAATGAGGAATGAGAATGACTACAGTAGGTACAAAATGTGGGATGCGAGTTACTGAGCTCTTCTTGACCCAAAATGTCTACTTGTGTTGATATTCGTAATGTTTATTCCTTAAAAACTAGATCCTGTTTTGATTGACACTGGTATGAACGTAGTGTGTATTCAGTGGAACCCCTGTGGAAGTGTATTGGCAGTGGCAGGCTCCCTGAAAGGAACTTCTCAAGATGCCAACATTGTGCAGTTCTATACTCCCTTTGGTGAGGTAAAAATATTTGATATACTCAAATAATGTAAATATGTTTTGTTTTGTTTTTTTTTAATCTTAGTATGTCTTGTCTATATGGTCATTACTGGTGGAATTTGGATGCCAAAATGCAGGTGTTTAGTGTGTTCGACATGCTCCAGGTTATCTGGGATATCCAGGTGGATCTGGAAAGATGACATGGGACCAAGTGCCCTTTTAGAACAGCAAGACAGTGGCCAGCATGAAAATCCGAGTGCATCTCGTAACACACTAAATGCTGGGATATGTGCGGTGTCTAACGTGGAACACCTGACTCAGACACCACAGCTCAGACTATAGACAGTAAGTGATTTGGAGCTTAGGCAGCAGTCAAGATGTCAACATTTGTGTATCAAATCCAGAGGTACTTGCCTTTTTACACTGTGTACAAGACCAGGACATCTCTAGATTAGGGGCTTAAAACATGGCGGTGAAAGATCCCCTCTATTTTTATGGAATCAGTAAAACCGAGAAAACAGCATCCGGTGTCAGTAAAAGGAATGGTTCAGAAACCTCAGAAAAGGTAAACTGTTTCTAGTCTTCTTCGTATGGCTGTTGGGGATATTGTTTTGTAACTATATTTTGTACATGTCTTTTTTATAGTATGTTAAATATTTGATTGTTGAGAGACAACTTTCCAATATATTTTTGTTTATGGTGCTAGTTTTGCCTTGCTGAGTAATTTCAGGTAATTTCCCTTTCCCTCCTAGGAATGTATCTGGAAATCAGTTAGTTGGTGTTATTCATGACTGTGAGGAAGGTTGTCCCTTGTACAGAGGAAGTAATGGCCAGCTCTGAGTTGTGCTGTGAAAGGGGTTAAGATCCAGCATCATTTGTAGGGGCTTCCGTAGCTGACAGTATTTAATAGAACCAAAGTTTTGACAATAATGTTACATCTCTAGTTGCTAATGTCCTTCAGATTAACTGAAACTGGTGTTCCAGATTTTGTATTTAGTGTTTAGAAGTAAATTCTTTAGGTTTTAGAATTGTTTTGTTCTAGTTCTGATACTTAGATATGAACTTAACTTTTTGGAAGATGGTATTTCCTGTGAATAATGTGTGACGAGTATTTTGACTTGGTATTTGCATCTGGTCAGAGGCACAAAATGGGTACTGATAACAGTTTCTAGAGGCCCAAAGTTTTGCCCTCAAAAGGAATCTGAGCATGTATCAGTATTCCACTCAGTAAAATGTTATATTTATTTAAAGCCTAAGATTATTCAACATCTTACAGTAAACAGTAGATTAGTATATCCTTTATTACATTAATCTACATTATTTGCAAACAAAAAGATACCAAAAAGAAGTTCTCTGTGGGACTGTTTTGAAACATTATTTTTTTCCCCAATTGTTTCCTTCATTCAATTTCAAATTCTTCAACAAAGTAAAGATCTTAAAAAAAGATGGAAAGCGTAATAACTGCCTTTCTTAGACTCTTTTTGAAAAGGAATAGCGAAGAGGAAAACATCCATTGCCTCACTGCAAATTGTGTACCTATGCAGCTAATTCATTATATGCTCTTGACATAGATTAGCAATATGTTTTTATTTGATTAAACTATCAGCTGTAGTTAGGGGTGTTGTGCGTCAACTGACTAATACATTTCCAGCATCAATGAAACTTCTCAGGCATGTCAGGATTGCTACTATTATTATGTTTGTTTTAGTTGTGACTGAAATTACAAAGGTGATTCAAGTTACCAGCCAAAGGAATAAACGTTTATACTGTTGTTCTCCATCTACTCTTTATCTTTGTAAGCTTGAACTCTCACTGAGTCCTGATTTTGCTTTCTCTCTGGGAAAAACCACACACCAATCCTGAAGCAAAAGAACACTTTATGGTACTGCATGTTAAATATCTCCCTCATTGCTTACATATGTGTTGCAATTTGAGAGTCATCATGGAGTACTGTTAAGAAGATCTGTGTTTTTCTTCATCCACTATCACAACTGTTGCTTATCTATTTTAAAAAAGGTTTTCCTGTGATAAATTCAGATTCTTTTTCTTTCCTTGTTTTAACCAAGCATTTACATACACTGAAAGTTCCTGGCAAACAAATATCCTCCTTGTCTTGGGAGGGAGGTGGACTGAAAATTGCACTGGCTGTCGATTATTACATATATTTTGCAAACATCCGTCCACATTACAAGGTATGTAGTAAAGTGACACTTAATTGTATTAATAAGTTTCCTGTTATTTCTTTTCTTTCTGAACAGGTTGAAAGAGTAGTTTGGTCTCATATATGTCTATCAGTGCTTAACTTATGATTACTGCTTGACTAACACTACTGACTTGAAGGTTTATTGGAGTCTGAGTGTCTGTCTTGGTGATGGAATTGATTTATTCATTGCTTTTACAATGAATTTTTGATTTTATTTTCATAATAAGGAAATGTATGCATTATTAATATTAACAGAATTAGGCACAATTCTAAATTTGGTAGTAATTGAGGCTGTCATGTAGGTAAGGCTCCAGTGTTTTCATTGCTGTTTGGTCAACCAAAGTGGGCTGAGTGATACAATGGGAATTATTTGAGCCGTGCTTTTACTGTCATTTTTTCTGGTGGTGAATTATTAGTTTGAACCAGGAGACTTGTGTAGAAACCTGAACAGTAGAAATGAATATAACTCGATAGACATCCTACTAATATTTCAATTCCCAGTATACTTTTTAGAAGTGTGTATTCACAGCTAGTTGTAAATAATGTTTTTATCTTGACTGTCATCTGGGTTTTTTCGTTTGTTTAGTTGGTTTTTGGTTTTGTTTTTTTTAAGAGTTAAGACTATTTCACTTAAATTTACAGTTTAACAAAAAGTAGCAAGTACTTTCCAGTATGCAGTATTGTGTTGGTTTTTTTTTTTTCCCCAGCACAAGGTATGTTCTTTAATCATCAGTGTGTAACCACTGTGATTACAGAGAGGGAGAATGCAATGTGAGGAACATATTGCAGATATATTGAAATGTATTGTTCCACTTGGTTGTGAAAAACCGGTGGTCAGAGAGTTATAAACACAAATCTGCTAGGAAGCAGTCTCAAATAATTTGTTGTAAATCTGCTGGAAAAGACTTTCGAAATTTGAGCTGGAAATTAGTCTTGCAGGAAATGCTACCTAATGTTTATTTTGGGAAATGTCTAACAGCTGGAACACAGGCCTGTTGCTTTCTCTTAAACTTATCAGTATCTATGAAACCATGTGTATTTCAGGATCTGGCATGGTTTGCAAATTAATATTTGGAAGTCTTAGTTTTAGAAACTGCATGTGTAAGCTCTTTCCCCCTTTCTTTCACTTGAAGTGGAAAAAGATGTGTTCAAATTATTTTATTTCTGCAGCAAATAAACTCTTAATGTGTTGGTAGTATACTCAGTTTCAATGTTAAATATATTTTTATTGGTGAATGATACATGTTTTCCTTCAATAAATAATACACATTACTTCTGCTAGGTTCTGATTATATCAGTAACTCCCTTTTAGGAAGTATGTGTTCTAAAAGGTGGCAGTCAGTAAGTGGGAGTGATTCAAAGCTGTTACTAATTTAGGCTGGATTGGAATTAATGACCTGGAGATGAAGTGTTAGTATCACATTACCCCTCCACTGAATAATCTGGTTTCCCCTGTTTTTTTTCTTTTACATAAGTATGAGTGTAATAAGAGAAAGGTGGTTCTAAGTTAATATGACAGTAAAACCTATGCATTGAGCTGATCTTTTTTTAAACTATTAATAGTTTACATAGTATTTTTTTTTTGAGCTGTAATACTAACTTAAGAGTCTATAGCTGTAGTTACATTTCTTCTGGTGTACATTACCTTGTAGAAATCTACATTCCACCATGTAGAAATGTCATCATCCAGCATTCTGGGGTCCTTTGCCACTTCTTGAAATCAGTTTTATGTTTGACAAACACGATTTACAGTTACCTCATAACTTACTCCTTTCGTATACATTTTGAATATTCAAAGCAGTATAAGTTCCAGTTTGCATCTCTGAGAAGGACCCTGTGCATATTGTGCTTGGTTGTCAAAAACTGTTTTTATTCCAATCCTTTTACTTTTTTTCCTGTATCCAAAATGAGCTTGATTTTATTGAAAATCCAACTGATATCCTACTGATAAGATCAAGTGGGTTATATCAGTTGGGTAATTTTCATTTACATGCCTGCTGTTTCTCTGAAATATAATAATAAAGGAATGAGATTCAACTTCCAGGGCTAAAAACATGATGACTCTCCAGTGTGTTATATTTATCCATGTCCACCTAATCCCATTATTCACTTGTTTATTTACATCTCTACCTTGTGCGAAAGATAGATTTACTGATTTGTGATTCCTGGAATCATAAGGCTTTCTGCATCTGCCCACTCCTGTTCCTCTGGCTCTATTCCACAGCATTATGCTTGAATTCCATAGAATTCAACTCTGCTTGAGTGAAAACCTTTGGGTTCTGACAATTTATTGCCATTCAGTTTAGAGATCTATTCTAGAAATTCTTCTGCTGATGCTTTAGTTTATTGTCTCAGTTTCATTTCCTGTGGAGTGTGGGAACCCCTGTGGTCAGCACTCCAACAAGCCTTCTCCTCTCCCTCTCCTCCTCTCCCCTCTCTTGTGGATGCTGATGCAGAGAATTCTATTAGTTTTTCTACAATTGCATCATCATCTTTAAGTTGTTTGTTTTATATCTTTTTTATTTGACAGCTTCACCTCCTCTCTCAGATATTTTCCGATTCTGCTGCATTAGAAAATTCTATAGTTTAAATCACTTGAATGCAATAAAATGCATTTTTCTATGATATTCCATTTATTTTGCCTTTTTGCCCTTTCTCCTATTTGTTACATGAATAATTATATTCTTCTGGGAGGAAGAGAGGGTTTTTCTCATGTTAGTAATATGAAAGAGGTGATGTGAGTTATTACAGTGCTCTTATATAATTGCTTATTTTTGTCTGCTTCAGGAATTGCACTGTTTGAGGTGTTTATTATATTTCCCTTGGGAAATGAACTTTGGGTTCCCAAATCAGTAGTCATAGAGCAAGCACGTTCATGGCAAAAACCAGCATCACAGTGGGTGTTTCTCTGTACCTGCTGAAGAAGGAAGAAACACGGGGAAGTGAGATCTTGTCGTATTTTGATGTTGATCCTCCAGTTCCGAGGTTACTCTGTGTGATGGGGAGGCTTCTTCTGCCAGTTTAATATTATGGCAATGACTTATTACTGGAGTTGTGTTCACATACTTTTAATAAATCAGTTCATCACCTGACAGGTAAAAAGTATTGAATGCTGATGATGTACATGAAATAAACCCTTTCTGTCTTAGCTGTGAACAATTTATTATTGAACTCTCATCATTTCTGATAGGTTTTATCCAAATTGTCTTTCCTGGCAGTGGGGTTACTGCTCCAACACAGTTGTTTATGCCTACACCCGACCCGATCGCCCGGAATGCTGTGTAGTCTTTTGGGACACAAAAAACAACGAGAAGTATGTAAAATATGTCAAGAGCCTTCTTTCCATAACAACTTATGGAGACTTCTGTGTTTTAGCAACTAAAGCAGATGAAAATCAACCTCAGGTAAAAGCCTGTCTTTTAATTTTCAGTTGAAATGCTCTGTTCCAGGTCAGTTCTTTACAGCCAGAATAAGAGGAAATGGACAAGTCTCATTCTGTCTTAGAGTTGTCAGTTGTCATTTGACAGAATGGCACTTCAATGGGCTCAGTGTTTAAAAACAAAGAACCCCAACAAACAACAAAGAAACTGATTAACTGCCTCTACAGTTTAACTCCTTGTAGCCACTAGTAACCTAATAAAACTGCAGACTTCCAGATTAGTGTTTCTTCAGAAATATTTAGAACAGTTCTCCAGAGACAAGCTAAAAGCAGGAGAGCATCAGAATGGTAATGAATATTTCATCAGTCAGAAATGGGAAAAAGGGCAATTTCTTAGGTGATATAAATTACATATTACAACAAACTGCTCTGTTTATTAATTTATTTTATATGTAGCGGCAAATGATATGATAAATGTATCCTTTGGCTAATGAATGTTCATTTAGCATCATGCTAACTGTTAAATGATTTTTCTTACTGCATTTACTTCTGAATTATTTTCTATATCACTTGTATATTGCTTACAAAGGAGGAGAATGAGACAGAGTCATTTGGTGCAATGGTAAAAAAAACAATCATGCTTTAGTGCTGCTTTGCTTGATTGTGCAATAAATGGTGTACTGTCATATGGACATACATGGCAAAAAACATTTGGTGAAGTTGAGTGCAATATAATGAGTTTTTTCTGGATTGTATTTTAAAAATAGGAAACAAACAGTGAAGGGACTTAATGTAACTTTCTTGAGCATAAAGAAGAGATTTAATTTTAGCATCTGAAAATTACAGATAATAAGGATCTTTCAGTTGTTTTGAAATGGCTCCAGTGCAATTATTAACACCATGAGGGGCCCGCTTTTAGGAAATGAAGTGCACAAGTTTATGGGTAGCAGTTCATTAGAGTTGCTTTCTGAAAAACAGATTTGTTTTACAAGATTTTGGTCATTAGGATTGTGATTTCAAAATGGCAGAAAGTCCAGCAGTAGCTAATGGGGCCAAAAACCTAATTTCAGCAGGCCCTTTTTAAAGGTATTGCAAGTGGATCGTGAGTGTCAGTAAGTTAGGAAGGACTTAATGTTGATACCCATAGTAAGGCTGGATAAATCAGACAGTGCAAACTCCCTGCCCCTGGCACCGCTCTGTGTAGGTCATACAGCCTCCGTCTTGGATACTGTTACTGCATCACCCCTTGTCAGGCTCTGATCTACTGACCTGGAGTCTCAAGAGAGGACTAAAGAGGGCATAATATAAACATGATGGAAATAAAAAAGCCCAGTATGGTTTCCTGCAGAGGTGGATACTCAATATATTTTTTCTGGAAAAGAGAAATTTGAGTATGCTGGTGTAAAGTTTAACTCATGAACAAAGAAGTAAAAATGCTATCTTTGTGAGGTGCTTATTATTGGCAGAACCAGAAAAAAAAATTTTTTTAATGAAAAGAAATCCTTGTTCAGATCTTTTTCTTTGAAAGAGTGAAGTTCATATAGTAGCTGAAAAGCTAAATTGAGCTGTTCTCATGTGATTAATAAGATGTCAATCTGTTATTTTAAAGGGGTAAGCTGCACAGTTGCTCTAGTCTGCTACCACAATTACAGGAATTGTTCAGGAGGTGAAAGAGCTATGAAAAACTAATTATCTTTCATTTCCTGACAAGTCAGGGTATCAGCTCTTAGGAAATTCAAGTTTTGGTAGCCCAGTATATTTTATTTATTTTTATTTTATTTTAAGTCTAAAGATTTGACAGCAGAAGTTTCTCCTTAATGTCCACACTTGTCATTCAAGACATTTCCCTGTACAATCACTGTTAGGCTATTTTATCCTTGATTTAGGTCTGGAGAAGGAAATACATCAGCTACAACAATGAAGCATTGGTGTCTAGTCAGTTTTTATTTATTTGTACCTTCCTGAATTTAACAGCCCAATCCGAGGTTCCTGTGCTGTCAACACCTTCCCCAGCGGGATTACAAGGAGGGCAAAACTAACAAAACCCACCAGTTTTGTAGCACCTGTGATACTGCAGGGCAAAGGGAGAGCCTTATCACATTTCTGCCCACACTGTTACCTTCTCAGAGGTTCAAGGAGATGGAGGTCTGCGAAGGATAGAACAAAGGTCCTCCTAACTTGGGGGAGTTTTTAGGTTATGTTTTGCATGGACAGCTGATGAGAGTTAAGTCCCTGAGTCACTGGTGGATCATGCTCGTACATAGTCACAGTGCAGTGAGTGCCTCACACGCAGCAGGTGACACAGTGGCTCTCTTGCCCATGTCTTGTCTGTGGACCGTGCTGGTGGTACATCCTTCCTTTTGTGTTTTGTCTGGTAGATTTGCTCCTTTGCTTAAAACAGCTGGTCATTTTCTTGTTTTGTGCTTGTTCTTCATTTATAATTGGCAAATAGCTTATTACTCTCATGCTTATGCTGCTTTATATTTACTGCAGTCATAGTCCCTCTGTTTTCTGTTGCTGATCAGCATTAAGCTGTGTGACATGTGGGTTATGAGATGCACCTTCACAGAAAACCTTGTGCAGACTACTACCATATTTTTTCTAAATTAGTAATGACCCTTGCTTTTGTATCCATACAGTATGTGCTGGTTCTCTGCAATTCTATTGGCACGCCCTTGGACCCAAAATATATTGATGTTGGTAAGCAACTGGCAATAGTCTTATTCTGTTGGAATTTTTTCTAGTCTTTTTAGTTAATTTCCTATGCAAGTCTCTTTTTCAATGATATAATCACTGTGTGTTAACACCACTTCCATTCAAATGTTGTGACCTTGTGTTGTGTATGTAGTTGTAACTATGATTTTATATTGGCTTCTCCCTTCTGCTTGGAATCTCTCTAAGTAAAATAAACATGTAATCAGGAGTTCCCATGTTGTGAACTGTAATTTGTGTTGGAAATAACCTCTTAATTACTCTGTTAATAAAAACAGTGGCTCATAAAACTAGTCATATTCCTTGTAAAATTTGCTACACTTAAAAATTCTTACTTTCCCTTTTTTTTGGATGGATGTTTTTGATGATTCCAATTTTTGTTCACAACAGTGTAATTCAACTACTTTTTAGGAAAAGGTACTTTGAAGAGGGTCTAGTTTATCAGAGCAAGTGAAATAATTTGATCTGGACTTTAATTTAAAATTAACTTGTTGCTGCTTCCCAAATTCTTGAGTTTCAGTGTTGTTAATATCTCTTCCTTATCTTCCTCACAATTGTTTTATCTAAATAGTTTCAGATTATAAATTAAAATTCAATTTAAAAAAACTCCAGTGGATTATAAGAGGAGTATGAATCCAAGGGCTGAATTCCAGGCTTTCACTACTGCTTGTTTGCTGCAGGTGTGGCGCAGAACATTGCCAAGTAATTGCAAACCACTGTTTTCTGGGAATTTTGCTTGCGGATAAAGATCATTGAGGTTTTTTTCTCTTTAAATAGATGAGGGAAATGTGGACAAACTGAAAAATTAATGAGCTTTTTGATTAAGGAATCCACATTTGTTTGTTCTGGGTTTTGCTTTATTTTCGATTTATTATCCAAATAGGTCTGAATTTGGATTCAGAATAGACACTGTGAACCCCATTTGCAGTTTTTGTTTTGAAGCTTGATTCGTTGAGTAACTCTTCTGTTTTGTTGAAAGGCTAAATAATTTGTTATGAAGGTTTAGCAAAAATATTTATTTGCTTTTGAATGAGAGTCTAGTTATTTAAATGAAAAGTGTACTTATTTTTACTTTTTGAGCCTCTTAACAAAGTGATGGTAAGTAGAAGGGGTATTTGGCAGTAGACATCTAATGTGTTCCCACTGTGTTGGAAAGGTGGGATACACTGTACCCTCTGCTGTGATCAGTCATGTGGCACTTTGTGAGCACACTAAAATCCTTAGGGAAAAAACATAGCCTCTAGATGTCTGATACAGTACAGGAGCAAAGGCATACTGGAACAGGTTATGGATAAAACAATTGTTTATTGTAAACCTGGAAGAATTGCTCCCCTCTCATTTTATTAATGTAAAGGTGTCTACTTAATATGTGCATATAGCTTTGGAACTTACGTGCTCTGATTCTGCAGAAATTAGGTTTAATTTTTAATGAAACCAAAGCAAAATCTTTTCTTTGCCTGTGCCAAAAAGGGGTGTAGCCATTATGACAGGAAACCTCAAAGTTTTTTCAGTGTCAATTACCTTCTAGACCCATTGTTTCATCTTTTCTGCAAAGTGAAACTCTTTTGTCTAAGTTAATGTCATCAGAGAAGTTAGCTCCAAGCCACAGTGCTAATACTTGGTTTTAATATTAAACAACGAACAGCCATTCTGTCTGATAAAATAGATGGGAAAAGTTTTAGTAAGATAGAAATGTTAAGGAAAGTAAGAATTATTAGACAAGGAAGTAACAACAATTCACAGAAAAATATAAGTAGGGAAAAAAATCAACCAAAGACTGGAAATAGTTGAGATCATAAAGATGATTATTCTCCTTAACCAGTGCTTCTAAACAGTTTTATTCTTTATTATATATTAACTAAGTTTCTAAGTTTGTAAGTATCATTTTCTAATATTCAGTTTTTCAGTGATAGCAGCAGGAAATCAACCGTGAGTCATATATATATATATATATATATATATATGATGGAATTCATGCCTTATACTGCAGATCACAATTAAAATGAAAAGTGTCCTGTGCTGATAAATGAGTTTGATTACTTTGTCCTATGGAATGTGTATGAAATGTTGTGGAAGTTTTTAGTCTTGTAATTTCTGTTTGTGTCAGTCTGATGTCCTCTTGCCACCTTTCACAACAGGGGTGGCACATCAGAATCTTAAGGAATAAAGTGTCCAGGAAATTCAACACCAAAAATTTTATAATGAATGGAGGGAAAAAAACCCGAACAACCAACCCAAAGTCCCCAAAACCATCCCTCCTGCCGAAAGTAAAAACCCAAGCCCCAAACCTGAGCACTAAAGTAAGATGATGTGGTGGATGATAGTGGTGTGAGTTGGGTGTCTGTTGTGTCCCCCCTGTCCTGTATGTGCCTACCAGTTTCCAGAACATAACTGGCAGGTGGGATTGGGGTGGTGGGAGGAGGATTCAGGGACTTAGAGGGAGTAGTTTGTCCCATTTCTACAGCTGACATCTAAAATAAGTTCAGTGAATCATTCACAAAGGGGTCTTTTTGCTCTTTGTTGGGTACAAAGAAGCCCAGGGCAGACAGCTCATCTGTCAGAGATGTCTAAAATTAGGTGAGATGAATCCCACTCAGATGGTCAAAATTAGCTTTGCATGGACACCTCTACCTCTGCATGTAAACTTTTTGCTTGGCATTTTTCTAGTGTTCTGTTTATGTGAGCTCTCTGAATCTATCTGTGATAGTTTTATTTATATTATGAACAAAGGTATCCATTTCTTTATGATTCTTCTACTATGACCCATCTCCTACAGCTGCTTGTAAAAGAATCTTCTCCAGTGAAGACAGTTATGATGAAATGCAATTTAATTGAAAAATGCTGCTGTTATTCCAGCTGCATTTGAATTGTCCTGAAGAGATTAAACGATCTGGAAAAAGCTTCTCTTCCTTTAGCATAACTAAGCTTTCTGCAGTCTCCTGCGGTTCCCTCCAGTGTCTGAGGATCAGCTGAGTGCATGGATTTGCAATGCTCTTCCCTAGTGTGAGTTCACTTGTGAAAATGCTGGGCATTATAGCCTTCAACCTCATAGATGGGCAAATACCAGAGGTTGGGAATATTTGCATTTTTGAGTCCTGAAAATTTTCTGTAGCCTCAGTAGTTCAAGCATTACAAGCAAGTCTTTCATTGCTGTTTAGTAAACACAGCCAAAGATTCAACCTTTTTTTTTTTAATATATGCATCCTGCAAGACTGCTTTAAAGCTTGCCCACCAAAATTACAGAAGAGATTGAAGGTAAAAGTGAAAAGCAAACACCTTTAAATGCAGCAATTTTGAGCACATTGTGCTGGCTTCACCATAGTTACTTTCCTTTTCTTGTAACATTTGAAGATACAACTTTATAGAACGATTTGAAATATTTATAATGTATGGTCAGTTTGTGTGAGGGGTTGACAGCTGTACATAATCAAGGTCTTTTTGTACAGTATATCATGCTGTTTAGCACAGTTGGAGCTTCTTGGCAGTAGGATGTGTAATTGTTCCTTTGACAGCATGCTGAACTTAAGCAGCTGTCTGGCCTTGCTGAGGTCAACAGAGAGAGACGACCTTGTAAAACCTTAAGGACAGATGACCTTTCCAAAGTTCATGTAAGATTCCAGTAGGTACATAATTTCTAACAAAATCATTAGCTTTTTGTCCTGTTTATGAATGAGAAAAATCAGCATTGAATCAATTTTCAGGTCAGAGTAACCATTAATAGTTTAAGATATAAGCAGTACAAAAGTAAAATTACATATCTATTACTCAAGTGTTATTGACTTGTGAAAAAATGTATCACCTTTTTTTAAATTCTTTTTTTTTCTCTCCTTTCTACCAATACAGTTTTTCAATTTTCTTTTAGTAAAGCAATAAATTGTTGCATAAATTCTGTCCATAAAATAATTTGCTTAGGTAACTTTTGTTTTGAACTCTTGTTCTTGTTTCAGACTTCTAAGTGCCATCTTTCAGAGTGGCTTAAATACAACTTAGGTTGTCATTTTATTTGATTTTCATAAATACTTATGAAAAATGCTTTCTCATGTTGTAGGATGTCCTCAACAAGCCACTTGGTATCTGTGTGCTCCTTCCTGTTCTTGAGTGGGTGCTCTTCTCTGCCAGGAGTCTAAACTCTGTTTGACTGGCTGTAATTACTGCAATTTGAACACACACCATCTTTGGCTTTTAGCAGAGTGCCCCTTGTTGGAACAGCAATCACCTGGTGCTCTCCTGAGCATAAAGGGTTTAGTCCTCCTTGAGATTTTGGTGCCGTGCTCTTGGGCAAAGCCTCTTGGGCTTTGTCCTGGCAGGAAATTGATAGTGGAGAAAAAAGATTGCTCATTTAGGGATGCTAAGTAGCTGACAGGATATTTGAATAATGCATCTGAGAATGTGTGTTAAGGCACAACTTGTACGAATTGTCAATTTATAACATTTTATAATGTTCCAACAAAGTGCTATTAATCTCCTAATGAATTGTGACATTGTGCAATGTTTGATTCACCCCCAGGAGATGCAAATCTTAGGTTGTTGGGCTCTATGCCAGTAGTTCAAGAAAGGCTCAAAAGAAGAAGTGCTTATTTCCTACATTCTGTTGAATTTTTAATTATGTCATTAGCTTTTTAATGTTTACTTCTGCTAAAAGTGACAAAAAAGGATTAATCAGTCCTTATCTGATGAAGGGCCATCACTTCAGCTTTCTTTAGACATTGATGGATGGTTACACTTTCAGGCTGTTCCTCATATTGCTTTTTATTTTGTCCAAAGGCATTTTTCTTCCTGTGCTTCCTCTGCCTTGTGTTTGAGGTCCTTCACAATAGCTCATGTTTGCTAGCCCATAAATTAGTCTTTTCTTCATTGTCTAGCATTATTGCATTCCATCCTACTCTGGTACAAAAATTAACCAACACAGTTTCTTCTGTGCTTGTTTCACAGGCTTACAGGCTTTCTGTTGAAGTCCTTTGATGAATAACTAAATATAAACTACAGAAGGTTAAATATCTTGTTATATAATATCTTTTTAATGGAAACACAACAGATGGTATCTGTTAAGAAAAGGTCACTCAGGCTGGATTATATCATCTTCTTACATGTGCTTAGGAGCACTGACACAGGGAAGTGTTATCTTTCAAGTTTGCCTTAGTACCCAGTGAAATTCATACAACAGCCTGACCAACATACAGGTGGATTAAAGGCAGAGAGCTGGAGTCGTGCCCAGATGTCTTGCCTCCCTCCTGGATGCCTTGAAAAGGGTGACTGAGCTACATGTGAAACAGCACTTGAATTGCTGTTACTTAAAGTTGAACCCTTTAATGTAAATTATAACTGATTTTGAGTATTTCTTTGTGTTCTGTAAACTGTGTTTGTTCATGAGTTGTCTCACATGCAGTTCAGTTTTCCCAGCTGCCGCCTGACATTTTCTTCTATTTGTGAGCCAACACTTCTAGAGACATTTGAATCAAGCTCTAAAATTAGGTAGATTTTCTTGATTAGACTAAGTTCATTCCAGTTTCTCAGGAACAGCCTGTATCAGACTTGTATGAAAACAAGAGTTTAGTATTGTGTCTGTCTGTCAGACTGCTTCCTTTCCATCAGCTTTGGGTGGGATGACTTGCCTGTTTTGTGTTTCTGTATCCCATTTTTTATACTAGAAAGTATCTCAGCTTTTTCATGTGGCAAAGTAATGTAGTCATGCATAAAGTTTGTTTTCCATTTACTATTTTTATAAGATCAGACATGAAAGCAGGTGTTTTCTTACAGTTTTGAAGTGAGATGGAGTGTGTGTAGATGAAATGCAGACATTGTGGAAGGTTAGTTGAGATTCCTGGATATGTAAGAAGTAAAGCTTCTTTCCTTCAGGGAGGAGGTTTTATGAAGGAACAGTGAAGAGAAATGAGGTGAAAAGAGAAAGAAGGTCCAGAGAAAACTTACAGGGCAGTTGTTTCACATGTTGGAGTTGTTTTGATGGGGATGGTATGTTTAATACTTTTCAGTATTTGATCACTGAAAAGTAAGGCACCTGTTTAAATGTTTTCCATACATATTTTCAAGGTCTGAAAATTAAGTATTGTCTTAGTACTGAAGCTGGCTATCTGCAAAATCAGCAGGAGGAGCTAGACTATCTCAGAAGTCTACGTTTAGCATGGAAAGCTGCTATGCAGTGAAAGTGCTGAACAGAAGAGTACCCAAATATCTTGCCTTCTTCAGACTTTAGGTGCTTGCATTTCTATCTGATTAATAGTCAGAGCACAGATTCTGTGAAGGGCACTGATGCTCAAGTGAGCAGCACTGGCTGCTAAAACCAGTGCTGCTATATAAGATGGTAATACTTCTCTACACCAAAGGAAACTAAGTAGTTAAACCAGCTGCCTTGAAAGGGGTCCTAGATCTTCCTCAGCCTGAGGGAATTGAAATGAGCATCTTTCCTTTCCTAGGAAAGGAGAAATCCCATTACTTCCTTCTCTGCCCCAGCAACAGCCTAAACTTGTAGTGGCTGGGGGCATCCTTCTCTTGTGTTGAATCTATGCTGTTATGCAGTCAAGAAGGAGAACATTTTAGGAGCAGAGTGGTAGCCTGAAGGGGTTAATAGCGGGTCTATTAGCTCCCAGGATGAAGATATCGACTGGGCAAACTTTCGGGTGTATCCTTGATGATAAGGAAGTCAGTACACAGCCCTAATGGAGAAAACAAAGGCAGACTGTAAAGTTGGTAGGCCTGGGATGTGGGAACTGCAATAAGGCCTTGAGCTTTGCCAAATGTATCACCCATAGATCCTAGCCAATGAAAACGCTGTTGCTTGCTTACCTAAAATAAGGATACTGCTTGCTGCTAGCAAGGGGTATAAAAAAGCAGATGAGAAAATAAAGACAGAAGACATCTTTTCTGTACATAACTGACTCCTCGTATCTTTATTGGCCATCACGACTCTACACTGACAGTAGCCCAGTGATGAAGGCTCTCTGGTGAAAAGGCAGACTAGAATACTTTCAGTTGGAAGGGACTGACTGAGCAATCCAGTTCAGGACCACTCCAGGGCGGACCAAAAGCATATTGTTAAGGGCATTGTCCAAATGCCTCTTAAACACTGACAGGCTTGGGGCACTGACCACCTCTCTAGGAAGCCTGTTCCAATGTGTGACTACCTTCTCTGTAAAGAAGTGTTTCCTAGTGTCCAGTCTAGACTTGGATTTTAGTTTCTTTTTCAACAGATTTTTCTGTTTGTGTTTTTTTGTGTTTTTTTGTTCAATGACTGACCAGTATAAAATGCTAAAGCAATTATAGAAAAAAATCATGTGTCTTCTATGCAATTGTTTAAGTTATACAGGCAGTTTTGTAAAACCATCAGTTCCCACATGTAGATACTGCTCTTCCAGATGTGGTTTTGAATGGATCTGATCCTGATCATTGTGTCTGTGTGCTGTGTATCCCTGGGATTTCACATTTGGCTTAAATCCAATCATCGTTGAGCCTGCTGTTGCAAAGAAGGGAGGGCCCTGCCCTCCATACTGGCTGCTCATTCCTGCCTGCTCCAGAATTTGTGATTTTCTCTTTAATCCAACTTAAACTAATCTTTTATTTATTTAATTTTGAGGTCAGTTAGATGAATGAACTGATCCAACTTACTCTGTTGTCAAGCTGCTCTTAGAGCTGCTATAAAAGAAGTGTCAGGAAAATGTGTCAGGGGTTGGTGTATGTGTGTTTTTTGACAATTACAGTCAGTTTAAGTCAGACATGTTCATAAAATACCTAACTGATTGCATCCCCTGGATAAAGCATGGATGCTTTGCCATCTTATTTCTAGATCACTGTTACGACCTACCCCAGAAAAGGGGGAGGGGGTAACCCAGGTTCTTATCAATAATTCGCTTGGGGTGGATTAGAGTGAAACAACACTGAATAATTGGTGTTTGAAAACATATATAGGTAGGGTTTATTTTAACAATTTTGTTTGAACAGGTATGTTAGCATTTTGGGTGTTGTCATCTATATTATCTGTCATAGGGATAACCCCTGGGGGGAAAATGCATAAAGGAGACAAAGGAAAGACAGATAAGGGTAAGGGAGAGTAAGGGAAAGAAAAGCTGAGAGTGGACAGACGTATTTAGTCACCGCCCACGGGGTCCAGCGATGACACTTGGTAGTTGCAGCTTCCATGTCTGTCAGCTGAAGTGGTGGCCTTGATCTGCTGGGGGTGAAGGAGGGAAGCCCCCACACTCCAAGAAGTTATGAATTACTATATGGTTAGTGTCACAGGCTGTGCCACGAGCCTCCAGCATCTCCTGGGTCTGTGCTGAGTTCTCTGAGGGGCCTGGCCAAAGGGTTTTTCCCGCCTTTCAAGATTGGCAGAGGGGGGGATGGGCTTTGATGGGCCATCAGAGGTATAATGCAAAAGTCCTGCAGAAGCCTGCAAAAGTCCCTTGGCAATCCTAGAATGCATAAATCATTAACCGTTTTGGTCTCTGAAAATCACAACAGACTTTATGTGAACATCCTTTTTCCTGGATTGGGGTATTTTAAGCTGTGCACAAAAGAGTAAGTTTAGGCTCCCTGGAAGATGCAGGTCGAATGGGAAGTCACCTGGTGAGTGTGAGGAATGCCCATGGCTTTCAGGTGTGGGCCTGGTTTAGCATTGTCTTGGACTACAAGTGCTTAAATGTTGACTGAGTCCCAATATGAGGCTTAGTAGAAAGATTTAGTGATTTGAGCAAACCTTATTCCCGCTCAAGTCAGAAGATTTTGATGTTTCATTTTTAAAGGATAAAAGCATAATTGTTAAAGCACCTATGGCTGCAAGTTAATAAAAGAACAGAACAAATATGTAGAATTTATTAATACTGTTGATGAAACAGGAGACTGTACCCTTCAGTTTGGATGTGACTAAGTATTGAATGTGTTGTAAGTACATGAAATACACTGAGTTGCATATAATGTAAACAACTGTGCTGCTCACATGTTAAGCATCATCACTAAGCCTTCTTACCCAGTATTCACATTTTTACTGAAAAGTATTCTGTGGCCATCGGGTAGCTTATATAATCCTCTTGGTTTCAAAGAAATAAAATCTGTTCAACCAGTCTTCCCCCATCTGTCTCTTGTAGCACCGCTCTCCTTTATGGCAGGCTTATAGCTCCCTCCAGAGTTCTGTTCTGTGCTAAAATACAGCAAAAAAGATCCACGGTAAAAGAACTGTATTTCATGCTCACATCATGTTATCTGTATGACTCGGTGTTCCCCCAGGCTGGGCCATACAATTCTTTTGAATTTGCCTGGCTTTTTTTGGTAGCATAATGATTTACTTGTAGAATATGATGGCATTGGGGGATTTACTTATTAGGTTTCTTCATTCTTCTATGCCTTCTTATGTGCATTCACTGGTTTTCAGAAAGATGAAACAAAGGATTGTAAAAAGGAAAAAGGAGCTTTAATACAGTCAAGACTGTATTATAAAGAATATTGTAATGCTTTGTGTACATATATATATTTATGTATATTTGGTCACTGAATATGGACATCAGGAATGAGATACTCAGTTTATGCACATATTCTAAGTGGGCTTAGGGCTGAAGTAAAGAAAATACCCTGCATTCCTACAGTGTAATCTTTGGATATAAAAAAGTAAGACTAAGCATACACTCTGCTAAATATTTAACTTACTGCCATTCAGAAAAAGAATTGATATTTGGCCCAGCTATTAACTAAGATACAAATAGTATTTCTAGGTCTCGTCTAATTTAAAATTTACGAACTGTTTTTAAGTGGTGCTGATCAAAGAATCTCTTCTAGACTATCAACTTTTGAGTAGCACTTCTTTTATTTATATTTGAATAATTACAAATATGTCAGATATGGAGGTATGTTATAGATCTTGTAAAGACATCCAAGGTGTTCCTAAACTGGTCATTAACCTGAAAGTTTGTCTATATGTATTTGATGTTTTTGACATTAGCACATGGAAATCTGCTGAAATAATAGGGGGGAAAGTGTTAATTGTAAAATCAGAACTTATGAGGATTTTCTCTCTTCTTCTGGAAAAGGCCACAAGGCCCCTGTGAAACTTCTTAGCAGTTAACAAAAACTGCTGCTAGGTTTTTTGGGGGTGTGGGTTGTTGTTTTTTGGCATCTATTCCAGTGCTTGCCACTCTAAATTTGCAACCCTTTGGGTTTCATAACAGAGCCATTGTTTGTCACGATGACCAAAACACATGTGATAGCAGCTTCCAGAGGAGCATTTTACATCTGGCAGTACCGTGTGGCCAAGAAGCTCACAGCAATGGAAATCAATCAGGTAGCACGGACCAGGAAAGAAGGCAGAGAAAGGTTTGTCGTCAGGCTTTGTCATTTTTCTTCCTTTGCTCTGGTGTTATTGATAAAGGTGGACTCTCCCATGCCTAAAATATAAACTCTTCTCATTTTTCTAATCACATTTGTTGACTCGTAGGCTTGTAAGAATAAATACTATTTTTTCATAACAACTGTGTGTTTGTTATCCAAATCTCTTAGACATTTTTGGATTAGTTCCTGTTCAGTGTCTCCAGTTGCTCTCTATGTGCTTCTCCTAGGGAGCTGTGTCTCTTCATGCCTTTTTACCCCTCCCCTTTTTCTCCTCCATGCTCTTCGTTTCCAGGCAGCTATATTCCCTCTGATAACTTTAACTCCTTCTCATGTGTCAGACAGAACATAGTCTGTCCAGCTGGTTCTTCTCTAAATACACTTGTGTCTGACTGTGGCTTTGACAACTAATCCTGTATGGACTTTTATCCTCTCAAACTAAACAAGCCAAAATCAACATAATTCTGCCTCCAAAATATTTCCTTCCCAGGTGCTCATTTCTAGCATGAAATTTTCTGTCACCTCCACAAGCTTTCAACTTTGTTATGGTTTCCTTTTGTGTTATTTTTTGTGTTCTTCCATAGAGATGCTGTAAAATCTGCCTATAAATCTACCATTTCCTGTCACCATATATCTATAATAATGAATAATTATCTGTAGATGGTGTAATAACTTACATTGTTGTAGGACCTGAATGTCCTAACCTTGGACAAGATTGTAAATTTTGTAAAATATTGAAAAAAGTAAATAGTTGTAATTCAGCTTTAATGATGATTTTAGCATTCTAAAATCTATCCCAATGCTACTTTTTAAGGCAAAAGAGAAGTTATGGTGAAGTATTGAATAACACAGTAATACATAAGTTTTGTGGCTATGAAGGTGAAGCTCTTCATGAGTATAGAGAAGAGCCTGGTGAAATATGGAAGTGCATGTTTGAAGGGGGTTGATGGTTTGCTGCAGAATGAAAATTCTCAGATCACATGGGAATGGACCATCAGGGGCTGTGAAAGTAAAAGCAATCACCATATCTTTATATCAATAGAAAACAGGATTATCAGTGGGAATACTATGGGAACATAAGAACAGGCATAGCTTTTGTTCTCTTTTCCAATTCAATGGTTTCTTCTCCAAGGATTGAAGATAGCTATATGCTACCAAAAATGATCCTCTGTTTGGACTTGTTTTTTCTACAGGATCTATCATATTGATGACACCTCTTCAGGATCTGGAGATGGACGCCTTGATTACAGCAGAGCTGTTGAAGTGAGTGATGTTTTTAACTAGTTTATTGTGGTGTCACTGGTAGCTTGAAAGAGCAGTAGTTAGCTTTATTTACTTTCATAGATTTTCATTAGTAGAAGTGATTGTACTTAAACTTTTTTTTCATTCTTACCTTTTTTGCATACATGTTATGTTTCTTCCCTCTGGTTTGTGCTGTTACTGTGTCATTAAGTATTACTGGAAATATACAGTAAATTGTAGGGAATGTGAAAAAAGTATATTCTGGGGTGCAGTATGTAGATACCTGCTGTCTTTGTGGTCAGAAGCAGCTCCTCTTCCACAAAATACTGGCTTGTTGAAACTCAATAACCCTTGTAATCTTTTCTAGTATTTTTGGCCATTTTCACTTTATGTGGTGTGTGAGTGCTGGCTATACCTACAAATATACTTGAAATTAATTAGGGACCTCACAAGTCGGAGATAGTTGCCTTCCCGTGTTTTCTGTTAAACACCTGTTATATTTTGTGTTTCTTATTTTTCTGGAGGAGGAGCAGGAGAAGAAAGGAAGCTGTTAATATTATTGTCATGATTCCCATAACAAAGGCTAGTAATATCATAAACCCATCCATACACTGTATGCTGACAAGGTTTGATATCCCCTTTTTGTGTGGATACTTAGCAACATTCTTGTATATTTAAATAAACCTTCTTTTTTTTTTTTTTTTTTTAGCAGGGTATTCTTACCTTTGCAGTAAAACATACTGATGTTGCTTGTATACTTTCAGGGAACAAGAGATCCAATTTGTGCAATAACAGCATCTGATAAGATACTACTTGTGGTAAGTTATGTGATTAAAACAACTCATTGCTCCTTGTGCTTGTAAGCATGAGATTCTTCTGCAGAATGTCATAAGCAGTCATAATTTCAAAGCATTTTCGAATTTAGAACTTAGACAGACAAAATGTCTTTCTAAACTTCTCCAGATATAACTTTAACAGTTTCTTCTGTTAACCTGGCTTCTTTCCTTAGGAGGGCTAATTCACAAAGTACTTACAGTTTAGGACTAGTTACCCGAGTTGATACTTATACATAGGGTTTGATAAAGTCCAGGTTAAGACTTAATTCTGTAATCTGAGTTCTGGGATGTCTCTTCTAGGCTCTATGTTCTAGACAAAAAGATTTATAAAGTTTGTCTATTTACATATTAATGGTATAATGTATGGTAGTTTGCTATATCCATATTAGTAACTAAGTGAGCAGAACAAATATAGAAAAAGAACAGTTTCCTCATGTTATCCACATTCCAACAAAGACTTTGGTGTTTTCCCATGTTTCTACTTGAGCTGTTGGTTGTTGTTGTTGTTTGTTATATCCTTTGCTGGATTTTACAAAATCAATGGGTCATGAGAAAAAGCATGAATGGAAAAAGTGTTATGGTTAGTTGGTAACGATGGGATTCTGTTTGTGCTTGAAGAATAGGAATGAGAAAGTGAAATTCAGACAATAATTAATCAGTGTCTTTGATTAAAAGGAAGGGAATGAGAGGAAATGCCTTTGAGATCAAATCTGGATAGATGTGCTGAAAGTGAAGGCATGTTGCAGTGGATAGATTTTAATAATGCTTCTGACCAAATCTGCTCTTTAGTTTATAGGGCATACAGATGTGAAAAAAATCAAAGATGATATTTTATGCTGAGGATCTTAGGGGTGGCTTTGGGGGAAGAAAAAAGAAAAAGAAGGAATGAAGTTTAGACTACCTTAAAGTTTAATGGTGACTCATTTCCAGCATAAGAGTTGAACAGTAGGTAAACAGTAGGTAAACCAAGCTGGATATGTTATTCAGTCTACAGAAACACCATGAGAAAATAGTGGCAGTGACCATTTCAGTCCAGAGATGTCAAACTCCTTTCAGACTGTTGGCCTGATAGTGTCTGGACACAGGGAATGGGTGTGTCATTCAGCAAAATAAAGATAAGTCACATCAGTACGTAGATTTGTTTCCTGTTACTCAAGCCTGTGAATAACCAGTGTATTTTACAGCATTTCCTTTTAAAAGTAGCACTGTTTGAGGGGATTTACTAGCATGGGACAAAGGTCTTTTGACTGTTCTTTTTTGTTATGTAGACCATGTCTGGAAGTTCATAGGGTCTGTTCTGTGGGCTGTATGTGGACTAGAGCTGTTTGTTTTAACATCACTGATTTAAGCAGATCTGTCAATTGTAGCATCGTGTTTAAATAGCAGAATTCAGAACTTTTAGGGTGATGATACTTCCTCTTTCCACTTACGCTCTGTCACTTATCCAAAAGCTCTTTTGACTAAGACAGCATATAAAGAAAACCATTTTAAAGAGTTTAACGATGCAAAAATTCTCTTGCTAAGCCAGGATCGCTTTTCCCTAGGGAAGAGAATCCGGGACTATTCAGAGATACAGTCTCCCTAGTGTGGCTCTAGTGCAGACCTATATCCTGAACTGTCGTGCCTATCAGCTGTCTTTGAACTGCAACTCCAGGTAGGTTACAGATCTGCTTCTAACACAGGTATCCAATTTCAAAATAAAGCACTAAAATTTGTGAAAATACTAATTCTGTGAAATCTATAATTCTATAATAAGTATGTACTAATTTTAATTTAATATAAACTATTAATTTTATTTGTTATTAATGGTTGCTTAACTGTTTCTTTATTACTAATTATAGACAGTCATCAGAGACTGCTCTGAGACACATAGTAAAGCTCTCCTATGCTTCATACCCTGTATACATGAAAATATCTTTGTTTTATTAGATGAACCAAGCATAACCTTCCTGTGATCATGAAATTAGTTGACAAAATTATGTTATAACCTGAAACTTTGTATCTCCAAGACTTTTTTAGATTTCCCTGTCCTTCTAATGTCTGGAAAGTTTGTTCATCCCATATTAATTTTGTTACATGCTGTAACTGGTGGCAATACTTCTAGCAAGCCTGCTTTCTACTGAACAGCTACTGGTTTTCAACTGGCTTTCTACGTTAGCGCTATTTTTGGGCAAGAGAGCACACAAGAGTCTTGGCAGAAAAGGCAAAAATATACTGACTAAAGAGAACTTGCAAGACAATTTTAATCACTTCAAAATGACTTTATAATTTCAAAAAAGATTCCTAATGCTTGTGTAGATCTCTTGCCTCTTTAGATACAGCCCAAAAATAGATTGCTTCAGTCAAAAGGTAAAGTGATCGAGTCAGAGCCACATTCATTTTGTTCTGAACCCAAGCTGTTTCTTTCCTAAATGACTTTGTGCTAGGGAAGAAGGCTCAGATCCATAAGCTTTTTAAAGTAAATTTTCTAAATTGCTTTTGAAATTTTAATAGGGATTTAGAAATGTTTCTAAAATGGCCTTGTAGTAAATACAGACTTCTATGATTTCCTGAAGACTATGTAACTGGAAATTTTCAAATGTAACATTTTAGAAATTGTATTTTCCCCATATTTTAAATGACCTGAAAGACTAATTGGATTATACTTTTTATTGCCTTGAAAAAACCTAAAGAATACCCTTTGTAGAAATGTAAGAAATCCTATTTTAGGAATTAACAGTTTACATCACCAAACTGACTTTTTAATTTAATAATCTGCTTCATTGCCTCCTAGTAAATAAGGAAAACAAGTTCTGTTCAGTTGTTAATTTTAGTCTTTGTCAAGCAAAGTTTGGCGAGGGGCAGAACCTGTAATTTACTCAACTTGATATCTGATGTACTAAGGATCTTCAAAATGCTGGATGAAAAAATGGGTGTATTTCAGAGCCTTTGCAGGGCCAGATCCTCTATGAACAGATGTTTCCATGTCTCTGGTCTCTGCTGTGCAGATAAATGAAAATCACATGCATCTGTGCTGGTTTTGGCACACGACGGCATCTTGTGGAATCTATAGCATTATACTGTGCCAGTTTTGAGAGCTATTTCAGATTTGCAGCCTTGAATAATGTTTTTTTTAGCTGTCTTATTTTTTTATTCCTTTGTTTGTCTGTAGTCGTCTCGCTATCATAGACCTTTCAGGTGTTCTGACTTTCTTTGACTTGGACGCGCGGGGAATAGACGGCACAGGACAGCAGGTGATAGGGGAGCAGCTGAAACTGGAACGCAAAGATGTCTGGGACATGAAATGGGCCAAAGATAACCCAGACTTGTTTGCAATGATGGAGAAAACAAGAATGTATGTTTTCAGAAACTTGGATCCAGAGGTAAATATTAACATACACGAACTGTTCATTTTACAAGTTTGCTCATAAGTTAATGGCTCTTTCTTGAATAATAGTATTCTTGTGCTTACCATTCAGTTAGACAAGTGTTTATATGAACTTTCTTCTGGAAATCTCAAAATCTTCCCAACTCTCATGTAGGAATGTTGTGTTGGAACAAATAAGTAAAACGATCTATCAGTCCTGGAAACATAAAAATGCTGTCATATTTTTATAAAACATATGAGATATTTTCAGGAGCATAATGTTTTTGTATGCTTTGGGAAACAAATGCAATTTCAGTAGAGATACTTGTAAAACACGGTTCAGTTGACTCTAATAGGTGTTTATCTCTCTCATAATTTAGTTACAGAAAACATGAGAATTTTTTCTGATGTCTGTGTTTATAGAATTGTCAATAACATTAATGACTTTAGTATTTGTTTCTTGTTGGAAGTGCAATTAAATCCTAGTTTGGAAATGAATGTATTTATATGTATACTTAATAGATTTGATTAGGATTTAATCAGAAAGAATATAAGTTCATTCCTTTGTAACTTATTTAATTTTAAGGAACCTATACAAACATCTGGATATATTTGCAACTTTGAAGATTTAGAAATTAAATCTGTTCTCCTGGATGAAATATTAAAGGTAAGTATAATTAATTTTATTTTGTAAGAAAAGTCGGTGTCTGTCTTATTGATTTGAACAGTAGATATCTATGTTGGGTGAAAACAAAGGTCACATGGAATAAAAATATGTTTCTTTGTCCATTATGTTAGAATCCTGAACATCCTAACAAAGATTACATCATCAATTTTGAGATCCGGTCATTACGAGACAGTCGAGCGTTGATTGAAAAAGTTGGCATTGAGGAATCTTCCCAATTCATAGAAGACAATCCACATCCCAGACTTTGGTAAAATCTTTTATAAGCCAACTTTGTGTAAATTTGTGCTCTTTTGTACTCTTTTACTGTTCAGACAGATCTAGTATGAAATTTCAAAACCTCAAATTAAAACCAGCTAAGCAGTATGCACTAAGAATTTATCAATGTTGGAGTACCTGGAATGGCAGGCATGTGGTGTGTGTCATGGCAGTGGGTGTAGGGTACAGGCTCTGTGCTGTATAAGCCCCAAAATGCAGTGCTCCCTGCTTCTGGGAGTGAATTTAAAGGAAATAAAAATGCTGGCAGAAAGCTAACTGACAGTTGGTTAAATTAAAAATTAAATTTATATATTTGATATTGAACCTTGATGACACAGCGCTTAAAAAAAAAGGGAACACATCAGAATGATAGAAGGTAAGAGTAGTTTGACTAACCTCGTAGCATTTTGGACAGGCCATAACAGGACAGAAATGAGAAGGGCTCAATGTCTTGAGCTAGCTGAAGATTTTTGGAGCTTTGAAGTCATCCATGCTTTTTGCTATTAGTTTGAAAATCTGTGTCTCAATAAAAGTTTTATATTGTAAAATCACAAAATACACATCGAATTCTGTTCATCTTGCTCCAAAATTGCCATGAACTTCATTTTTATTATGCAAGAAAACACATGTCACATATTTATAAAGAAGAGATGGATTAGAAGTACTGGATATAAAGCAAATACATTCCAGATCAGAACAGGACAGTGCCCTTAATTCTAGAATGCAGCAAACAGGATGATGTGTTTAGAAGATGGATTAAATTTGCCATACTGTTCTTCTCTCGGTTTCTTTGATGTCAGTGATGAGCACTTGATTTGAAGTGATACCAGCCTTCTCAAATGGATTAAAAAATACAGAGTTGGTACTGCCTTAAGCATGGCTTAGGTCACTGAATACAGCAGCAATATTATTGGTTTTGTCAGTGCACTGCTGTGCTGACTTTCTTTCAGTGTCAGCAGCCAGGTTAAATTTAACTTGCCTGATTTTTGCAGAGAATTCTAGAGCTCACTCAAGCACCTGATTGAGGTAGGTTGACCTGCAGGTAGAAGTTCACTATTTGCAGAACTAACCAATGGGATGGAACCAGTACAAGGTTTCCCAAAGTTCCCTGCTCTCCCAGACTGCCATCCTAACAGGACAAGGAACATCCAGATGGATCAGAAGGATAATTTATTTGTCGTGGCCAATGCAGTTGGAGGCTTTTAGACTGAGGCTGCCATCAAGGTTTAAAGCAATGACAATGGATAGGTAGAAATATCTAAATGGAACTGCATTGAGACCAGCAACCCATTTCGTGCAGGACAAGTGTAACACTCAAATCCTGCCCATTCCTCCCAAGCCAGTGTCCATTTGAACAGCTGAAAAAAAGAATATTAGCAATTGCTTGAACATCTTTCCCTGAGAAAGGTACTGGACAGGTCACAGAAGGTACTGGGAACAATCATACAACTGTACTAAGATTAGCTAGTAAACAATACAATTGCAATAACTTGAATGTCTTCTTTAAATAATTACTAGTTAAATGGATCCTCATTTAATTTACTCTCTAGCTGCTTTTCCATCTGTCATGTTTGTTTTTCACACAGGCGTCTCCTGGCTGAAGCTGCTCTTCAGAAGCTGGATCTGCAGATGGCTGAACAAGCTTTCGTGCGTTGCAAAGATTATCAAGGTATTAAATTTGTGAAGTGTCTGGGCAACCTGCAGAGTGAGTCCATGAAGCAAGCAGAAGTGACAGCCTATTTTAGCAGATTTGAAGAAGCTGAAAGAATGTATCTGGATATGGACAGAAGGTAATTGTATGGAATCATCTCAGCAGCAAATAAAGAAAGAAAGTCTGAAAAAAAAAAAGCATGCCTAAATCAGGAATGGCTGTTTTAGCTCTGAAGAGTCTTTACCAGTTTCTGCAAAGACATAAAAGGATCAAATAGAGAGAATTTTTTTGTATCCATAGATAACCAGTTCTATATGTAAATCAGCGCATTCCAAACTGGTTGCAAAACCTCGACTGTTCTAGGTAGTGCTGTGTTTCATAGGTTTTTTTTCACAAGTATTTTGTCAGTATTTCAACTGGGATTTCAAAACTACAAACAGTCTTAACTAATGTTTAATTTATGTGCTGTTGGTCTTAGCTAGTAGCCAAGTACACATTCTTCCCAATTACATATACAAACAACAGAGTTTTTAATGAACTGTAATCTCTGGAGAGACAGAAAGGACTCTGGATGAAACTGTGGACCAATCAATGGAATTTTTCCTCAGGAATGAAAACAAACAAAGCAAAATTACAGTATTGCTGGGAATATAAATTAACACTAAGCAATTAGCTAGAGCACTGTCTCTGCTGGAAAAGGATAATAATAAATCATCAGCAGCAGTTGTACAGTGTAGCCTGTAGATGGTGGTCAAACATGGAGAAACGTGAATCACTTGTGCGCACATGAAATTTTTAAGCTTTGATTAATGGAGCCATGAAAAACAGTAGGGAATGATGGAGAAAAAGATTAGTTATTCTTTCATGCTGTAAGAATGAGAAACCTTCCTCTTTCCCAGTAAGGGGGACAGGACAGGGGGGCAGAGGGAGAAGGCAGGAACTGGAGGGAGATGCCCATTAGAGCCTGGTAATGGAAAACTTTCTTGCCCGTAGTTAATTATTCAATGGCAGTATGCTGCTTTGGGGAGGTGGACTGCCTCCTGAGCACTTCAGTCACACTGCAACACTGATTTTTAAATGTGGCTTATTCCTTTTCACATAGCTGAAGAGAAATGTGGACATTATAGGATTGCAGAAGTCAAAAACTTACTTTTTTCACTAGTTTCTTCAACAGTAGAGCATCTTATCCTCGAGCTATGAGAATATGGGAATTCTGTATTGATGTTACATGTCTCCTCACCACTAGAAAAATCCTGAGAAATATCTATCATAAATCAGGATGAAATAAATCTATTTTTCAAATACAATTTTAATGTTTTTAGATGGATGCTCTTATTTTGCTGACTGCACTGACTTGCTACTGCCTTCCTTCATTTGTAAGCTGAGGGCATTTTTACAAGACATGTATAAGTCTCTCCCATTTATTTTCTATGCACCTGCAGAATTACTTTTATATGAAGTAATACAGAATTATTCTATTTGATGGAAAAACATGCCAGACAGACACACAGTGAGTCATATGTATGCATGAATAATAAAAATAATAAAAAGGAAAAACTACATCTGAATCCTTTCTCCTTTAGCCAAAGTCACCCTAATCTGAAAGAGAAGTCTCTGAAATCCACATTATTTCATCTCAGCTTTAGTCTCCATTATTCATATTCCTCACTCCTTGGCCTTTCTCCTCATCTTCCTCCTGCCTCTAGCCTTTTGCAGCTGCTGCCATCTCTTGTGGTGGTCAGCATGAAAGATACAGAACAGAGTAAGAAGGAACCTGGAGTAACATCAGCCCAATTGTCTCACCAGCTGCTCATTTAACTCCTCACACAGGAGTATGGCTAATAAGGAGATACATACGTCTGAAATAACCTGTGAGCTCTCTGAGTATTTGCTTTCATAGAATAGTGTTTAAAATCAAAATAAGATATCTGGGATCACTGTGATACCTGCAATGCAGGTTAAGAACATCAAAAGACTTTTGGATGCTTTTCTCAAGATTTTTGTTACCTATTTTACTGTCTTTGACTTTTCCTTGCTATTTTCTGTTTATACCAGAGATCTTGCCATTGGTCTGCGGATCAAACTGGGAGACTGGTTTCGGGTATTGCAGCTGCTGAGAACTGGCTCAGGGGACTCGGATGACGCCCTCCTGGAACAGGCACACAATGCTATTGGAGACTACTTTGCAGACCGTCAGAAGTGGTATGTTCTGTAGAAGAACTAGTAAGAAGGAAATTACAAAGAAAATTATTCAACTGATGACAAGACTTAATTTATGAGGAGGGACAGACATCAGGATGCAGTACATGGGATAATTTTGGAATTAGGAGATTTAGCTCAGACCTTGGTGGTTCCATGATAAGATAAACAGAGAGCTGTTATCAGCTGTCTAAAGAATGGAGGTGATAAAAATCTCTGTTTTGCCAGAAGTCTATCTGTTTCAAAGGAGGGGAGGGGAAGAGAAATACCTCTACAGTTGTATTAGGCTGGATATAGGAAGTATTAAAGAAAAAAGTAGTTAAAGGTAGGACAGAATTATTAAACATCAGTGAATTTTCTAGAATGCTTCAGCCCACAAATATTTGAAAAGGTCCAGATTTCTTTATGGCCTGGATCTGTCTCCAGCTGTTGCCCAAATTGGGCACCCAAGGAAGATTTTAAGGGCAGCGCACACCTGTAATTGTATTTCTGCAGAACACATTTTGCAGTCAGGTACTTAGTGAGCCAGAGGTAATGTCTTCTTAGTTAATAACTTGTCAAGAATTTTTTTCATGCACTTTTCTTGTTGCCTTCTAACTCTATGTCTCAGAGTTCCACTGTGTATTGCGATTACCCAAATTGTATTATCACAAAGAACTTGGGTCCCAAAGCAGTTGAAAACTTGTGATTAGATTTTGAAAGCTGACTTTTAGATGTTTTAGGTAACTTTGGAGAATGGTCTTGGAGGTCTCAGTGCTTGTGTTTTAAAATACAGAGGCACAACAGTAAAGCCCTTTTCTGAAGGTTTAGTTGTAGGTTATCCATTATCTGCTATGATCTATAGTTTCTAACCTTATGCTAGTCAGAGAATCAGTCTTGCTACTACTTGAATATAATGACCTCTGAAAATTAAAACTTGTAGTACTTTTTAGAAAAACAGTGAAATTCTAGCTACAAAAGTTTTTCTGAGGAAAGCTGCATGTTAAAAATAATGTGATTTTAGATTTAAAAATGCAAAAGGCTTACAGAATTAAAAACTTCACTCATGTTTATATATTAGAAGCCACCACATCTTTTTTATCCTACTAGGTTAAATGCTGTACAGTATTATGTGCAAGGACGAAACCAGGAACGTTTAGCTGAATGTTACTACATGCTAGAGGACTACCAAGGACTGGAGAATCTGGCTAACTCACTTCCAGAGAATCATAAATTGCTCCCTGTAAGCAAAAAGCATCTTTATTTTTCATTGTCTTATTTATACCCAACTATTTATTTAAAATTTCACATCTTGGGAGGGTTAAGGAAGAGAGAAGGAATGCAGCGTAGGACCTACTCACTTAAGCATAATGGTGTTACTGTGGTATTGATCACCAGTATTACTGTTGTTTTCATACTCCATTATTCTTCCTTTCCCTTATTGTCTCAGTTCTCCAGAAAGGCCCAATTGTTCATCATGTTTTATTGCCACATGGCTAAGTCATAATTTACTGTTTCTCTCCCCAAATTGTGGCATTTCTCTCTGAAATAGCTGTGCTTCACTGAGAAGTCACTCATGGAGGGACAGTTACTTTAGATTTCATTTTGTCATCTTGTTTACACTATTGTTTTTTTTTTTCCCTAAATCCTTCCTAGTTGCTATCTCTAACTTCTTGCATGGTAACTCTGGTGGGAATACTAATGTACAATGAAAATGGAAGATACTCTCAAAGGAGAAAAAGTAGGTGGGATAGGGTGAATAGGATATATAGATGTACAGGGTATAGCAGGATATGACCAGGATATGACAGGATATATGTACTATGTAACAGCCAATTTAAAACTATGCTATGGTTGATTAATTGAAAATGCTTGAAAAATGCAAAACGTGCTCCTTTTAATGCCATTTTCAGTAAAGCAAGACCTAGC
>NW_016690293.1:88532-107777 GCF_001604755.1 Lepidothrix coronata
TGTTTACACTATTGTTTTTTTTTTTCCCTAAATCCTTCCTAGTTGCTATCTCTAACTTCTTGCATGGTAACTCTGGTGGGAATACTAATGTACAATGAAAATGGAAGATACTCTCAAAGGAGAAAAAGTAGGTGGGATAGGGTGAATAGGATATATAGATGTACAGGGTATAGCAGGATATGACCTACTATGTAACAGCTAATTTAAAACTATGCTATGGTTGATTAATTGAAAATGCTTGAAAAATGCAAAACGTGCTCCTTTTAATGCCATTTTCAGTAAAGCAAGACCTAGCACTTTCTTTTTTTAACCTCTCTGTAGTAGCAAAGTTTCATAAAATACTCTAAACAGTAAGAATACAATCCTTTTGGTATGATTTTATTTGAAAGAAAAATTTTTAAATAGCTTTTCTAAATTTAGAAGGAGTGTGTGAAAGTAGCAATTCACTGTTCTAAATATTTGCAACAGTGCATTGATGCCTTCATAGGATCCATGAAGGGAACAACCCCTTCCCCAGCCTCTCAGAATTAAATTAAGTAATATAAGTACACAATGTACTAAAAATGTGGAAGTGAATTTAACATGGTGCTGATGATTTTTGCAGGATATAGCTCATATGTTTGTACGAGTGGGGATGTGTGAACAAGCTGTGTCAGCCTTTCTGAAATGTAATCAGCCAAAGGATGCAGTGGATACCTGTGTGCACCTCAACCAGGTAAAACAGCAGGAGATCATCTGCTTTACCAATACCAGTTTAACTGTGAGATTTCTATCCTAGTGCCCAGTTAAATACAAGTCCTTGTTAAGTGTCTGGAAGATTTATACTTCAAGGTTAAGCCAGTTCTCCGAGATTAAGATTAGACCATTGGAGGGACAGTGCAAAGGCACGTGCAGGGTGTGTAGTCAGCATGCTCAGCATACAGACACTTGTAGCCTCTCTGGAGCTGGGCCATGCTGCCTTCTGATGGAATGGGAGGAAGACCGGAGGAGAGACAGATGTCTGTTCAGGATGTTTTTCACATCCCCCTCCTTCTTCGTATAGATGCAAATAGATTTGTGACTGAGTGAGGATGTAGCTGGAAAAAGCTGATCTGAAAATTGATCTGTGTATTTACATCTAGAGCTGTTTCCTGGTATGACTTACTTATGCAAAGGTTTGTGTCGACACAAATAAGAGAAAAACTGAGGATGGCTATGAGGAACTTGATGTATGGGAATGGCAGGACTGGCTAGAGCTGGCTTTATATCAACAATTTCTTAGTTTATGGATCTGAAGAGCTATTAGGTGTGAGATACAGCTAGGACTCTCAGTCCTGCCAAACTTTTAATCTCAGGAAAACACAGTAGCCAAACTGTTGAAGATCAGGAAAGTTCGCAGACAAAATGAGGTGTACAGAAGGATAAGTAAAGTGTTACTGTGTGCTTTAAGCTTCTCGGCTGAAGTCCTCTTTTAGGCCTGCTTTTGAGAGTCTGGCTTTAGTAATATCAGAAGTGTTGAAATCCATGTGTCCAGCTATGAGCTGCATTGAAGTGATTTTGCAAAGCATTTACCAAAGTAGAAGCAACTGTTTTGTATGTGGTTTTGGACAGAAGTCCAGCATTTGTTGCACAGGCCTGCTGCATCACATGATTGGCAATGATGTTAGCATTTGTATTCCCTTGCTTTTTATGTTAATTTTATAGTAGTCTGGTTCTAAATGGCAGTGAAATATTGCACACAAATGTATCAGTCTGTTCATGGATAACCGGCTTGTTCTGAGAACGTATTTGAAAAAATTAGGTTAATAATTGTCTCCTTTCATTTCTAGTGGAATAAAGCTGTGGAGCTGGCTAAAAATCACAATATGAAAGAGATTGGATCCTTGTTAGCCAGATATGCAAGTCATTTGCTGGAAAAGAATAAAATCCTTGATGCTATAGAACTCTATCGTAAAGCCAATTATTTCTTTGAAGCTGCTAAGCTCATGTTCAAGGTATCACAGGTTTTATTTTTGTGTCAAGTGGCTGGCTTTTTGCACTAGCTCTTATTACTTCCATGCTACTTTTATTCTCTTGGGGTTATTTTAGTTTTAACAATGTCTGTGCTAGGAGCAGATGCCATTATACAGGATACTGCAAAGATGAATTCAACTCTCAGAGTTCAGGTATCTCTGTAATAGTTACCCTTGATGTCCTCTGTAGCTAATGGAGAGGATACTTTTGGGATGTCATCATTTCGATACTTTCACTTCAGTGTGAGATGAACTGCACCTCAGAAAAGGTCCTGTTGCTCTGCATTGCCTAGTAAAGAAGTATGGTTGACTGGCCTAGGCTGCCACGTCCACACTATTTTTTATGTGTTATGTGAGTTAGGTTTATCTCCTTTTTTAAAACAATAGCAATGTCAATAACTTTAAGATGTTAAATTTTGGTATTTCTTCAATTAGTACCTTCAATTAGAAATGGCTGTGGTGGGCTTTGAGATAGAGATGTTGCTTAGATTTGGGTTGGTTGCAGAGATTTCTGTACATAACTTAAAGTCTGTAAGAATGATATGTAATTTTTACAGCAAATATATATAGCAGAGTATATATATAATATATGTTACTTTCAAAAGCCATTCTTCTTTCCTGGGAAAACCACCAGACCATATTGAAAGCTATGTATGTGTTTAAAAGTTGCTATTTTTCAGTTTATTTTTATACTAAGTCAAGAGACTTATACATGGTTACACTGATATATCCTTCATGAGAATCTGGCTTTATATACATGTTACCTAAATAAATATAGAATAATGTGCATACTTCACTTTGACATTTTCATTTATAGTTATATTTGCAGTCTAAATTATTACATAGAAAGGCAGAATCATTTTTTGGCATGATTTCCTAGGTTTGAACAAGCATGCAATTGTATAAGAGAATTAAATCCCTTTGTTTTGTTTTTTAAGATTGCAGATGAAGAGTCGAAGAAAAGGACAAAACCTTTGCGAGTTAAAAAGCTTTATGTTTTGTCAGCCTTACTTATGGAACAGTGCCATGAACAAATGCAAAATGCACAAAGGGGAAAAGTTAAGGAGAAAAGTTCAGAGGTAGTGTCTTTTTTTTTTTTCCTTTCTGAATTCTGGTGTGTGCTACCTAGAATAAAGCAAGCTATCTTCATGGGAGGCTATAATGTTTTTCTAATAATCCTTTTTCTTGCTAAGAACAAAGCTTTCCTTAAAGCAAGTCTTCCATGAAAACCTATTAAGTATTATTTTAAAACATTTAAATCATATATATAAATAGATATTTTTCTTCCCAAGTTTAATGTGTTTTTCCTAATACTTTCACTGTAACAATGAAAATCATACTAAGAAACTCCAGACTTTTTTTTTTCCTGCAAGACTGTCATTTTCATGTCATTTAGGAGTAAGGATTGATCCCAAAGAGTGATCTCTGATTAGATTATCTTACCTTTAATTTAGCAGGAAGATGGCTCCAGATATGAGGGAAACAAATGGAAGCATTTTTTTTCTGCGCACACATTCATCTTCATATGCCCAAATGAAATAGTTTAGACAAAGTTTTAAGAGCTCTGGTGTTGAAATGCAGTATTAATCCAAAGTATGAACCAGTCTGCAGATGTGCACAAAATATATTTGTACACACGTATACAATATTTATCTTTGAAAATCTGCACCATATGTTGTGCCTGTGCTCTTTATAAAATGTCTGACAATGTTCACTTTATGTCCATTTATATTTCCCCTAGTTAACACAGACAGTGGTGTAATCACCAAGTAGAGAAAAGTTCTTTTCATGTATCCCCATTTCCTGCTGTATCTGTTTCATATAAAAATTACTTGTGATACTGCTTTGTTTTCAGAGTGCTTCAGCTTTGGCTGGTTTGCTGGAAGAAGATGTTCTTTCTTCAACTAATCGCTTTGCAGACAATGCTTGGCGAGGAGCTGAGGCTTACCATTTTTTCATACTTGCACAAAAACAGCTCTATAAAGGGTCTGCAGATGCAGCGCTTAAAACAGGTAGGACTTCATTTTTAACCCTGTAAAGAAGTTACAGAAACTGTTCTAATTGCACAGCACATAATTTCATTTATAGTTGGCACTTTTTTCTGTTCTTAATAGATCCATGGAATTTAAACCAAAAGCATATAATGAATTGATTATGGCTGCAGTCAATATGGCTGGAAAGGACTTTCCTGAAGACAATGCAAATCTTAACTTTCCAAGTATTACCTGATCAAATTGGTCAATTTCTGTAGCTATTCTGTTGACTGTTTGGTTTCTTTCCTTAAATTCTAAGGCACACCTGAATTCACATCGGACCTCCCAGTAGAGCTTCATAAAAAATCTGTGGCAGTTAAGAGAAGCAAGTAGTGCTTTATACTTTATCCAAGTAGTGAAGATCTATTTCAAAACCTTGTAACATCTTTAAAACAAAACAACCAACCAAAATGAAGTGTTTCAAAAAGTTTCCCAGTCAAATCCCCTAATTTTATTTATTTTTAAAAAGCAGTGCTTCATAGTCATGTCAGTGAAGAGACTTTGGTTCACTTTGTCCAATTTGTAGGATTAATACTGTGTCCTAGTAGCAAATATTTCATACCAGATGCTTGCAGTTCTCAGAAGACGTGTAATAATTTCCCTGGATTTCTTTTTTTCTTCTTTTTTAGCTCTTCATCTGAGAGATTATGAAGACATTATCCCTGCAGTTGAAATCTATTCCCTTTTGGCACTCTGTGCATGTGCAAACAGAGCATTTGATACTTGCTCAAAAGCATTTGTTAAACTAGAATCCTTGGAAACTCTTAGGCCAGAGCAGAGGCAACAGTATGAAGATCTTGCTCTAGAGATATTCACGAGATACAGTCCAAAGTATAACAAAAAGTCTGATCTGGATGATGTTCTTGAGAGGTGGGCTTATTTTTATATGATACTGTAATAATACTATCATTTTTTTCCTGCTGTTGGTCTGTATTTTGGGTTTTAGCAGATTTTGTGTGTGACCAAGTTAATTAAATGCTTTGCTGCTTAAACCAAATATTGGGCAAGAATCATGCAGGTGTCAGCCACTTTGCAGAAAGGGTAATACAGCACTCTGTTGTTTGGGAAAATAGACACTGACTGCGTTCAGGAACTGGGCATAAAGATGTAACTTCACCTTAATTTGAAATGCAGGTGGACAGAGCACAGGAGTTTTAGGACTTCTGATACTGTGTCACATGACATTACTATTTTAATGTTACTGTTTGCCTCACTGTTGTGGTGTGAAGCAAATATCCACAAGTGAATGTTTAACCGTTATTAACTAACAAGTCCTAGTGTTTTGTGAATTACCTAAATCTACATGGTGTGAGGATATGTCAAGTGAAAAGAATAGAGTAAGAAGGGCACATTTAAGGGGTAAGTCCTTGGAATGGCTATACCCACAACAGTGTCTTTGACATATGTTTCCTGCTAACAGCATGGAATTTGTGAGTACGAAAATTGACTGTGAGTCAATTTTCTTTTAGCAAATAGGATTTTAACATGTCTTGTTTGATCCTACTGTGCAGCTGTACAGAATCTCACTAACAGCTGTCAAGTTGACTCATCAGAGGAAGGAGCATAATAGTAGTGCAGGTGTCTAATCTGACCTTACCTTTATATGGCCTTCCCTTCACTCCATCTTTTGGATCTGCTGGTCCTGATTTGTTGACTGTATGGTTCTAGGGGTGGGCACTCTCTGGTGAGGATTTACATATTTGGCTATGTGAACAGTGAAGTGTTACATGATTTAATAACTTCTAATTAACAGTTGGCACACCATGTTTTAATTCTTTCAGCTTTATTTACTCTCTTTTTTTTTTTTTTTTTAAATAGTGGAGATGAGAAACTTCCTGTATGTGTTGCAACAGGAGACCCTATCCTGGAGTATCGATTCTGGATGTGCAGTGTATGTAAGCATTGTATGAAAGCCAGTGAAGCAGGCAATTATAAGTCCTGTCCTCTGTGCCACAGCACAGTATAGCTGAGGATAAAGGCCCATGTATCCTCATTTATGATGTACTATATTTTAAAATACAACTCAAGTACTGTATTGTAGCAGATAGTGCTGCTATTAGGGAAACATTAAAAAAAAAAAAACAAAACAGAAAACCCACAAGAAAAACCTTTACTGGTTCCATTTATGTGAATAAACAACCATGTTAATAGACTCCATTTTTGTTACACTTTTAAAAAAAGATTTAAGGTAAAAGCATTATTTTCTAATTGTAGATTGAGCGTAGTTTTAAAACCATGTGAGCTGAATGTAGGTTCATATTAGTATGTTTTACTCTGAGCAGGCTCCATTTTTTTTTCTCTGTAATTCCATAGGAGATTACTGGGTTTTCTCAGAATTCACAGTTTTGTGAAGGAAGTAATTCTAAGTTGAAATAATGCCACAATAGTTCTGATAATATTATTGTATACCTTTTTGTACTACTGTTTTACTAGAGTAATGATACCAGTATAGACATGTTTGTGCTGGTTTCTTTTGCCAAGTGTATTTAAACCCACCACAGCAATAAAGGGCTTGAAAACACTCAGCAGTCAGTGTTGTCTGTCTGTATCCAGGTTCCTGAGCTTGGCTGATGTGATCTTCAACAAGGAAACCTCCATGAACCTTCAAACTGAAATCTGGCAATTTTTTTCAAGTGGCTTGAGAGAGCAGCTGACATCTGTTGAACAGATATCAGGACCTGAATGGTCACCCTTGTTACAAAGGTCTAAGGAACGATGTCTTACTTAGAACTGCACTCTTCTATCTTACTGCTGGATTTGAGCCTCTGCTCTGGAAGTGCTGCAGGTCCCCACTGCACAGGGTGAGCTTTCCCCAGGACCAGCCACCATTTGGCTGTTTGGAAAAGAGCCATGAGCTGTGACATTCGTGCTGTGCGTTGGCACATTTCTGAGAGGAGAGTGTGACACCTCTTCTGCACTGTCTTTCAGGGCAAGTCATGTCTCTCACCTAAACTTAGGCCAGGAAAGGATAAACCCCATTTGCATAGAACCCTAGAGTTGTAGAACACTTGGGTTGGAAGGGACCTTAAAGATCATGTCGTTCCAAACCCTTTGCCATGGGCAGGGACATCTTCCACTAGAGCAGGCTGCTCAAAGTCCCATCCAACCTAGCCTTGAACACTTCCAGGGGTGAGGCAGCCACAGCTTCTCTGAGAAACCTGTTCAGTGCTTCACCACCCTCAGAGTAAAGAATTTCTTCCTTATGTCTAATCTAGACCTACCCTCCTTTAGATTAAAGCCATTCCCCTTTGTCCTGTCACTCTATGTCCTTGTAAAAGTCCCTCTCTGGTTCTCTTGTAGCCCCTTTAGGTACTGAAAGGTGCTATAAGGTCTCCCTGGAGCCTTCTGTTCTCCAGGCTGAACAGCCCCAGCTCTCTCAGCCTGTCTCCATAGGAGGGGTAATCCAGCTCTCCAGGCGTCTTCATGGCCTCCTCTGGACCCGCTCCAGCAGATCCGTGTCCTTCTTGTGCTGGAGGCCCCAGAGCTGGACACAGCCCTACAGGTGGGGTCTCATAAGAGTGGAGCAGAGGGGCAGAATCACCTCCCCGGGCTGGTCACAGCTCTTCGATGCAGCCCAAGATACATTTTGTATCCAAAACACTGAAATACTGTATTTTGTGTGTATGTGTATGTGCTCTGGTATTTGAGCTTCCAGTTCCATCCCGTTCATCCCTCCCCGGGCTGAGCCCGGTCCTGCAGCGGTGCCCGCGGGGGCAGCGGCCTCCGCCCGCCCTCCGCGGCTCCCCTTCCGTTCACGTCACGGGGCGATGGCGCAGGAGGCGGCCGAGTTGCTGGCGGCGGCGCGGGCCGAGCTGGCGGCGCGGCGGCTCTCGGCGGCCGAGGAGCTCTACAGCCGCTTCATCGCCCGCAGCCCCGCGGGGTAGGGCCGGGGCCGGGGCGTGGGGCGTGGGCGGCGGGCGGGTCCCCCGTAACTCCGCTCGCTCTGTGCCCGCAGCGCCCGCCGCGACCTCGCCACGGCCCTCAACGACCGCGGGCAGGTGCGGTACCTGCGCGTGGAGTTCGCCGCCGCCCTGCAGGATTACACGGCCGCCATCGAGTGCCAGCCCGGCTTCGAGGTGCCCTACTACAACCGGGGGCTGGTGCGCTACCGGCTGGGTACGACCCGGAGCAGGGCAGGGCAGGGCGGCCCGGGCGCGACCGCCGTGTCCCGGGCGGGGGCACCTGCCTGGCACAGGGGCGGAGGGCGGGTGTCACACCAGAGCCAGGCGGGACACGCTTTGTCAGGCAGTGACAGGACGTTCGGCTACGAGCCCGCCCCGTGTGTGCAGAGAGACCTCATCGCAGTCTACAACTTCCTCGTTAGAGGAAGAGGAGGGACAGAACTGCTCTATTCTCTGTGGTGACCAGTGACAGGACCCGAGGGAATGGCCTGAAGTTGTGTCAGGGGAGGTTTAGATATTAGGAGAAGGTTCTTCACCCAGAGGGTGATTCAGTATCGGAACAGGCTCCCCAAGGCAATGGTTACAAAACCAAGCCTGTCAGAGTTCAAGGAGCATTTGGAGAACACTCTCAGGCACAATGTGTGATTCTTGGGGATGGTTCTCTGCAGGGCCAGGGGTTGGACTCTCTGATCCTTGTGGGTCCCTTCCAACTCAGCACATTCTGTGATTCTAGGTGTGCTGCTGTGTCACTGGAAATTATGCTATTCAGTGAAAAATAGGGGGAAAGGTGCAGTTTCAGTTCTGGAAGAGTCTGCATTGGGGTAAAAGAAGCCAGTTCCAAGCAGTGCCATTAAACCTGAGATAAAGCATCTTCCGAGCAGGTGTAGCTCCAGAGAGCAGAGTCTTCTCAACTTCCAGTTGGCTGCCAGACACTTTTGGGGAATTTCTTGCCCAAGTTTTGACTATGCTGTAAGAAGATGACACCCCTGTGCCTTTTGTTGGAGCTTGGCTGTTGCAAAGTCCAGACACAGAAGGTGAGGGACTTAAGTGAGCACTAGGAGAATGGAGCCAGACCACAGGCATCATCTGGGAAGCTGTATGCCAGTGTGCCAGGTGTAAAACAGCCTGACTGTTGGCATGGGCCTTTTGGCTCCTCTCCTGAATTAATAATGTGGCTGAATTGAGCATCAAGTCTGGTTTAGGTTCAAAAATACACACTGGTTCTTGCTCTGAAGCCCTTTGACTCCCACTTGGGCCTCTGGAGAATCCAAATGTAATGGGTCCAGTAAGTCCAGCTGCTGTTTTTTATTAGTGAAAGTACTAGGAGGTGTTCTTCAGTTGTGGTTTGAAAGATAATTATTTTCTTTCTTTCTTTCTTTCTTCCTTTTTTTTTTTTTTTTTTTTTGAGACAGGAGACTTTGATGAGGCCATGCAAGATTTCAGGAAAGTATTAGAGTTAAACCCCCAGTTTGAAGATGCTGCATTGAGTCTAAAACAGACTATTCTTGATAAAGAAGAAAAACAGAAGCGGGGATATTGAAAATAGAGCTAGTGGTGTGAAAATGTTCTGCTAAACATGTGATTTTTGTCACTGATGGATGAAACACGAGATCGTTTACATCTGTTATGACCTACTGAAGAAACCTCATTCTTGGATAAACAAGTTAAAAATGGATATGTTTGCAGAATAAACTGTGTTTGGTTAGTGTTGAGGATAGGTATAATGTTGGATCTCTGTGAGGTACGAGTACAGATTTTGTACAGAAATACCTTGTAAAGATTTTGGAAGCTCAGTAGCAGCAAATGAAGCCTGTAGTTCTCTTACTAAAACTTCTTTATTTATTCACAGATTGTTTTAAACAGTCTTTCACGGGGAGGAAAAATCAAACTGTACAAAACATTTAAATACTTATGATTGGAGCTTGTGAGCAATGCAATAATGATAGTGTTTGTCCACATAGAAATGTTACATTTTATTTAATTCTAAAGTGCAGTTGTTCTTTGTAAGGTGTTGTCCTTTAGGTTCTCTATGGTATCTGAATTTCTTTTTCATTTCAGAGTGTTTCTGTCTTAAGAAACACTTAACAGAAGTAATGAGATCTTTTTAGGTAACACCATCTGTACCTTGCTCAAGGAATGTGGTAGGAGAAATTCAGTCCTTTGTTCGTTCATTCACTCCTGGGGTTAGTTTTACGTTACCTAAACAGGTAGGAACAGAGCACACCTCTTTTTTGTAATCCTATTGTAAAAGTTTTGGCCAGATTAATAATTGAAAGAATAAAAATGAACATGTACTTTTCATCTTATGATTGTCTGCAAAAAGCTTTTCTTAGAAAATATTCACAGGAGGAATTGTGGCTTTCTCATTCTTACTGAAGAGATCAATTACCTGAAAAATGCAGTGTTAAATCAGTCTGATGAAACTGGCTGTCAGTACCCAGGCCACCTCATTTCTCATGTGGTAGGAGGGACCATTACTGAAATCATCAGCAAGAAACACTCTTGCATGTTCATAGCAATACAAGTTCTAATAAAAGAAATACTCTCTTGATTGCCCACGTAAGCATTAGGATTTTTTTTTTAAAATAAAATTATACCAGTGCCAGTTCTGCTGCTTGTGGCGAGTTCCTCTGTGGATGACCCCGAGCCTGCACAAGCACAGGGCTCACTGAAGATCATGGGACCCTCTGGGTGAGTCAGTCTGGAGCCTGTGGACATCCTTCACAACAGCCTCACCAAGATCACTTCCAGCCTTGATATGACACTGCAACAGCTACAATGAGCAAATTTGAAACACAGGGATGAGAAAATGCTACATTTACCTCTCATGCTCCCGACAATTGACTGCAGCAATTTGAAGTTACATAAATACAACGCATGATAGCAGGATGTGACCATTTACAGTTTGGAAAGTAAGCAGTGGCCATTTTTTTCTCCCTACAAAGTCTTAATTTTGGACTTTTCTGCATATATTAAGCACATGCATTGCTACCACTTATCTTAGACCTCTGTCTCCAAAAAACCACAAATAATTTACTGACTTGGCCCACTTCATGCCACCTCAGTATTAAAAAGTGAGAAGTCATACCAACTCTTGGTTGATGGTAAGTGGATGAGCTAGAACTAAACATATTCTTGACTGACCATGCCAAGAAAATTAAAAAGAACAGTTGAATATGACCTATGAAGTTTTACTGTGAGAGGAGAGATCACAGATGTGGTTCTGCACAAAACTCTTTAAATGACAGGATACAGATAAAAATCAAAACAGTGAATAAGTATTTTAGAAAACAAAGATGCTAGAGATAATATTCCAGCTTGTGGTGTTTTGTGAATATTTCTTAATTACTTCTTGTGCAGTCATTGGCACAGAAATATTGCACTGGGCTGGGAGTAATTCTATTGCTGGGAGCAGTTCTATCTTACAGTATTTCCTTGTCTCTCCTATGAAAGGACAAAACTGTCATCGTGCATTTCAGCATAATTTGGAATTCTTTCAAAGTAGTTTTGGCCAGTAGGGTTTTCACAATTTCCCCTTTCATGTGCACACGAGTCACTTAGTTCTCTGGCTTTACATCACAATACTAATTTGGGTTTTCAGTCTGAAATTATTAAATAGTATGTGGTGTTCTTTCACTCAGGCCTGTTGAGAGGGTATTAACCATCATTACTCATATCAAAAAAACCTAAAACTTGAAGAGGAGGATGTATATTGTAACTCCCCTTGTCCTGCAAAGTTTCCTGTCTGTAATAGTTTAAGATTTACAAATCTAATGGAGAGTAATAAAATTCTTTTTATGTAATGTATTGTGAAATTTGTGCAACCTCTCAGCCTGTAAAAGGAGTAGGGTTGTGTGCTTTGGATGTTTCACAATGTGGACGTGCTGTGGGTTTATACCTCCACAGGGCTTTAGGTGTTGCCTCCGCCTGAGAATTCCACACCCCTGTGGAGCGCCAGGGTCGGTCCCATCCCCTCCACCACCCTTGTGAAGCCTTTGCTGGTCAAAGTTGTGTGGCTGCACCAGTATCTCAAACAGATGGTTACTGCAAGTGTACACTGACTCTCTTTACTCCAGCTAGAAATGTTTCAGACATGAAACATTAAAAATTCTTTACTTTCCCAAGGTTTCCTACCTATAAACCTACTCCTCCAAAGCCCTTGACCCTTTCCTTCACACAGCCGTCACTGGCAGCCCCTCCATTTGTTTTGTTCCCTATAGTTCGGGCTAATTTGGCAATGAGTAACTGTTCCCACCTGGTGATTTACCTCTAAACTTACAAAAAATACATTATTTCCTTAATACATTGCAGAATGACGAAGAATAACATCACTGCCTTACAGGACAAGGCAAAGAGTAACATCTTCACTCTGTGCTTTTCCCTAGGACTTTATTTCTCTTACTGAAACACTTCTTGTCATGCAGCTTGCAGTGTTCCAAGGCCTTTCCCTTGCTTTTGCAGAAAGGTAGGAAAAAGCTGACAGAATCGCAGGTTAGCAGGGCACAGAGCAGCATGAGAAGTGTTTCATATAGGTTTGGTGTGAGATGTGGCGTAGGGAACAAGGAGAGCCTTTCCAAAGGGAAAGCTGTGGCATGATGAGGGCAAAGGGCTGGGTCACCAAGCGGCCAGAATATATTCCTCTTCCACATGCCTTCCGAGTGACCAACCAAGGCAAGTCAGCATTAAAAGCCTGTAACTCTTTGACTGTTACAACTGAGGACTATAGTGCACTGCCCTGTTCAGTAGGTGACCTGGTAAAAAGTGACTGCAGTGAAAGGTGCACTATTCAAATTTTGTGGGGGATGAACGCCTATGAATCAAACAGCTCTGCAGGTTGTGCTCTCTGTTGTCTGCCACAAGGGGAAGGATTCAGAAAGGCACCCTTGCTAAGAGAAGGATAATATCCAATATTCTTTTATGTTAGCAGATTACTGTGGATCTGCTGCATCCTTTTAATAAAGGCAGAGGCTGGACCATAAAACAGATTCAACCTCAGCCAGTGGCTCTCATGGATAATGGAAAGTCTATCTGCTTTTTTTTTTAAAAAAAAAAAAGAGATCTGGTCAAGGTGGAAGCCCCACCTATCAGCATATTGTGATCATTTGAGTAGAACTCTAGTCTGTTTCTGAAGATTGTTTCCTAGATTTTACCTGTAGGATCCCTTTAGTCTATAAGCCCAGAGAGATTGGATGCAGTCCAAAGCATTGCTTCCTACAGCTCATGATGATCAGACTTTTCATCATTCACATCTTTGTGTTGTATGATGAACGTGTGAAATGGACCTGAAGGATATCCTTGTCTCCCAGCAAGGAATATTTGCAATCTAGGACAGGAGCTAGGTGCTGAAATTCTATCTGCAGTATCTGAGAAGAGGGAGTACTCCCAGAAAAACCTTGCTGCAGAGCAATACACCTGTACAACAGCATGGCTGAGCCATAGCTTGGGAAAGACACTATTTACCTTTGAGGTAAACAGTGAATTTCTAACTCTAACACACTGCGATTTAGTGTGAAAAACATCATCTACCTTGACAGCAGCCAAGGCGGGAGGAAGAGACCAAGAATGTGGAATTGCTCTGGCTTGTCTGTGCAAAGTTGGAAACCCGAAATGCCTGTTGAAATGGAAATACAGGTCTGTCTCCCCTTCTCCCTCTCTCTTTCAACATATCTGCAGGAGAAAGATCTCCTCATCCGTCAGATGGTGGAGGAATGGGTATGGAATGCTGCTGGACCCCTTCCTCGCTTTCCAGGGCAAAAGGGGAAGATCTGGGATATCCCACGTGCTGCAGACAGGTTTACCCAAATCTACTCTGCAAGGCTGCAGAGCAAGTGAACTTTAGTGATGCCACACCAGACCTGTCGCTTGTCTGCGTGGAACTAGGCAGTGTTCTGAGAGAAAAGAAGGGCTAGCACTTAGTCATTATTATTTTCCCTTCATTCCAGTTTAAAAATTTCTAAAGGACTGCATTTTAGATTAACAGAAAGTTATCCTAAACCGATGAGTTTGTTACTGTTATTAAAAATAGGGAATGTGCTCTCCTGGCAAATGCTGGGAGCAGTAACTTGCTGGGCTCTGCAGTGTTGGCTGTGGACAGCAGAGTGCACTGCTCGTACAGCAGAGGAAGGCAGCACCCAGGCGGCTGCTGAGGGGTCTTGGGGTCTTGGCAGTGGCCACAGGAGCTGGGCAAACCCACTGGAGACTGCACAGGTGTGTGCTATCAGCTGGTATCGGCATCAGTGCACTTACCCCCTCTTCACTGCTGTTAAACAGCTACACGTGTTGCAGCCACTCCTGCAGTTACAGTGCAGGCACATCCTGAGAGGTGGTCGTGGGTCAGGTTTGTACTTGATCTCTAAAAAATAATGATGAAGAAGAAAGGCTTTCTGTGTGTACAGAAAACAAAATGCCAGGTAAGTTGTCCTTTTTGCTCATACTAAAGCATCTATCTACTCCCATATTGTAGAGTTAGCCTTTTCCATACAGGGGCAGGTAGGAGGAAAATGAGGAACTAACAGGTTTCCAAGATTCTCAGGTATATGTAATGATACAGACAGAAATCTGTATTAATGAGAAAAAAAAGCATTGTGTTGCATGTGGAAGCAGCAGGTTGATTGGCTCTTTGAAACCAGTGTTGATACACCAGATGGTTGCTGTTGCACATTAGCAAGAAGATGTTCTGTGCTTACATTGCTCTGATGTATTTTTATTTGACTTTTCAGATTTGCACTTTACATTCAGATGTGAGGATTGGCAGTCACTTTATGAAATATTACAAGAAGCAGCTGTAATCAGGGCTGGAATATTTTTATTGATCTGCAAGTCCACATTTCAACAGCTGGAAGAAACAAGAAATATTATTATGCTGCCTTGGGTCATTTTCTGATAAGTTGTCTTCTGTAGCCCCTTTAGAGAGGCTGTCCCACAATTGGGTCACTCCAGGCAAGATAGTTCTGGTGGTCGCTGAAGAGGTAGCTCCTGTGTCCAGTGGCACTGTTTGGAAAGCAACCAGCACAGCAGAGCCTTCAGGTGCTGTAGAAGGGACAGAGAAGGAAGTGAGGAGTGGTGCTGGAGCACACAGCTGACCAGCTCTGGATCTCCACGGGTAGATGAAACTATAATGTAAACCCTAACTGTTTGGAGGATTTGGGCCGTTCAAAAGAATTTGGAATATGGCAGTGACTTGTGCCTTGGTGTTTGATTCTAAAATTTTGGATCCATTTTCTTGCAGACTAGGGGCAGTCCTGTTGAAAACCTGTTGAAATAATACCTGGCTCCAAAAGTCCCTGCTGTGGCCCAACTCCAACATGCCCTGCTCTGCTGCTGGCATCTGCTCCAGAGCCACACCACCTGTGTTTGGCTTGGCAGGTAGCTCTCCTTTTTTCCTCTCTTACAGGCTCAAGCTTATACCTGGAAACTGCAAAATATGCCCATTCCCTAGTTCTTGTTCCAGATCTTTTATTTCTGAGGTCTTGAAGGACAGGCTATGCATCGCTTGTGTCACAAAGCATGGTAACATCTCTAGGTGAGTACACAGAGCCTGGTCTTCTTACCAAATTCAGTTTCCATGTGTCATCTTAGATCTGGAGCAACAATCCGTACTGGTCCAGCAAGTACGTAGCCCTGGAGACTGGCTGAATGGTGACCTGGAAGGGCTGAGAATAATACACAGTGTATTTGTGTAGTTTTTAAGGAATAAATACATGCTACATGTTGTGAGCTCATGTATTAAAGTATGAACTAAAGGTAACATCAGTGTTCACAGTTCATGTCTGAGGCATTTCAGATGCCAAAGTCAGAGCTCATAAGACTCTGAAAAACATCAGGTTGGGGTGCATTGCAATGTTTTTTTTCTCCTGCACACCTACCCTTCCTCTCTGTGTTTGAGCTGCACTGTCCTCTGCAGGTGCTGCCAGGTGGTGTGTTGGTAGGAGAGCACGCTGCCACCAAACAGTGCACATACACCTGAGAAGAAGAAAAAGTGCCACTTGGTCCGTATCAAATGCCACTTTGCAGAGCATTGTGTTGTCTTTTGATCTCCTTTTGCAGAAATTACTGCTGGTTTAGACTTAGGCTTCTCTGAAAGCTTCCAGGCAGCACCTTCTAGCTGAACCTGCCTTGAATTTTAAATTTGGTGTCAAAGAAACCCTCAGGCAGTTTGGTAACTGAGAGGCTGAGACAGGAGAAGTTAAAACCTCATGTGCTGCAGTGTACCAAAGCTAGACAGAAACTCAATCTGGTGCTATATGCAGCTGCACACATAGCCAGAATTGCATCATGTTCATTTCTAGCAAGTTGAGCTGCTTATGAAAGGCTGAGTCAAAAAATGATGCAGTTACTTAAGCTGCCCAAGCAGGAGTACTGCTGTGCCTGGCATCAATACATGTAGTCAGGACGTGCAGTCCACTCAGCTGGGTGCAATAGGAGCAAAGTACCCTCAGGTGACTGTCCTGGGGTTTTCTTTGCTCTAATTAGCTCTGTTAGAGGAGAACAGAATCTCAAAAATTAAGACCAAATCCACATGCCTCTGCTTCCCTTCTCATTGGGCTGGCATCCAAGGAGATGGATGACTATCTGGGACAGATGGGAGACAACAGAGATGAACTTCATGTGAATATTAGGGCATATAAGTTGGCTTTTCTGCTCTAGACATTTTGAGCTGAAATGCTATGAATCTAATCCTACACAAAGACAGAAACACCACATAAAAATCATATTTACATAACAAATTCTTTTGTTTACTTCAGCCAGTCCAATCTTAAGTCAACTGTGTTGTAGAGGCGATCTGAGAACTAAATTAAAGCAGCAGTCAGGCTAGTTGAGTTTAATGCTGACTAGGTCTTAACTCTGTAAAGTGTTTAAATCAACTATTTTTTAAAGCATAGAATCATAGAATATCTCAGGTTAGAAGGGACCCATAAGGATCGTCAAGTCCAACTTCCTGCCTCTTTTGGGACTACCTAAAACTAAACCATATGATTGACTGTGTTGTCCAGATGATCTCAGGATAGGGTCCAGGAGTGGGAGGTGAGCCTTTCACTTACCGGTTCCAGTTGCTTTGCCAGGGTTCTTACTGCCAGCCTTTTAAAGTGAGAAGGGTGTCTGACCCTGGGGCTAACAGGTACTGGGCAGAACTCTGCAGCATACTCACTGCCATTAATCTCACACCTATATGAGGGAAAAGATCAACAGATCTAGAAGAAATTAGGGCTTTGCTGATGGGTGCATTGGTCATTTAGAACTACTTGCCCATCCACAGTGATGTTCCATCTTGGGGTGCTATTGAAGTCCAGAGATCTGGTTACCCAGCAGTTTTCCAGGTATAACTCAACGTTGGAGCTCTCGTCTTTCAGCTCCACCTCAAGAAACACAGGCTCCACAGATTGCTTGAGTATGGCCATGCTGGGCTCATAGAATTCCATGAAAGATTCATCTTGAGAAAATGTCATGGGATTTTGTTGTTTAATTTTATTTAAACTAAAATACTTTTGGAAATTTTCTGATTTTTGTAGGAGGACATTTACCTTTGGACACTCTTGAAACTACATTCAGAGCTTGTCTTACTCTTCTATGTGCTGCAGAAAAGGAAATGTTAGTGAGGTTCTTTAGTAGAAAGTAGGACATGTTTTAACAAGGGAACTCACGGCTGAAAGAGTCGGAGAGGTTTAAAAATGGAGGAAGAGAATTGCCCACCTGCAGTATTTGATATTGGTCCCATCGTACCGGGAGGTGATGTGACTGGATCACTAACGAAGGCCCCCAGCACTAGGGTCTCCTTTGCTTGATAGTAGCACAAGATTGTTAGTCTAGAATAGGAGAAAGGGTCATTTTTGTGTTCACATGTACTTTCCAGAAGCTGTGCCAAAGTGAGCAGTGCCAGTGAGCAGCAGCTCCTACCTGTAATCTGGATCCCTTGTGATTGTCGGTATGCTCTGTCCTGGAAGAGTCTCTTTCTCATAAGAGATTTCATTTTCATAAATAATGTGATCACCTTCAAACTGTGCATATGGGAAGCTCATTAAAAATTGAATCTTCTCAGCATCTGGGGCAGGGGAACAAAAGAGAAAATGCAGGAGAGACAGAGTATTTCAGCAGGTGTATCTGCTCCGGCCATGGGCTTACCCTTGCAGAAGTGCCACAGGTAGTGACATGGAACTTGAAGAAGGCATGCGCTTCATTATACTCTCTAGGCTTGCAAGAGCTGTCCCTTAGTTTGGTTTTACTCATGTCAATGCCAGGAACTGTCTTCATTTGGGCAGATATCATTACAGTACCATCTGGGTGGCATACTGAGAAAGTCAAAGGGTTGGTTATGAACTCATGGAAAGAATCACACATCTATTTTTTGACTGATCAGTTGTATAACTTACTTATAAATTCTGAAGAATTAAAACTGCAGCTAATGGAGAACATCTGTAATGTCTCCATAGTTCTCACTTTCCTTAGGGCAACATCAAACCTTGCTTTGATTTTCTGAAAGGACACTTCCTGTGAAGGAAGAGATAGAAGAGGTGTCTTGTTACAGTACATCATTCATGTGTACAAAGTTTTGCTCTTTAGTTTGTGCCACTTGAATACTAACAAGTCACAGGAGTTAAGTCAGTGTCAAGGCTCAAGCCTGATGCAACATGGGGGCAGAAGTTTTCTTGTATGAATTTATCACTCACTGTCACAGAGATAATTTTGGCTGATTATTGTAAAATAGTTCAGTTGTTTATTACAGCATCAGTTTTTCCCTGCCATGTCTTAACATTTCTAGAAAATGTTCCTTTAAAAGAGCTTCTTTTATAAAACTTCTGTTGAAATATTGTTTCTGGCTTAGTGCAGATGGGACATTTTGCCTCATCTCAGTAAAAATACAGAGGAGTTTGTTTTTGAAGACTTGGTGCATATCTTTTAGAGACGAGTGAGCACTGCAGATTCCATCATACATGGCGTTACCAGAAGGGTCCATGTCCGATGCCTCTTATCCTACTTGCACTGGCTTAGAGTCCTTCCCTCTGGAGGTTTTCCAATATGGGTGATGCCACAGCACTACAAACTGTGACTGGAGGATTCTGTGTAAGCAAACAGTTCTACATGCTTTAAAGAAGGCATTGCTAAACATGTACCTCGTAGATAACTCCCACAGCAAACAGAGGTATTTGCAAGATCAGGTGTGTAGAATTGATAGCTGCCAGATACCCATTGGTGAGTGCAATGTGCCGGTTCAGTAGCGTGTTACCAAGATACAGTTCCCAATACTGGTGCAAGCCAAAAGTAGGGAGGGTTAGATACAGGTTTTCTTCATCACAGGAGCCAACTGCTTCTGGTAGTTCTGCA
>NW_016690293.1:107787-171989 GCF_001604755.1 Lepidothrix coronata
GAAGAAGATGGGATGAAGAGTTAGCCATGAAGGAAGGTTTGAGCAATAATGTTTGACCCAGGAAGGGATTTCTATCAAGGGTGAAAAACCCAGCAGCTTGTTATGTGCATGCTGGCATTGTCTGCAGGGCCTTGGCTGTGTTGTGGGTGTAGCAGCTCACGTTTGGTGGGATGGGGAATCCTCATGCTTTAGCAGTGACCTTCCAGCTTGCTTCCAGGACTACTCCCTGTTTCAGTAAGGCAAGCTGAGCTATGTACATAAATACATTTTTTGATCATACTTCTTTGAGTTGAATCAAGAGTTATTTCAAAGATAAAATAAGTCAGTGAGGATACTGTCACCTTTATGGCATCCAAAAATCTAATAAGACATCCTGACTGTTTCAGTAACCTGCTAAGTACAGCTCTTAGTGGATGATTTCTCCTTACAGAAATGCTCTCTTTAGAGATCACAGCGACTTATTTGAGTCAGTTAAGTTCTACCCTGGATTTAGAGGCAAAATTGTATTTGAGGACAAACTGAAACTTGTAGCAGTGTCTGAAGGCTTTGCCAGTAGATGTATGTTCAGGTTCTGAGGCATCTGGTTCACTGTTTGCAAGCCAACTTATTCTACACACTTGTTTTATTGCTCTCAGTGTCTCGAGGGCAGACTGTCTTGCCAGGATGCAGAAGAGCTGCCATCAGTGAAGCAGCAAGTTGGCTATTACCAACAATGAGCTTTCGAAGGGTGGGGTTTTCCCCAAAGCTTCCACCCTCACTCTCATGCTGTTCTCACTGAATTCAATGAAAGCCTAATCCATGCTGTTGATGCAAACCAGTTAATATCAGGGCAAAGCTTACCAATATCAGCAATCACACACTCCACCTCTGCTGAATGATAATAGAGTGTCATCTCTGGCCCCACGCTAAGAGTGTAGTTAACCAGGAGGGTGTATTTTGTTTCATTTCTGTTAACATACTGAAAGAGAGAGAAGTGTAAGACTGCAGCAGCAATGGCTTCCAGCACAGACAGGCATGTATATCCTGAGCAACACTAAATAATTATTCCAACACCCTCCTCTCTCCTGCAAATATCTCAGTCTCCAAAAATATCGCTTCAGCTGGACTAAAACTATTCAGAAATCTGGCCTGGATTCAACAGCTCTTTCAGCCAAACATAAATGTGGAGCATGTTGTGCCTGTTCAGAAAATGGAGGCACAAGTGAACACAGTGGTGGTTCCTCTGTAGCCCACTGGTGAAAGAGCTTGTAGAGGGAGATCTGGTTCCAAATCCTTATTCTTCTTTACTCAGAGTGTGGGCTGAACCCAGGAGAGTAAGTAATTGGTTAAATAGAAGGTGTGAGGAGATTCTATGAGAGATCCCTCTCAATATCCTTTTTTACTTCACTAAAAGTGCTCCCAAAGCAAAACCTGGTGTTCAACCTGAAAGAAATACTTCTGAATTTTTTGGCTTGCTTTGATCCTTAATGCAATTTAACTGCGGTTTGACTGCAGTCTTAAAACTATTTGCAAAAGTCCTGATCCTGTGCTTTCACAATGTAGTTCCTTGTAACAGAAAATACCATCACAGCTCTGCGTGGTTTGGTTGGAATAGTGGTAGAGAACTTGCAGTTATGCATCCTCCCACTGAAATGAGAGGTTGAAATCCCTCTGTGAGTTCATACTTTTTGAAAAATATTTAGATTACAAACGGTCTGAAGCTTAACAAAATTAGATTTAGAATACCCTGAGCCTGCCTTTACATGCTCGCACATGGCATGGCTTGTGCCAGCGGTCAAATGGCTTTGCACAAACAGTGCAGAGGAGTTACTGGATGTTGGTAACTGGTGTTTGCAGCATTGCAATGAGTCATTTTTCCAAGACACTCCTGTTTCAAGGGACAGCATCTAATTAATACAGATTTGACAAGGCTCTTCCTGTTGGGCGTGCACTCGGACATCAGCCATGCTGACAGGCACTAAAGAAAGTGGTATTTCATCTCATCTAATCACACTTGATACTTTGTGTCTCCCAGAGACTTATGGAGGCCAAACTGGAGATATACAAGCCTCTAATTTTAACTCAGATGAGCTCAGAGTCATTGACACCTTTTGACTGAGGAACAGTTGTTGGTTAATAAAAGCTGGGCTGTGTCTGCAAAGGGACTGCCCCTCCTCCTCCACTCATCTGCTGAAGTGACCTGCTGTATCTTACCTCTTTTAGAACATATGGATCGTCAAAAGAGACTTCCAGGATAAACCTTTTTGTTCTATTAGAAAAGAGAGTTTCATAAACCTTGAACTCGTGGTACTGTGCTTCCCTCGGGGTAAATGGCACATTTCCTATTGCGATTGCCACCAGAGAGACATCGGGAAGAAAGTGTCCAAATGCAACATTAAAAAGCCGTTCCTCTGGCACAGTATCTGCAGGGAGAGAACATCAAATTACTGCTAATGTGGATCAAGTAACTAAGACGGTTGGGGTGGCTTCTCATTCAAATTCCAGGAAACCTAGCCAACAGCCATCTCTTTAATGGCTCTGATTAATGAGTGTTTGTATTCTAGTCAGATCTGAAATACCCTGAGTACATGAGAATTGCTTCAAGCTGCAGGAGATTAACAACAAATACATACAACTTTACAGAAAGTGGCTTCAGTGACTTTCTAGAGGTGCACTATGGTGTGCAATGACTTTCCTATGAAGAAATCTAGAATCTAGTTCAGCCATGTAAAATACAGAAAAACTATCATAATGTATGCTAAGAGGCTCCTTTTTCTTTCCATATCCCTTATACAGGCAGCTTCAAAGATATTTAGTGCCTTAATGCATTGTAAAATACAATTTAAAAACCATGACTGCAGTACTGGATGGCACAATTATTTGAGTATGCTCCTCAGGTAACAAATGCAGGCAGTTTGGAGGAGAAAATGCCATCAATGAACACTGTCTTTCTTCCCAACATGATAACTGCACATCACAACATCTTTATTCTAGGGTCCCAGTGCTCACTGGAAAAATCTGGATGTTAATGCAAAAGAAATGTTTATGTTTTTATCAACAACTAATAAGTTAAAGCTAAAGCTTTGTGGTTGACTTTGGCTAGCAAATGAGAAGTGGGAGTTGAGAACATTTGTGGGGTGTGTAGGGGTGTGGCAGAGGTCAAGTGGAGTGATGTATAACATAGCAAAAAATTAGTAAAAGACAACAAGAGGAATGACTTACTGTTGATAACAGTTGGCATTTGTGGCATGAAAGGTGTAGTGATGGATTTGATGACTGTGTACTTTGTGGTTTGCCAACCTGCATCTGTCCACGTGTGCTCCAAAAACAAGTCAATACTGTAAATGACTCCATATACACCACCAGATATGGAACTCTGGGAAGTAAAATGTGTGATTAAGTCTTAGTTCTCAATAGCTCAATAAAGGGATGACTGTATATGGTTAAAATTCTTACACTAGCAAGAGAAAATTATATACTAGTACAGTTTGGGATGGATTTTGGTAGGGGAGCTCGTTTGTTTTTTAGCTTGGCCCATTTGTCTGGTCCATGTGTGGCTCAGATACTGCTGAGATTCTCAATAAGGAAGTGTCAGGTTTGCAGGGATGTCCTCATTAAGTTTAACATGTTAACACATTTGTTTTTTTCTTACAATCCCTGGATTTCCAGTCATGTGTCCTATTCTGTCTCAGTTCACTCTGAAAGTTTCTCAGTGCTTCCAGCAGTTCTTAGACCAAGCCTGTCTGGTGTTACCATACACACAGTGATGTAAGTATCCACTGATACACAAAAAAGGGAACTTCTGAAGGGGATAACTGAAAATCACACCAATGTCATCCACACAAAATTGAACTGATAAAGAGACTTGTAGGAATATTGCCAGCTCCTTTCTAGATGTTCAAGGTCACGCTGGATGGAGTTTTGAGCAGCCTGACCTAGTGAAAGATGTTTCTGCCCATGGCAGGGCAGTCTGGACGAGATTATCTTTAAAGGTGCCTCCCAATCCAAACCATTCTATCCTGTTTGACTGAACAATTTTTTGACATTGTATCTGTAAATTATAGATTGATGAGAAATAAACTATGTTCAAGGCAGGTAGTTGCACCCCAGCTACATGTGGAGAAACTGTCCCATGCTAACTCATGCTATCTTCATGGAAATTGGCTGAGAAATTACTCCTTGAGCCAGGCCAGATGTTTATGAGGACTAGTTTCACAATTTAACAACATAGACAATTGAATTCCAGTGTCCAGGAATCCTTTCACTCTTAGTTTATTAGTATGCCTTAGAGATTATTAACAAAAGGCATTTGCTTCTATCATGTTTTGTAATCACAAAGTCCTAATTTCTGAGTAAGTGCTTTCAAAATACGGAGAAGGAGCATCTAGGTTTTCAAATATTTATTGTATCTACAAGTTTTAAGCAGCAATCAATCAATATTTGGAATGATTTAGAATGATCATGATTTAGAAATATCTTCCATGGTACAGGCCCTCAAACATGTTTGTGTGTTCCTACTAACCTTTAGCTTGCCACCTTCTGCTCCAATAGGGATAGTTATTCTGATGTGTGTCTCGTTGTGCTCCAGTAAGTAGTTCTTATCCTCTGGATTTACTATGACTTGATCATCAACTCCCATTACAATGTTTTTAGACAGAAAGGTGGATTCTTGAACCACTAATGTGGGAATAACCCTTGGCGTCGTCCATGTCAGCATAGTATCAGTGAAGCTGATGCCATCTGTGGAGTTAGATAGATAGATAGTCCCAGAGAACGGGTCATTGGAGTTACCAGAGCCATCCCTGTGCAACAGCTGCCTTTCCCTGACTCCTTTTCACCAGGATATCTGTACAGCTTTCACTGATGCAACACCTTGTAGGATATTGGTCAACTGATGACTATTTTGTCACAGAGACCCTGGCACTCAAAGCAGGCTTGAATCACCAGTTTCAGGTGAATCATTAATTTTTTCAGAAGAGCCAGCAGTCATGCTGCCAGCTACCTGCTCTGTTGCCCTTCTGGTCCCAGGGCTTGCTGGCAAAAGGAATAAAAGGCACAGAGCAACCAGTTCAGACCTCCTTGAAATATTGGCTTCAGGGTCATGACAACTTAAAACCTCCTGCTTCTCACCACTTGTTTACATTAATACTCTTCTGTGAGAGCCAGAAGGTACAGCCACCACTTCTCTTCAAAAAGGTACAGTAGTTCTGCCTCTCCAGAGAAAAGGACTAGGTGAGTCCCAAGGATGCAGAGCTGCATGCCCTGCATGAAGTGGTACAAAAGAGGAGAGCCAAGGCTGTGGGATTAGTCCAGGGGAAGCTCCCTGGCCCTTCTATAGCACTTTTACTTGTCTCCAGTTCCCTGCATCTAACGTGAAGATTTGAGAAACTGGAGAGAAGGCACGACCCTGCACTGGGAACACAAGTAATGTGCTGTCACAGCAGGGAACATGTTTGTCCGGGACTAAAGCCACAGACTCTTAGCTCATGTTGCTCTGAGGGCAGCTTGTAATCCCCTTTTCTAAGAGTAGGTCAAAGTGAAATGGGAAGACAGTGTTTTCTACTAGCTCCTTAGCTGGTTGTTTTTAGTGAAGAAGGAAGAAATTCTTACCAACAGGACAGGAGACAGTCGTGTCAATCAGCAAAAGCAGCCACCGCTGCCTGTACATGGAAGTGGAAGTGACCATGTTCATATTCACACCATTGACCTGGTGGGATGCAGGCAGAAAAAGAGAGCTGATGCTCTAGAGAGGCAGTGGAAAGGGCAGAGCTTTGTGTGTGATTGAGACCAACAACTCACCACACTGGTGTCAGACTCGTTGCTGTGGTAGGGCGCGCGCAGGTACACTCGGGACAGCGTGTTATTGAAGCTGTATCCCAGTTTCACTGCATCGCTTACTGTTACTCTCTTTCTCCCTGATGGAGAAACAAACATCAGTTGCCATTGCTGGTATGCAACATTTTGAGTCTGCAAGAGAGAGATGAGTTGCATCAAATCTAAGTCTACCAAAGTCTCTTAAAAAAATATAATATTGTAGCACCTATTTTCCTGTTAGAAGCTTGAGTAACTGGAATGATACTGGACATTACTAGTTCATCCCAGGCAAGAAATTCCTTTGATATATATAAAGATAAGGAATTCTAGAGCTCTTTAAGGCACCTTTAAAGATAGTCTTATAGCAGCACTGGAAGAAACTTAGACTGGTGGCCTTGAACAAATCCACTGTGGACAAAAGTATCTGTGCTGTTAAGAAAATTATTGTCTTCATGTCTGTTGATTGCTGGAGTACTCCAGAGGCCAAATGACAGACTACTCTTTATAGTATGTAGCCATACTGTACCAAAGATAAGAAGAGAGTAATGCCTGTACTGTCCTAGAACAGAATCCCCTGAAATATTAGCTTTATGGGAATATAGTCAAAAGGAAAATGGGCATAAGGAGCAAGTAAGAGATCAGAAAAATAGGACAAGCATATCTATTTCACAGAATCACAGAATGGTTAATGTTGGAAGGAACATTGGAGGTCATGTAATTCAACCTCCCTACTTGAGCAGGGTCCCCTAAAGCACATTACTCAGGATTGTGTCCAGGAGACTTTTGAATATCTCCAGAGAAGGAGACTCACAACCTCTCTGGGCAATCTGTTCCAGTGCATGGTCACCCACACAGTAAAGAAGTTCTTCCTTATACTCAGGTGGAACTTCCAGTGGATCAGTTTCTGCCCATTGTCTCTTGTTCTATTGATTGGCATCACTGAGAAGAGCCTGGCTCCATCCTCTTCAGATACTTACAGATATTGATAAGATCCTCTTAGTCTTCTCTAGGCTAAGCAGGCCCAGCTCCCTCAGCCTTTCCTCATAAGAGAGATGCTCCAGTCATAATTTCCCCATAATTCTTTCCATCCTCAAATACTTTTCATCTCAGGGACTCCTGAGCTATCTGTAGCTTCTTTGTATTTTGTACATCTTATTGGATTTCTCTTCAGTCAACTTTTCCAGATTCTCTTTGGGATCAAATAAGTTTTTAACAGCCACAACATCTTTTAGCCATGAGTTTGACACATTCACTACCCATTGTGTGAAGAACCACCTACCTTTGTTTTTCTTGAACGCAGTTTCCACTAATGGAACAAGCATATGGCTCTGTTCTCCCACCTAAATGTCTTTTTGCAGTCTAGAGGTCTAAAAATACTTGAGAGGTTTTTCAATACTTGATGGCAACTTTGTCATCTCCCTGGGTTTTTTTGAGAGAGATGGAGCTGTGCCCCAAGAATGACTCATAAGACTAGAGAGAAGAGGCAGGCTAGGACCTGTTAGGAAAGGCTCCCCTTCATACCTCTGGCAGTGCTGACATCCACGCTACGGTGTAGTCATTTGAAACTGCAGGGACATCAGTCTTCACTGACACCTGGGGACACAGAGGACATTCATTGGGAGCAAACAGATCTTCAACATTATTACAGGCATGGGGAACAGAGAGAGAGAGAGCATTCAGATTTCTTCTCCAAACTATGTCTGGATTTAGCAATTTGCATTCTTTGAAGGTAATTAAAGTGTTTCCATAGAGGTTTTTGATGGCAGTAGTTTCTGTGGCCTTGCAATCAAAGTTAAAACCATGGCCTTTATGGTGGTGCATGTATAGCAGAAGAAATACTTTGTGTATGACCAGGTAACCTAAAAGTCCTGCTTCGTTTCTGGTAAGCTGCAAACTGGATTCCAATCTGGAGACTTTCAGGGACATATGAGTCTCTTCACCAGAGGTATAAAGAAACAGGTTATTGGCTTTAACAGGATCGGTTCCCCTTCCCATGCAGGCTGAACATCTGAAAATGCAGGATCCCCTGTACCTAAGGTAGATGCTATGGTGTAAATCTTGCCAGCATGTGCTTCCGAGTGAGGTGAGGAAAGAGGACAGAGCCAGAGGACACTCGGTTGGAAGTCAGTGTTTGCCTCAGACATCTGTACCATGGTTTAAGTGTGTTGCAACACCCAGACGTGACTGCACAGCCTCATGTTCTAACAGGAGAAATATGCTTTCTTTGTCCTGCCTATAGTAGTTGTGTACAAAAAGCAGTGAAATTTGGTTTGTTCACAGCCTTATTTCTACACTGGTGCATAGGTGGTGGCAGCAGGCTGGACAGCCCAATCATACCACCCAGTGGGAGGCAGGTCCTATCTCACAGTGATGTTCTGTGAGTTGTGTGATGCAGCAGAGGTGAAGCTCTGCAGACTCTAGGTTTTATTATTTCAGACATAAGGATGACATTCTCACAGATGCTGCAGCACTTTATAACATAAAGGTACTCTCATGAGCTAAAGAGCTTGCCCTGCCAGGCTGTTGATTTGTTTGCAGAGGCTTGACTTACATCATCTGTAGAGTTAGCTGAATTTCACTTCATCCAAAATACCTATGGCATGTAAATGTGTTACTAATAAGCATCTACAGTTACACACTCTGCTAAATATCAGCAGGTTGCTATTACGCCTGGTACATAGCGTACAATCAACCTCTGACAGGAATTTGTGGAAGTTGTTGTGCCTGGCAGGGAGCTTGGATGTAGCCTCAACTTCAGTTGGAAAATTTTTACCTCCATGTAGTTTTCTTCACACACAATTTCTCTTGAAGCCCAGGAAGGGTAGGAGCAGTACATAGGGTAGGTGTAGGTCACAGCTGCCCTCATGCTTGAAAATGAGGAGACCTTGATGTTCACAGTCAGAGTAAACAGCTCATCTGCCTGGGAAGAAAAACTGGCAATTCAGTAGATACTGTGTAAGGTCCCAGGATTGACTGCATGGGACCATCTAGTCCTGTTTCTGAGGGTGTTTTATAATGATGAGAACAGGTTTAGAGCTGTAGTGCCAGTTCCTCCAACATACCACCCTGTCTGAAGTGGTTTGTTTGTGGGGGCTTTCTGAGCTGGAGACATTGCTTCGGCACTCACAGCCTTTGTCTCAGATCACATCTCAGCACTATTCTTGACACACTATAACGTGCAGCTGGTCAAGAGAAGATCTCACCTACCTCACCATATGGTTCACATTTCTCCCATTTGTGACCCATGTGCCTCCCCATGGAGAGAAAGTACTGGACCTTTTGTTTTGATGTAGGTTGTTCAGATCTGTCTTAAAAATGCTGTTTAGAGTCTATCTTGACTCACTCCGGTAAGAACTCCCTTTGATTCTTCAACTCTCCAGGAGCCACACACAAAGCCATGGACCATGCTTCTATCTGACATAGATGTGTATTTTTCTACAGAAAAAGGCAAAAACTTTCCAGAGAAATTTCCAGCCTGGAAATCCAGGTCATTGCACAGCACACTGCACACCCCCTGTCCTTGTTAGCATAACCTCTGCCCATAAAGTTTTACCATATTTTTTCTGTGGGGCTTCCAGGACCAACCAGACTAAACATGGACAAGCAATGAAGTTTCTACTCTGATATATTCTCTTTCTGGGTATGTTTCATCTCAATGACTATTTAGAAATTAGAAGTCCAGGCTACATTTTTACATGTATTTTTGGAAGGGGTGAATCACTTTCCTGAGATGCCTGCCTCTCTCCATTGACTATCGTGGAAGCCTAAACAACTAGTTTAGGCTAGACATTATCTTTTAGATGGCTAAAGTTACATGAGACAAATCTAGATCTAATAGGCGTGTGTGATCTACGTTCCTAGGCATGTGTTAATAGGCACATTACCACACAAATTAAGCCAGGAAACAATCTGCCAGAATCACACTCAAGCAGATGCCTACTTCTTTCCAGAGAGGCTTTCAAGAAACTCTCTGGCAAATCAGCAGCAACAAAGATATGCTTGAGAACTGGCAGCTAGTCAGCAGCATTAGGCTAAGTGTCATTCCATGGACAGAGGAAATCCCATGTCAGTCACACTGAACAAACTTCGAAGCGGAGAGCCATTGCCTATTCATTTCTACACACTACCAACACTGGTTCCTTGAATTCACTATTCTCAAAATGTGCCATTAGAATACCATATAATTTCTCAGTCTTGTCTGTCTTGTCTTTTTGGAGAGGATGTGCAATCTGAGCTGTTTTCAAGCCTGTGTCTGGGTCTTACCTCGTTGGCCACATGACAGCCGAGCACTGACGCACGGAAGACGGGGTTGCCCCACACATCTTCTGACAGCACGTAGCCACAGTGAGATGCTAGTTTCTCATCCAACAGAATGGGGCCAGCATAAGGATCTACAGAAAAAGGGAATTATATGTGGCATGTAAAGCTCAGGGCAGGTCATGGGGCAGAGTGGTGCTAAGGCCCTCTCATGCAGCTCTTCTCTGGGTGCTCTCCAGTGATGTGTGCTGTTAAAGAGCTGGTGAAACTGTGCTGGCGTTTGTAAGAATGTGTGACACAGTCTGGTGTGACTCAACCTCACCCATGTAATGTGCACTTTAGTGCCTGTTTCTTTGCATCCAGAAGCTTTTGCCACTGCCACCTTGAAGTGCTATTACGGAGAGCTTCTCCGAGATATCACCTACATTTTTCCCTCCCTAACTCCCTATAAAAAAGTGATGGGCTATTAAGCCCATCCATTTTTAAAAATCATCAAGCTGTGATAATCTGCTGTCAAAGGATGCAGTCATGGACCTGTTTCGGATGGGCATTTTTACATATTGATCATATTTGCTGCTCATCTGTGTGTGCTGTGAAACCTATGGGGGAGCCAAGTAACAGACACAATGAGGGCTGGCTGCACTCAGCTCTTGATGCTGGTAGAGTTAATAACATCATATTTTGTTAATTATCTGCCCTCTGATTAAGGAACTATTTTAGCCTTGGGATAGACACAAGAATCTGTACAAACAGATAGGGTTTAACTAGCTGCCACTGCAATTTCTAGATTTGTCTGTCATCTTTATATGTAGAACAGTACTATAACTGCTGTTTGAGTACATGTATGCTTGCAGCCCGGATAGACTAAGGAGATAAGTGGAAATAACTTTGGAATAAGAAGGAATAGCTTTTATGAGACCAACTGATAGAGCTGGAAGAAACAAACAACATTTTATGCCCGAAGGCTGGTCTGTTGTTTCCAGCAGTATCAGTTGCTCTCATAAATGCTATCACTTCTCCCCACACACTTTCCATATTTGATTTTTTCAGTTCTGCCTCCAAATCAAGTGAAACAAAAACAAAACCCAGAAAAAAAAATGGACTGATCTCAACAGAAATTAATCTGGTTTGGGGTGAAATCACATACTTTTTACAATCTGATGTGAACATTTTCTGGTTTTCATTTTGGTTCGGTAGATTTTTGTTTCCCCCAGAAAAACGGAAACCTTTTGTTCAAACCGAATTAGGGTATTTAACTGCAACTGTGATGTTAAATGAAAAGGAAATAAAAAGAAAAAGTCCTTTAATTGCTGCAGCACTCAGCACTCATTGAGAGTGTGTTTTCTGGGTATTACCTGTCCTACAGTGCTGTTTTCATTTGTGCTGTCCAGGACATATCAGATCTGCAATGTCCGCTTTGTTTTTCTTGCTAGTCATGTGTAAGAGCTCAGCAGAGGAAAGTATGAAAGTCAAATGCCAGTCCTTCTTCTTCAGACTATCCTTTCTCCTTTCCCCAGCAGGTTAGTTGTAAGGGGCAAAGGGGGCTGTGGCTGTAGATACAAGCTTTAGTTCTCTGTAGGGATACTGGCCAAATTGAGATGTAAGAGGCCAGGTCTAGGTGACAAGGATGTGCTGCAGGTTCTTTGGGGTCAGTTACCAATTATCAATAGATGGCAGCAGCATCCAGATCACAGACTTCTTTGATCACTTGGGTGATTCCCCAGCCGTCATGGTATTTGGGGCAGACACTTGTGACTCACCATAGATTTCCAGCTGGAAGAACTTTCCCTGGAGAAAGAGTTTATTCAGTTTCATCCAAAAAATTCTGGAGCGGCAACTGCTCTCTACAAAACCTGGTGGGAGCACATATAGAGTAGATGAGTCATTGGGACTGAAGGGCAGAGAAGAGGCACATCCTGTTACAAGCAAAATAACCAAGTTCTCATCCTTGCCTCTTCCCACTATCCTCTTATCATATTTCACCAACCTGGGGGAACCATCTGCCTCCCTTGTCCCAGCCAGAACAGCAAGAAAAGCAGCCAGATCCTGCAGTATAAGCACATGAATTAATAATGGGGTGAACAGAGAAAAAAAAAGAAAGGAAAATTAAGGAGGTGGCGACCAAAGTCTTGTTACCTGCATAGCGAGTGAGCCACAGCCTCCATCTGTCCTTGGAGACCTCTGCATGGGCATCAAAGTCCTTCTCCACGTGAAAGAAAGTAAGTGGACACAGCTGTGGAGGCAGAACTTGGTCAGACCTGGGAGGAGAGGTACAGCTTACCTTTTACAGACTGTGCTGTGTTCTCCAAACCCTGTGTGTAGACCAGGAGGGGCCAGTGGCTTCTGTCGTGGAGAGACACCTGGGCTGAATCCTGCAGTGCCCTTCAATGTTATCTGAGCTCACTCCTGGCAGTGGGAAGCAGCCTCCCTCTCACTGGGAGGGCACAGCACCCTTCTGCCAGGTATTTGCAAGGTCAGAGGCTGCTGCTGAGCCTAACTGTAATGATACCAGCAGAGGGTACTCAATGCTTTCCAGCAACCCCTGGGAAGTATTCTCATTCCTTACAAGCCAGTTGGGTAGCTTTGGCTTCAGGTCTTAAGAGCACATGAAACATTTCCCTGGAGGTGTTTTAATTGGGTCTACACAGGAAATACATTTTTGTTTCTGTGAAATGTCCCAATGACCCAGCCATGCCAGAGATAACAGCAGTTCTTTGGCAGCTGCATGTTTGGCTTTTGTGGATCCAGTTAGGTCGCCCTTTGATTTGTTTGATTATCGGAGAGTGTTTTGGTGAAAACATCTTGTTTTTAGAAGTGCTCTGATATCATTGTCAGACCATGTTCAGGTCTGTCTGTAAATGGCCAAATATATTGCCTGAGAAGAGAATGTCTTAGCTCCTGATGAGAGTTGTGGCTCTGGGACTGCAAGTGACCCAGGAAGCAGGAAGGCTGAGAGGCTTGGTGAGCTGAAAATACAGCTTGTGTGGCATTGATGAACCATAGTGGGTACAGGACATCTAGGCTGACATTTGAGCAATTGAAACACAGGGCTCAATTTCCTTTTCATTTCCATTTTGGTGCATTGCCCAACGATTCTTACCTTACTTTGATTCACAGGCCTGAGCCTGAGCAGAGTCACACCACTTCAGAATAAATAAAAGCCAATGGGCACATCCACTCCCAGGACACAGTGCAATTGGTCTGATTTCTTCCTCTGTCCCTCTGTCTCAGAGGACCTCTGCAGTAACAGCAGAGGCTTTAGCAATCTCCTAATTAATGTCCTTTGGCCACAAGAACCTTTCTCATTCAGTGGGAACTGAAGTCCAACTTCTGCAACAACTTCTCATGGGCCCACGCAGGACTCACTGCATGATCCTGGCCTGCGTTACCTCTGCGTCCCCGGGCTCAGAGTGACTCTTCATTGGATCCAGCTGGGGCTGGAATTCGGCTGGAAATGGCGGTACTCAGATACCACAGTGATGAGTGTGGTGTAACACTGAGATTTTAAATTTTGAGTGAAAACTTTAGTATGTTTGGATAACAAACAGTTCCAATTTTGATAAGCCACTTCCAAGAGCCATGTAGCATCTCCCCAAGATACTGAGATTCAGGGTCTGAGGGAGCCATGTTTGAGAGAGCATGACTGCAATTTATTAATTAACAGTCAACTGCCAGGGCAGGTACACAACTGAAATTAGCTGCCACGAGCAGTGAGATGAATTTCTCCATCTTTGAACAATGCAGACCATCACGGTTACTCTGTTTCTGGCATTAATCTTGTTTCTAAATGTGGCAGATATGACTTTGGATGTGACATAGAAATTGTGGTCAGTGTGCAATAGCCAGCTCTTGGCCTCACTGTCAACCAAGCAAAGCAAAGCAAGTCCAGGTCAAACGCTTTTGGCTTCCAAGGATCGCTTAAGTGCTGTGGAAAGCATTGTTAGCATTGGGCGCCTGGAAGCATCAGCTGCTTGTGGTCCCTAAAGTTCCTCTGGTACTGATTATAAAGGTAGGGAGGATCAGCTTGTGCGTTCCAGGTTATTATATTTGTCTCCTCGGTTTTCCCCGCTGTTTTGGCTGCACAAGAGCACCCATCTTAATGTTCTCCTAGGGTAATAAACAGCTGCTGCGTTTCGACCTTGAAGTGATGGCATTCTGTGGTGGAGAAGATGATTCATGGCTTGGGTTCTTTCAAGCTGAAAGGTACCGTATGAATAATAATGGCCAGTCTTCGCGAGCGAAGATTTGGGAAAGGTCATTAACCCTTCGAGCCTGCGCAGTGGATTTTTTAGGTGAGACCCAGCGTGCGCTGAACTGAGCCCAAACCGTATGAATGTAATGTTTTGGTTTCTCTTTATTTCCTGCATGGGTCTGGAACTGAGGGTTGTATTATATAATGTGATTGGAAGTTTACAACCGGCCACTTGGAGCAGCACACATATAGCACTTCTCCCAGTGAGGCTTGGTTTCAGAGGTGGAAAAAGGCTCCAGCCCTTTGAGTCATGGTGTTTGTATGTCTGTTGTTCTGTGGCACTGAAATCCCCAGATTACTACAGAGATAGATTTTTTATTTTTTCTATCCCAAGTCTTTTAATTATAATTTTATATTACAAAGTTATATATATTATATTTATATATATGTATATATTATATTTATATATATATTTAGATAATATTATAACTTTAATTATAACTTTATTTTTAATTACAATTTTCCAACTGGTTAAAAAGCAAGGATGTATTTTTTGTTAATTTGGGTTTTTTTGGTTGTTTTTTCCACTGGGGCATGTGTTGATCTGAATTAAGCTTCAGAGTTTGATACTTAGTCTGAGTGTGGGATAGAGTAAAATGGCACCAATTATTGGACAAAAAAATAAGTAGTGAACAATGGGAGAGCAAAGGGGTCAAAGTCTTGTTTTACTGTATCATCAACAGATTCATAGAATCATAAAATCACAGAATAGTTTGGGTCAGAAGGGACCTTAAAGATCATCTGGTTCCAACCCCCATGGCATGGGCAGGGATGCCATTCACTAGATCACTAGATCAGGTTGCTCAGGGCCCTATCCAACCTGACCTTGAATGCTTCCAGGGATGGGGTGTTCACAACTTCTCTGAGCAACAATCTTTGCTCATATAGAGCTGTGAGAAGCCAGTATAAGGTATCCCTGTCCTCCTTGACCTCTTGCAGCTGCAGGACTGGCAGATTTGAAATAGAGATAGAAATATTGGTATGTCATTGTTTCTAAACCTAGAAATAGCTGCCCAAGAAGATGAGCTAAGATGCGACTGTCAACTAGAGAGATCCTCTAGGAAATCTTCAAGAAGGAGATGCTAGAAGAGGTTCTTCTCCCTGGGAAAAGATATGCCTTGGAGTAAAATGAGAATTAGATAACCAGGTTGTGTGTTCAGAAGGTGAGAAATGAGAACAATGTTAAAATTTATCTCAGAGAAACATTTTCTCAGGGTGTCTGAGACACAGAGAGGTGCAAGTGGCCTCCACTTGCAGAGTAGCACTGCTGTTCTGGGACGAGCTTGGTCACCTTGACATGGGTGTGTGCCTGAGCTCTGCTCCCACCCATGTGCGCCATGAGCTTGTAAGTGCATTCAAAAGGCTTTGAGATCCCCAGAGAAAAATAGCATATAAAGACAGTTCTGGTTTAACTTCATGACATCCCACAAAATAACCTCACTGATGCCACTGCTCTGTGTTTGTATGCATGTCATGTTTCAGAGGGTTGAGGCTGTACTGTTCTGTGCAGATGGTGCAGGGGAAAATATACCTGTATATAACAATTACAGAAAAATCAGCTCAAAGAGCCAATTTCTTCCTATCCCCATGAGCTGGTAGTTGGCTTCTGCTCTGAACTGTGAGAGTTTATATTCCTCATTTGTTTTTATTAAAATATCGTGATTATAATAATAATTATTATTATCTGTATAACGTGTGTTTAGAAAGTGTCCACGTGTTACTGCCATTTTTATCTTTAACATACGCCACACTCAAATGCACATGAATTCCAAAAAGCAACACTTGCATGCCACTAAATCGTTAATGTGGTGGAAAAAGAACAAATAAGCAGACCTGTACACTGATGGGCTTTTAATTCTTTTTTAACATGCAATTGGTGTTAATTTCTCTGTGCCTGTAATGTTTGTGTTCACTGTAACTGAACAATAGAACTTTGTTTTTGTTCTTTGTGTAAATTAAAAACATCTGTTCTCTTTATGCGAAAACTTGTTTTTTAAAAGAAGCTGGTCTGATCTAACTAAATACCAATGCTGTGTCCACAATGAGTTACTATTAATATTTGGGAAAGGCAACCATCCAAAGCAAGTGTAATGTCAAATCACTGGCGGGAGTGCATATTTATTGCTCGAAGTGACAGATAAAAATGCAGAGGTTACAAAAACAAAATTCTTGCGGATGACTAATGATGCATATATATGCCCCCAATGCCCCATCACCACATTTACAATTGGCAGGGTGTTCTCCGCTGCCTCTTGCTCCCCCAGGATTAATCAACAAGAGACTGGTAGCTTGGCACCCTCCCTGGAGGAGCGATGCTGCTCCCACCTTCCCTCCGGCAGACCCTGCATGGAGTGACCTTTGGGGTGTGCTGGAATCTGATCCATCTATTTAATTTGTCAGAATTTTCCCCCACCTTGTTCTGGTATTTTACTGCATGGGTTTATTTTCTGCTGAAGACGCATGACTTTTTTTCTGTGCAGGTGGAGGAGGAGGAGCATCCACTGCATGTTTCTGTAGTGCCTGTGAGTGATGCCAGCACGATGGTGGTCTTCAGAGTTGTCTTTTAAATTGTGGTATGAAGGAGTTGGCAGCCCAAGATGGGACTGTCATCTTTCTCATGAGGAGCAGTCCTGCATTAAGCAGCACTCTTGCTGAAGTAGTTATTTAGGAGGTTATTTCAAATACACTATTTCTCGTGATCTACAGTAGCAGAACTGGGATCTGAGGGGCTCATGATCTCCCTGCCCAGGTGGCTATGGAGCCTTGTCACTAATGTACTTGAGCATCTCAGAGACGATGAAATAGCCCTCACAGGCAGATGTCCTCAGGAGAAAATACATATAATTAACATTTCTCAATGAAGGGCCTGATTCAGGAAAACTTCTCTATTGAGTGCAGCAGTTAAGCCTTTGTTTAAATCTCATTTATTTCAGTAAGATTTAAACATAAGTAAACCCTTCCCAGACCCTAGGCATGTCAAGCTCAGACCTGCTTCTCCCAGTGCTGCTACCTCTGGTGTCCTGTTCCAAGGGTGCTGAGCCTTTCACTGGCATGAACCAAGAAAAAACCTTGGTTGTGTTAAAGAATTAGGTATTTTGTTGATGTGCTTATTGCAGTCAGTGCCACAACCTATTATCACATAATTTCCCTGCTCCCTCTTAAGATGCCCCACTCTTGTATGTCTTTTCCCTCTTCTGTTCTCCTCTAGAAGAGCTCTGTGCTGCTTCCTTTCCTGTACCCTTTTCCTTGACTACCCCTAATATCCATGTTATTCATCTCCATCTCTTTTTGCAGCATCTCTGCTCTCTCTCTGCTATGCACTGTGGCATTCCCCATCCTGCTCCCAACAGGTACCCACAGCAGTGGTGGCCTCCCACAGAGGCCAGCGCTCATCAGCTGGAGGACACCAATGTCCTCCTCCAAGATCCAGCTGAACACAGAACTTGCTGAGTCACATTTTCACCATAAAAACACTCCTATGCTTCCCTAGAGTCACACAGTTATAGGCACAGCTTGGCCAGAGAGGAGCAGACAGCTCTCACCCTGAAGCGCATCCAGGAATGCTGGCAAGAAGTCTCTCTTGTTTCCTATCTCGGGTTACCGCAACGTGGGTTAGGACTACAAAAGCTTGAAATCCCTGGCAAGCTTACACTGTACATCTGTCTAAGATGAGGGCCAGCATGGACAACCATGGGCTCCGGCCCATGGCCAGTATGAAGCACTTTGTTCCTTGCTGAGCAGCTGTCATTAACAGTGATCTGTGAGGTTTCTTCCCGATTTCAGTCAATTGCTTGCACGGCTGCTCTCTTCTCTCATGAGTTCTCCATGCTTGCCTGTTTGGCTGTGGAGATGATCTACTGCTCAGCCTCACCAGCTAATTTATCTTGTCATTTTGCTGTCAGGGAGGTGAGTTGCTTTTTCCATGTCCGATGAGCTGCAGCCCCTCTCATACCCTTGGGGATGTAAAATCTGTAAGATGGGAACAGCACTTGCTCCCAGGGACCCTTGTGAAGGATTAGCAGGAAGTGTTTGCAGTGTGACTCTAGAGGATCTATAAATCACCAGGCTCAGCCTCCCTGTAAGTGGAGGTCTGTTTAGGAAGATGAGTCAGAAGTGGAGTCACTGCCTCATATCACTGGTACCTTATGTGCCTATTCTACGGTCAGAAATTGGTGAATTAAATTGGTGCTACTCTACAGGAATTGAGCTTTTGTGTTCCACAGGACCTGTCAGACTTCCCTTCCTATCAGTAGGACCTGGCGCTCATGGCCCACAGCGAAGAGCAGAGCAAGGTTGCAGTGTCCTTTTGTTTTCTAGAGGGAAACAATTTTGATGCCGATTGTCCCCAATTTATCCAGGCTGATCTACCGCACGATGCTGCTGTCACCTGGCTGGCACTTTTGGTGTGCGGGTGGAAGAACATCCACCTCGGCTGGATGTATTTCATCAAGCAGCATTCAAGGTGATTGTTGTCCACCCTCTCAGTTCTCAAACCATTCCCAGCGGCAGGACTTCCCCTCCCTCCTGCGGGGCCGCTCTTAGCGCCGGTTCCCGTTAGGTGTCTCCCTTCTCCTCCTTATGGGCTCGGGAGGCCGGTTGGATCCGTGAGATTGTCCCTCGGCGTCGCTCCGGGATGGCGCACCGGGATCAGGACACCGCGGCCCGCCGGGGTCAATCTCTGCCTCTGGCCACGCTGTCGGACTTTGAGCCGGGATTTTTGCGCAGGAGATTTCTTTGGCCGGGGAAGGGAACAGGATCCTGCCGCCGGCACCACTATCAGGGCAATGTCCACCCGCATTTTTCCACCTCCCAGGCACCACACAGTGATCCAAGGGGCTCCTTGGGGCTCCTCGCCCCTGCCCGTTCGGGGCAGAAAGCATCCCCGCCCGAGAGGCAGGTGTGCCTGCAGGCAGGGGCAAAGCACTGAGTATCACAGAATCACAGAGTGATTTGAAAGGAGCCTTGAAGATCCAGTTCCAACCCTCCTGCCATGGGCAGGGACACCTTCTGCTAGACTAAGTTGCTCCAAGCCCCATCCAGCCTTGAACAATTCCAGGGATGGGGCATCCACAGCTTCTCTGGGCAACCTGTTCCAGTGCCTCACCACCCTCACAGTAAAGAATTTCTTCCTAATATCTGATCTAAAGGTTTTCTCTTTTAGTCTAAAGCCATTCCCACTGGTACTATCACTATCTGCCAGTGTAAAAAGTTACTTTCTTTCTTTTTTATGTCTCCTTTAGGTACTGGAAGGCTGCAATTAGGTCTCCCCTGAGCCTTCTCTTCCCCAGGCTGAACAAGCCTATCTTGCTCAGCCTTTCTTCATAGGGGAGGTGCTCCAGACCTCTGATCATCTGTGTGGTCTCCTCTGGACACTCTCTAATACATCCACATCTTTTCTGTGCTGAGGGCCCCAGAGCTGGACACAGCACTGAAGGTGGGCTCTCACTAGGGCAGAGCAAAGGGGCAGAATCCCTTCCCTCGAGCTGCTGCCCATGCTGCTGTTGACGCAGCCCAGGACGTGTTTGGCTTTCTGGGTTGTGAACGCACTGTTGGCTCAAGTCCAGATTTTTGTCTACCAGAACCCCATGAATACAGGGCTGCATATATGTTGTACCACACAACTTGCTTTGCAGCTCCATCCAACACACCTCCATGGAGTTTCAGGCTGAGCCCAGATTTCCTGGTGTCCGGAAAGCAAGCCAATAAGGTGGAGAAAGGAGTGTTACCTAGTCACAGGTACTATGTGCTGTCCCTGTTTGGAACCTAAGATGTTCCACTGTGCTTCAGTGGGTGAAGAAAACATATGGAAAGGGGGATGCATGATAGCAAGCTATGCATGAATGTTCCTGCCCCTCCCGAATCCTAATGTGAAATGATGACAGTGATATTCCCGAGCCTTTATGTGGGGAGAAAAAGGCATTTTTTGGCAGTGGGATGGCTGAGAGGTTTTTTCCTCTTTTTCTGCATATGATTTCTGATCCTACTTGGCCCTAATGAGTTTGGCTCCTGTGTAGCCCTTGTGACATCCCATGGAGCTGTCTAAAATTATTCAAGTTTCATGCATCTTGACACTGGAATTTCTGCTGATCCAGTATTATTTGGTACTGAAAATACAGCACTGCTGTATTTTGTGAAGGTAAATACTGCAAAAACCTGAGTGCTGCAGCATTCACAGAGATCATCCAGTCACTGCCATAGCTTTCTCCTCATCTGAAATCAACTTGCATGGAGATTTTTATGGCACTAAAAGTTTTATAGCTGATTACATTATTTTATTCTTAATTCACATGCAACACTGAAGTAGACCACTGGCACTCCTGCAGCATACAATATTAGGTCATCTTGTCACCATTCTGTAGAGAGGAGGACTTAAGCTTGAGACTAAGACACTATGCTAAGACTTAGCTGCTGGAGGCGAGGTATTTTTTTAAATTTTATTTTGATTTTAATATATTTATTAATTCTGGGCATGAGCTCCTGTTGTTGGCAGTGATGTTAGTTCAGCTGTCACACAAGCAGAGTTTTGCCCCAGATGCAGCTGCATCTACAATTTCTGGGATAGGCTGACTTATTTAAACAACATGTAGCATCTGGTCTCTGTGGCTTGGGCCACTTACTGGAGGTCACACAGCAGAGACTGGGAAACAGCCCAGCTCTCCTGCCTCTGATCTCTGTGCTTGAATTTTTGCAATGCTTCCTCAACCACAGAGTAGCACTAATGTCCACAGGCAAGAGAGGTAACAGAGCTGTAGCCAAACTCAGGAAACATGGAATACAAGGTGGCTAAAAATCTGGCTGGGCCTGGAGGTGCGTGTTTAATGAGCTGAAGTCTGGCTGGTGTCTCTCAGCTGTGGTACTGGGATGGATAGTGTTCAATACCCTCACTACTGCCCCAGGTGACAGCATGGCAGGCACCTCAGTGGATGATGCCAAGTGAGGGGACCATGGAGTGTGCTGGAGATTTGCCTGCTATCCAGAGGACATGAAGGACATGACAAGCTGAGGAACTGGGCCTATGGGAACCTTGGGAAGCTCAACAAAAAGGAGTGTGAGGTTCTAAATTGGGGAAGGAGTAACCCCATGTGCCTATGCTGCTGCCATGTGTGGGGACCGACAGCTAGGAAAAAGCTTTTCAACAAAGGACATAAGTCGTGGACACCAAGTGGGACAGAAGTCCACAGGGTGCCCCTGTGCCAGTGAGGCTACTGTGCACTAGGCTGTACCAGCCAAAGCGTAGCCAGCAGCCTCAGGGAAATGGTGATTCCTTTCGGTTTGTCCTATGCTGCAGTGCTGTGTTTAGTTTGTCCCCGTACAAAAATGACATGGAGATACTCAAATGAGTTCAACCAAGGCCACTGAGCTGGTTGGGGGATGGAGCACATCATGAAGTAGGAGGAGAGTCTGAGAGATCTGGGTTTGCTCAGCAGGATGAACAGAGGCAGAGCAGGTACCTACTCACTGTTGTGTCCAGCCTAAAGAAGTGTTGCAGAGAAGATAGAACTGGACTCTTCTCAGATGTTTGTAGCAAAAGGGCAGAAGGCAATAGTCACAATCCGCAGCAAGGGAAATCCTGACAATATAAGGAAAAAACCTTTATGATCAGTGGTTAACCACTGACATGATTGCCCAGAGAGGCTGTGCAATCTCCATCCCTGAAGATTTTCAAAACATGACTGAACAAAGCCCTGAGCAACCTTATCTAATTTTGAAGCTCTGAACACAAGTTTTGAACAGATGACTTCCAGAGGTCTCTTCCAACCTAATTTATTCCATGACTCTACAATAGCTGGATACCTTCTGTGTAATTCTCACTGTATTCTTGGGCGAACTGAATGGAACCCTTTATCAGGATTGTTTTCACAGGCATACCTTTCATAACCACCACAAATATCACAAAAGAGAAAAAAAAAAGTCCAACGAGGAGAGGAAAAATTGAAGCAAAACAATATGCTACAAGAGCTACACAAAACGTCCAGTGTCTCAAAGCTGCTGGTTGCTGCTAGTGTTTGCATGAAAGGAAGTATAGAGTGGATTAAGTGCAAGGACAAACAATCTAAGGCATTCTGCTAGCACAGTCTCCTGTCATCCTCCCGCTTCCCAACATGACAGTGATCCAAGCTGTGCAGAGTCTTGGATGAGGCTCCAAGCGCTGAATCACTTTGACTCCCCTCCCTCCCCTGCAATGATCACACATAGAAAACAGACATGACTGAGAGAGACTTGCACCAGTTTATAAAAGGAAAGTCACTTTCTGACACAATCCTAATGACAAAGGATTGTTGGTTTTGTCACTTAGCAAGCACCCCGATGGCCTGATGAGGAACACACTTGTCAGGCTGAGTTTCCTTCCTCAGGCTAGAGGAAGGTGGGTTTAGGAAACAGTAGTTGCTGCAAAAAGGTGATGGTAGCCTTGAGATGGGATCTGTCCCTTGATAGCCTTTCTCCCCCCTGGCCACAGTCATGTTTCAGAATGAAGATGATGCAAAGGAGTGATGAAAATACCTTCCTGCTCTCAGAAAAGTGAATTGACAAAGAAATTTCTATATGACACAAAACCTTTTGTATTTGAAGCATATTAAGGATACAAAAGTGAAACTCACATTGATGTAATATGAACTCTATTCTCTTGTTACTGTGAATGAGGACATACCTAAATGGCTTTGGGTCCTGTGTACATGGGAAATGGATCCCAGGCTCGATCACTCAGGTAACACAGCAAATAGTGACTGGGTGCTTGGGTGAAGAATCTCTGGGCACATCTGTATTGGTATCTTAAGCCAGTTGGTATCTAGGGCACAGGTACAGGTAATTGCACACTTCTGTCTTGGACAAACTTATGCACTACAGTCTGAGAGTTAGCAAAGGCAGATAGGAGGTCTGCAGTCAGACAGGAGAGTTTGATGGGATGAGTACAATCAGAGGAAGCTAAAGTTTACTAGTGTAAATGTATTTCTGTGCTTGGCTCCTCACCCTACTTATCCCTGAGCCTTAGGCTTTACTAGGAGGAGCCTAGTTTATGCTTGGGGATAACCCACCCTTGGAATCAGTGACAGAGCTCAACCCAGGAAAAAGGTTTGGAAGCAGCCATGCCTAAAACTGGAATTAACACTAGCTCAGTCAAGGTTGTTTTTCCTTTCACTCACTATCCTACTGAATCCAAGATCTGCATCAAAACTGTTTTAGTTGTGTTCGCCAGACTTTGAGACCTTGATAATCGTTGTTTTCTGCTTTGCACCTCTGGAGTTGACCTTTTGTTATTTGAGGTTGTTTTCCTTTGCTCTTGCACAATTTGCAAAAAAACCCAACAAAATCAAACCAAAACAAAACCCAAACAAAAAACCAACAAAAATCAGCATAACCCAAAATTTCAAAGCAATTTTTGGAGCAGTTTGAGAATATTTTCTCTGCTGGGGTGAGCCCATGTGAAGCTGTAGCAGCTCAGTTCCCTTGGCAAAGGAGAAATCAGTATAATGACTGGCCACGGTCCCCCCTGTTTCTTGAATCTGGGCAGTTTCAGGCAACTCCATGGGTAGCAAGAGCAGTTTCAATTACAGCCATTTGTCTCTCCTCTCTCCTAGAGGAACTGAACTGCTACTGCCTCCTGCCTTGCTCCCTTCAAAGCCTTTGGCCTTTGCTTGGGCATCACCGTTTTGAAGTTCTGCTCATTACACACGTGCCGAGTAATCCTACTTTAAAAAGCCAAGTCCATTGGCTCCAGAAGGACCACTTGTACACTTCAACGTCTGTGTGTTTACAAGCAGTGCTTGACCAGGCTTTACCTTGGGTTACCACCACAGAGGTTGATGGGAAATCTGTTCAGAGGGTAAAAAAAAAAAATACCAGAGTGTATATCTAGCAGGATTTCATTCCAGGCTTAAATTATATAAACACTCTTATAATAAGCATCTTTGGCAAAATCTATGACCCAGCTGTACCACTTTTCTTGCAGTACTTCTATTCCTGGATCCATTCTGCCGAGCTGTAGGAAATTTCTTGAAGTGCCTAAGTAAGCATCTGCTCATGTCACACTCCCACAACAGTCCATAGAAAGAGCTTAACTCCTCCAGACATTGTATCCCATCTTAGCTCTGCTCTGGAAGTGGAGACAAAGCTTGTCCTTCTTCCAGGACCATACTGGGAATTTACGGTGACTGGGCTCCAAAACTAGCCTCAGTTATACCCCTAAAGCTGGGGTAAGGAGGGGATACCCTCAGGCCTTAATGTCTAAGAACCACCCGTGAGGTTATTTGTCCCCCTGACCTTGAGCTGGTTGTTCAAGGTGGCTGAGCTGGTGCTGCTCCTGCTGCAGCTCCTTGTGTGGGTCCTGAACCAGAGCCACGGGCTCGAGTGGGGCTGCGGGTGGCTGCAGCCGTCTGTCCTCTGTGCCCAGAGCTGTGAGATCAGAGTCTGAGCATCCACATTCTGCACGTGGAGGGTTTTGCACCACACGTACAAATTATTTTCAGTGAAGAATCATATATCAAGCAGTGAGTTAAAGAGACAAAAATCTTGCCTTCAGAAATTAGTTTCTAGCTGTGGAAAACAACAGATTACGTGTATCCATGGCAAAAAAATGTAGAAAATAACCTCAAGAGTTAAATCTGATGAATATAAAATATTGCATGAACTATAACTATAGAACTATAACTCAGGACATTCACTACATTCGTTAAATCTCTCTCATGCATCATTTTAAAAGATCAACATCTTTTAAAGTAATCTTTCCCCAGCTATTCAGTATTAATGACTATTTACATAATAAGTTATTTTTAAAGATATATACATAACATACTTCTTTGAAGATACGCACTGGATAACTTGGAATAAATCCTACCTCATTTAATACAGATTTTCTGAGATGTGTAGAAAAATGAGAGTCCTGAAAAACCTGGAAAGAATTCACATCTGATGAAAAAGAAAATATTATATATGATTAAATTTTCCAACCAGCTTTAATAAATACAACGATATTTAAAACAGAGCAAAACAGAATAGTGAGGTATGTCAACATTTTTCAAGGCTTCTAATCATTTCTCAGAACATGAATACTGCAAATTTATATCCAATTATCATTATTCCTTTTCCTTCTTAAAATGACTGTAAAGTAATTGAGAAGGTAAAACAGTATTGGAACATGCTGTTAAAATTTACTAGAACACCTAAATCCTCTTAACTGCAAACAAAATAAAATGGGGATCACTATAATGACTAAGTGATTTAAACTAAGCTAAACACGGCAAGAAAAGGGTTTTTTTTATAGCAGGGAAGTGAAAAGCTAAAAATAACATTTTCTGTATGAGATTGAGGTTCATTAATTAGAACAGTAATACTTTTGCCTTTTAAGTCCATATTACATGTAAGGTACTCTAAAATCCCCCCCTATTTAAAATTCCTTTTTTTTTTTTGTGAGTTTTTCAACATTTGAACGTATTTTCTGCATGTAGAATTCAGTCCTTCATTGGGTGAATGCAAATTTTTAAGACTCATTACCTGAGTTTCTGGAAATATTTCATTATCTATCTCACAGTACTTTCTCTAGCCTGCCACTCATACTTTTTAAATTTGAACGGAGTTGAAATAGGGAAACTAAAGCAAAACAGAAAAGAAACTGTAACATGAGTCTGTTCAGCTGCAGCACAGCCTATCTGTGAGAGGAGATCTGAACACTAATCTCATTGTTGATTTACATCAGATTCCTTTTACTTTTGTCTGACTCTACTGAAGCTGTTCAAATCAGTTTGTAAATGCAGATTGAAGAAGCAATTTATACCATTATCTTGACAGGCAGCTCAATCAGTATAATTCATTGAAAATATCTATTTAAAACTCATCATGGAGACAGAGCATTTAATGCTTTCCTTTTTCAAAAAAGTAAGGATGATTTGCTAAGGAAATGGGAAATTGAAACACATTTTTTTAAATTTTATTTTCTGGAAAACAGATGTACTTAAGGTCTCATTAGCTTTCTTTGCATTGATGTGATAATGCGTGATGCTTTCCAAGTCATGAATGAGCCTTTTAAAGAAACCTATAAAAATTACTTGCAAGTTGTATAATCCAAACTTTAATAAATAAATGTTTATCAAGTGATAGTAAGAGAAATAGTGTCCATGGTAACAGAAGTGTATTATGACTTTAAAACATGGGTCCCTATTCAGCAAATCAATTTAACATGTAGGTAGTATATGAACAATTCCCTTAAATTAAATGTATAAGGAACTCTGCTGCAGCCATGGAGTTCCGACATCTAAACCAGGAATCTTTCCAGCAATTAACGAGTAAGGCACTCACTTTCAGAAATCTTCTTTCCCACATGCTTCAAATTTAAGTCCTGCGTAGGAGCACAGGTTATCTGAGCTGGCTTTTACCCATTAACTTCAGGGATAGATTTTTCCTGATGATTTTACCGCTCATGAGACTTTATTTGCAATTCTCTGTCAGGTGTATCTCCTCATCACTTTGTAACCTCAAGAAGGGCTTACAGCCTCTCATAGCAGGGCAGGATCCCTAAACTTCATGCAAACTGGACATTTGCAGGGTTGCAGCTTTTGCCAGACTTTGAAGCTGCTTTCTGGTCAAAATTTGTGGGGCTGGCAGGGAGGTGCAGGGAGGATTTTAATGAAAGATGTTAGTGGAGGGCAGAAAACTACTAAAAGGGATTTCTGTATATTGGTATGAAATGGAAAGCCTGATTGCTTGGGAAACCTTGACTAAGAGAGCATAATGCTTCTTTGTAGAAAGTGCCCAAATGTTTTTCAGATTAGACTCCTATAAAGGAGTTAATATGTTGTTATTTCACTAACAAAACAAAGGCACAGACGACTTTTCTTCCTAGTGTCACAGAGGCAGCCAGTGGTAAAAAGACTCATGATCTCGTGTTCTATACTGCTACCACTGGGACACATTCTCATTGCTTCTTCTTTTCTTGAGGACTTATAAACATATTTATATCCCATAATAAATAGATATCTACGCCATTCCTAAATATGCCAGGAAAGAAAATGGGAGTGGGGTGTATTGATTTGAAACTGCCATTTCAGAAGAAACATCCTAAACTTTTTGGTTTGCATGTAAAAACAGTGAAAAAAGATAATGAAAAGAGTGAAGAGCGCAACAAAAATAATAAAATTTTTATTATTTATGAGAGAACGGTTTTTCATAAATGCATAGGCAATTGGACAGATGCAAGAAGCAGAGGATTTTGGGTGGCAAGAGGCTCTCCTTGTGTCCAGTGGGACACCTGACTCCAGCAGGTTTGCCTGGGGGTGCCCAAAATGGCTTTAATTATTGAAGCTTAAGCTATTTTTGGAGGATATTTTAAGCAGATAAGGGCCCTTTTCAATTAAAAGGGCTGCTATTCAGCACAGAATGAACATGATGGTTTTTCCAAACAGTGAGATACAATGACAAAATTGCACAGCAGCACTGGAGAATAAATACACGCATTTCAGGCTGATAAGCATCGGGGTACAAACTGAGTATGAAGATAATTTATATTTGTTTTTCTTTGGCTGTTATGAACTTTGATGATTTTCATCCTAATTTAATAGCATGATAAATCATTTTTATGAATGTCATGTGCTTCAATTGCTTCCTTGTTAAAATGTGAGCTAATTGTCCTTGGTCTTGGAATAAAACTTCAGGGAAAAATAAAATACTGTTCTGAACAACCCGAGCCTCTTAAGTTCAACAAAGTTGCAGCAAAGTGCAAATGTCAGAACACGCTGCTGTTGTGTTCCTAGCTGGAAAAGATCAAATCAGAAAGCACTGCTGTGTGTTAGCTGTTGCTGTTGGGTAAAGGTCTGTGGCTGAAGGAATTCCAGCACTACGACTTGCCCCTGAGCACCTTGGCCTTTTTTGACTGTAGCAATGGCTAACACTGAAAACCTACTGACCTGGGCAGGCCTTTACACCTGCCTTGGACATGGCAGTGCTGCCCTTTCTGTAGAGAAAGAGCTTTGCTGCTCAATAGCTCGTGTGCCTGCTCCTTGGGAATAACACCAAAGAATACCTTATAAATGAGGTATGCTTCCCATTAGGGATTACAGCATCATTTGATCAAAGTCCACTGGAAATAGCTCTTGGCAGGACAGACATTCTCTGTAACTCTTAATTCGCTTGAGTCCGATTGGCAAAGCTGGGAAAAGCACTGCTGACTTGGGGACTAGAGGAGAGAAGGACACAAGAAGTGTTTTATTGTTGTTTTTGTTGTCTTTCTCCCTGGTTAAGGAATGGCTGTGTGAAATTGGTTTTATGGACGCAAAGAAAACATTGGCAATGGGTTTATTCTTCTATGGAGTTAATCGTGCCCTCCACGCTGGCTTAACTTGTAAGAGTAATGCAATACAGGCATCTCTTAAAATTAAACAATTTTTTGGCAACTCTGGTGAAATATATTGTCATCGGCTGTAGAGCACCGACACACTTGATAGAGTTAAAGAATGTTTGGAAGAGTTCAGGCTCTCTCTGGTTTGAGTTTAATGAAATCTGGGCAATCAAAATGTCTACCTGGCAGCTCACAAGACACTTCATGTTCATTATTTTGTAGTTAAAATATCTATCTGCCCTGATGTGCAAGGCTACAAATTTGTATACATTTTTATATCATCTACTCCCATTGTAGATTACCCATAGATTAGATACAGACATTTAGGCACCTCGGAGGAGTTTCTCGATCTCTATTTTGGTATTAGGGATAGATGTTGTTGAGTGCTGTTGAGTTTGGTTCCTCTCTTGAGAAGATCGGTTCTTGCACACTGGGAGAGAAATACATCACTCCACTGCCTCTTCTTCCCATTCTGTGGCTATAAATCATAACATTAAAAAAGACAAAATACTGGTGCAGTGCCATTATTTACAGCTTTTGTTTGAAGACTGCAGAGCATCTGACAAATGTAAATTGATCCTGACAAAACCTCAGTGAGTTATTATGCAGCTAAACATGTCCTCCATAGAGATGCAAAACATAAGTGATATGATTTATAAAAACCTCCCTAAATACATTCTGAGCATAGTCCTAGTTAAATATGTTTGAGTCACCCTTCCTGTTGCACATAAATCTACAATGCCTTTAAGGCAAAAGGCAGAGATAGATGAAGAGAGCAGGTCCCTTTTTTCTGCCATATTGTGCCTCAGTGCTTGAGCTTCAATGCAAGAAAACGAAGGACCATAACACTGACTTTCTTGGACTTTGTCTCCATCCCAGGTGATGGTACCCAGCTCATTTGGACACAGAGACATGTACACATTTGTTTTCCCTGTCAATGGGGAAAATGAAGTCCTGCTCCCAGCTTCCTCCCCATACTTAAAAACTATCCCATTGAGAGTATGTAGGCAATTCTATTAAAACAAAAAAACAAGTAAAACTATAAAAACATGGTCTCTACAAAGCAAGGAGAATGGAGGGTAAGAGTGCTTTCCTGCTGAAGCAGGCCCTAGATTTCTCTGAGAGGTCTCCAGGCTTCTCTCACCCCTTTTCTCTCCGGACACACATGTTCCAGTTCATTTTACTTTTATTTCCTTTTTGTGAGTGTAACGTGCAGATTGCGCAGCAGTCTTTTTGGTTATTAAATGGGTTTTAATAGCTTAAATATATCTCATGTCTGTGTATATAATGGTCCCAACATGTTTATGGCAGGTTATGTCATTGGTTCCCTTGTTAGTGAAACTAACAAAGCTTCTCCACTATCTTAAGAGGCCTGGGAATTTTGTGCATCCTGTTCTTGTTGCTGTATGTCAGTGCTGGGCGGGTTGCCATTACACTTCGGTGCATAATTCACTGGTTAAGAACATGCAAGTGTGTCTCCCTGTAATGTGTGGCTCCAAAAAAACCCTGCTCATTCCCCAAAGCTAGAGAAAGCAGTCTTGCCAATTCCTGTGATTTTATTGTGAGTCCCTTGACATTTGGTGTGTGCCTTAAAAAACATAGCTCCTGGAGTTAAGATGAATGCATAAGAACCTCAGCTTTCATTTGAAACCTAGCATAAAATAGCATATTCTGAGCCTTCCTGTAGTGAAAGTGTTTGGAAGTAGACCCTAGTGGTAAAAAAGTCCCTAGAGAGCAAATGCAACCAGCCCCAAATGTGTTATTAAAATCATATCTTTTGGTGTGATTTTTATTTAAAGTTCATGAGTATGGGAACCTGTCTGCAACTTTTGGATGGCTCAAGCTGGCAATGTAAGAGATGCTGTTCCTGTTCAAGTGCTGGGCTTTTGTATTTTTGATGCTAAAATTCCCATGCTTGATTCCCAATGACAAATATTGTGCTGATCCGTGCACTGCTCAGGATTTGACTCATCTGCAGCCAGCAGCCTGAGGCCAGCCCGTGGAACTGAAATCCAGGTATGTTGCACTTAGTCAAGGACAACACACCCTTAGTTCATTTGCCTGGAAGACAGATCAGACCTGTGCAGGTGCTAAGCAAGTTCCTCCCTAGTTACATCTGTGTGATTCAGAGAGCCCTCAGTCCCTTTGTCTTGGCTCCAGAAGCCACACAGCCATGTTAACACTGCAGTGCTCTCTGGATAATATATCCTGCTTTTCAGAATGGTAGTTAGCTTGGGCACCCTTCTACACTAACACAGAGATACAATTTCTAGACAGGAGCAGCTTGGGAATTTGGGGTAGAGTGCGTTGGCCTGTTTGCATCACTGTAAGTAGCAGTGCTTATCTTAGCAGTGCTCAGGGAGTTGCTTCTTCATGGTAAATTGCCCAAAAGGGCCCTGTGCCACTGAAGTTAAAAGCTGTGCTTTCCAGCACACTGTGCCCACAAACGCTTGACAACTGTTGTGTTCATACATGTGCAAAAAAGGAGCATCCCAGGCTGGATTTGCATGCTATATGTTGAGCTTTTAAATATCTGCCCATGCATGTATCTAAAAGCACCCTCTTAGCTGGACTGGACTTTTTGAAGGTCACAATCCTTTAATCAGAAATTGGCATTTGTAGCAACTTCAGCACTGGCTTGATGATACTCACTGCTTGAGATCTTGATATTCTACATCTCTCTGCCTTTTTCCATACACTTCCTCCTTGGGTTCAGCCAACACCTGTGGCCCCATATGGGCAAATTTGGCAGGTGCAGGGGATGGATAACAAGCTCTGGAATATATTTTTCCAAGTGTGTCATCTGGCATATAGGAGAACTCTGGCTTAGCTGTACTGCCAGTACTGGAACGACTCTGGAGCCGTCTCCCAGTCAAATGGTCGTAGAGCTGGCTGGCTTGCTTTGTTTTCCTGGACAGCGCATTGTCTTTTTTCTTTTCTTTAATTTTTAAATATATATATATATTTATTCCCTTTTCACTGTGAGAAATAGGGTCCATATGAAACATCTGACATTAAAGCCTTATTTTGAATTCCTTCTGCAGTCTGTATGCTAGGTCCATTAAGATAAAGGGAAGTCTTTTTCCAGTGTCTGTATATGTTAATGTTATAGCTGGGAAAGGAATTCTAGGAACTACCTGTGTCTCTAATTGTGAAATCCAAATCTGAGCTCTAAGAATGAGAGCAGAATTCCTTGCTTGCAAAGCCACAGCTGTGGTTAATGACCATAATGGAGATGAAACAGCACATCTTCTTGCAAACCTTAATAACTCCTGCACACATTGTTCACATTTTGCAACCACATTTTCAAACTGCTGCATGTTTTTCAGAGGACAGCTGCTTAAGGAAAGCCTCTCTTGCTACCAAACGCTGGCACTTGGTTGCAAAAGTCTGCTCTCGATTTAAGAAGTACAAATACAACAGGCCTGGTGGCCCAGCACTAGAAAAATCAACAAACAAATAATCAGTTAGCTATTATTGATTTTATTTCCCTCAAAATGGCATTGGAATTCAACATTCCTCAGGCTGAAGGGAATGAGAAGTTCATTTTTGAGTACTTGCCACAGTGCATATGTCAGTACTTGCCACTGACTTTCCCTCATTGCAGCCATCTGCAGCCCTCTTGAACAAAATCATGTGCAGCATTGTGTTTAATGTTCCTGAAAGAAAAGGGAACATGTAATAATTATTTTAAAATAAACACCAAAGGGACAAGTACTGTGTTCTTTGGCTTAATTCATATGTGGATGAAATCATTTCTCTAAGCAGGCCTGCCAATGTCTTGTTTCAAAGTCTGAGCCTTGGAGGAGGGCTGCAATCACTGAATGAAGTGTCGGCCATCCCTTCCTCCTCCCGCCCTGCTCCCGGCTCCACGGCAGCCCAGCGAGCTGCAAACCTCAGCCACCGCAGCACGATGGCCGGTGCAAGGGAGCCTGAAGTACCTGCTCAGGATAAGAATATGGCATTGACATTAAATGTGAGCGAGCACCCAGGTGCCCTGCAGCAGCAGGGCTGCCCTGCCACTGGCCCCAGACTTTGCCTCTGTCTCAGGATGGAGCAAACACACATGCTGATGGCACTGTCCATTGTGGTCTCAATGCCTTCAAGAGCTTGTGGGGATCAGTCTATCACCCCTAGTGGCTATGTGGGTCCCCTCGTGAGTGTCATGAGTGCTGCTGTCTCACCTGGCACTGAGGTGCTGTGGCTGTGGCACTGGGGGCTGTGCTGTGGCGAGGTGCAGCCACTGCTGTGTCCAACTCAGTGTGTGTGGACAGCTTCTGGCATGGGCAGCATTAGCCAGCTGTGGAGGTATAAAGTTTGTTGTGTGTGTATTAGATATGTGTGTCGGTTGTTTCTCTCTCTCTCCCTTTCTTCCCTCCCAATCTGTCTCCTCTTTTTTGCAACATCTTCTGTGCAGCCAAAGAGACACCCCCAAAGGCACACGACAACACAGTGGCAGTGGCACAGACAAGGGGTCCGACTTTGACCACAGCCCATCCTGAAAATCACACTGCTCTGCCTGGCTCTTAACCCACAAGAGAAAGGGCCATTAGGGTGGATATGTGAAGATGTTGGGATCCCTATGGGTTATTCATGTCACCCAAGGTCAGGCATGGTGAAGTCCAGAGTAATGTCCAGCTCCCATGTATTTCAACTGTATTTTTTCTTTTTTCTATAATAGCTGATGGGGACAGGAAGAATTGGCATTTGTGAATATGATGGTGTGCAGCCACAGAAGTTCGGGCACGGTGACCTGTGCAGTGTCCTGGCCAGGGCTGTGCTCCTGTACTACCAGCATGCTGGGACAGAGGACCAGGGACTTGGCAAGGGCATTTACCATCTCTTGGCAACCACTGTCCAGTTTAATTTTTAATTACCTTCAAGGCCAATCTCAAGATATTACCAATGCCCTCAGAGGGAGTTGCATCAGCCTGTGTTCAGGAATCACAGTGAAAACTCAAACTTTGCTTTGGCATTCATTCTGAGGAACATTATAAAACTTCAGTATAATTGAGATGGGACCCTGTAACTGACTTGTGTTTTGGTTTTAATTCCCAAATCATTATTTGATTTTTCTGCGATGGTTCCTATCTTGTCAAACAGACCATGGTACAGACACTGTTTATTTATTGTTTATAGGAAAATCTCCCACGCAGGGCTCCATATTTCCCACTTAGTGATAATTGAAAGAAGTGGACTTCATCTTGTCTGTCTTCATGAGGCTGACTTTCCCCCATTAGCATCATTGCCTTGGTGCTGAACCAGTATAATTCATGCCAATGAATGCTGTGCCAGCATGAGGAACGTTTACAGACAAACTATCCTTCACTAATAGACAGCACAGAGTTAGAAACTAAATGCTTCAAAGGCTTGCAGACATCTCAGCGCGAAGATGCTGATCCAATGAGCAACATCCTGAACAGATGTCTGCTCTGTAATTGCTTGTGTGCATGTTAACACTAGCAGGTGATGATCTGACCACCAGGCTGAGTGTGTGTATGTGTGTGGGTGTGCAGGGTGTGGGTGTGTGTGAAAGAGGATGATTTTCTGGATGCTGACATTTTGATGTACAGTAGTGTTTGATGAAATGCATCATTTCCCCTAAAGAGAGACTTGATCAATAACAGCAGGTTGAGCTCTATCTACCTGGTCTTAGCCATGTTAGTTGGTGGCTAGGGAGGAAATTGTTACTCTCCAGCTTGTGAAATGAGTCATGAAGAAGCAAAGATCCTGTGTGAGTTTGATACAATGTTCACTATGTCTTGGAAGAGCTATTTTAAGAAGAATTTGGCCAGAATCCTCGACTTTTGATTATTCTTTTTTCCTTCTCCTTGCATTTTACTGTTTCCCTGTAGCATGTTCTAAACGTTGTGTCTTGATTTATATCAGTAAATAAATCTCCTTATTTATGAGGATGTAATGTCCCTGGGGTCCAGGAGGCCCCAGCCATTCCATGTAGCTGAAAGAGACGTTACCTAAGTGGACCATGAATCAGAAGTGGGGCAGACAGGGAGAACTATTTTTACCAACCCGCTTGACTTGTGAGGAGGTCTGCCCAAAAGGCAAGTGGGGGCAGCTGGTGGGGGGACTGGGAAGGTGCTACGAATTGTACCGTTGAGTATCATTTCTGAGTGTTACAAGGTGCTGTGCTGAATTATGGAACAGTGGAAGGAAGCAGGAGAGACAGTGGGAAAGCTGTTCCTTTGCTATCTAAGCAATAGCCAGGGCATTCTTGACAGAGGAAGAAAGGTAGAAAGTGGTGGTAGCTGCTAAAATGAATGAGTTACTTTCTGTTGCTCGCTTGCCAGAAGCAACCTGATAGAAAATGTGTAGCAGCTGGAGGTAGGTTGGTCACAGTCTAAGTATGATGGAGGTTTTTTTTGCAGCCTTGTAGGCTTCACTTCCATTCCTCTATTGCCTCTGATGCCATGAAATAAAGCCTAGTGTTAACAGTGCCATTTTTGGCTAATATTCACAGAGAGGTTACCTTTCCATTCTACCTGTTTGAGTGGGAAGCTTCTGGGAGATTTGTGCTTCTCTTGGGATAAAAAGTCCTTCCATCTTTTTCTGGGCAGGTTCTGGTTGCAGAGATGTGGTGTGATCCACAGCAAATTCAGGTTGTGAGGAGTGTCAGTATCTGTCACCTGATCTTTCTCTGTCCACCTGACCTTTCTCCGTGTTTATGGCCTTTTTTGGTAGAGTAGAAACCTTGTCCTAACATGAGTATAATTTCCATTGCCTTTACTGGGAGATTGCACAGACTAGGGATCAAAAGTCTTTTCTTACCCTTTTTTTTTTTAATCAGTCTTTATTTTTCAAGAATTTTTTTACCCATTTGTCTTGGTGATAATACTCTGTTTGCTCATCTCAGTGAACTGGATATGAAGAATGGCTTTATGTGCTTTTACAGATACTTTTGTTGTTGCTGGTATGGTCCTGAACTATGGTTAGAACAGTAACTGTCTTGGAAATGCTGTCTTCTCACTCAAAATATCTATTCTGGCCTGACTCGGAGTCTAGGTTTTTACTGTGAGTGATTAATAAAGATAACGTGTTTTTCTAATAAACTAACAAATGTTCTACTAGCACATTCTGTTTGAAAACATTTTCATTGACCTTTCCTTAAAAGGCTCTAATTTCATGTGAAGATTGAGTCTTGGGCATGAAAAATGCACAGATTTGAGTAAAACCAGGAAATATTTCAGGGGAAAAATATTATGAGAAAGTGCAATGTCAGGCCAGCCTGATGTCCACACTTTCTCATATGGGCCTGACCCCATCTCTGTGCGTCTCTGTAGTCACAGAATTCCCACCTTGCACTGCTTCCCTGTGCTGTGTGAGGACATCACGGTGTGTTGGGGGATGCAGTCGAACAAACTGTTTTCATGAAACAAGCAGCATAGCATTTAAAAATTAAAATATTTGTTTATCAGGTCTTCTACCTCCCCAAAAGGTAACACTTCTTCAAAAAGATGGAAAAATGCTGGCGTAGGTAGGAGGCTGACTGAATTCCTCTGCCTGTCACTTCAACACACTTATCAACTTAGTAATGATGACAGTGTCTTATTGCTAGTAGTGAGGTAAGTGGCAAAAAGCAGCCAATACACTTATCAACTCCCTTGAGGAGTTTGGGGAGTGACAAAGAAGAAAAATCATCTTTCGTCTTGCACATAGACCAAATATGATATTTAATCACAGAAAAAAAAGAGCACACAACAAGCCAGTCTTTGTCAGCTGTCTAATTATAGCTACAGCCAACTAAATAGCCAGCAACATGCAGTCCTCATTAAATCTGCTGTGAGCAGTAATTGTTAGGGTCCAGAGAAGCTGGGATAGCGAGGAGCTGGACAGAAGTACAGCTGCAGGGAAAAATGATCTGAGGGGAGGAACCACTATGTGGTCCCCATCTTTGGAGACCAAGGAATTGAAATGCTAATATTAGCAGGACACGTTTATTTTTTAGCAATTCAGTGTTTGAGTCACTCAGGGATGCTGGAGACAATTATTCAGTCACTCTCTGTGATACTTTTGGAGTACTTTCCTGCTGAAAACTTCCCTTCCCATCTTTTTATGTCTGAGTTTTCCTTTGCGTTGGCCTCTTTTATGTTGTTTTGACACTGGTAGGAGATAGGCCTGCCGCTCCTGTAAAAACACACAAATAAACAAACAAAAAAACAAATAAGCAAACCTTCTCCACATTTAAAACAAAAGAATGCTTGGTTGCATGTAGGCAGTTGTGATCACAGAATCACAGAATATGCTGAGTTCGGAGAAACTCACAAGGATCAGAGAAGTGCATGATAAAGCTGGCTAAAATGTATGGGAGGTGTCCAGGTGGCAATATTAATAGGAGGACTCAGAGACTCTTTCAAAAAACCTTGAAATTAAAGGTACAGAACACTTTGATAGCTATTTTTGAAAAATACAAACAGTACATTTGCTTTTCCTTCTTTCCATGTGTCAGTTCTCTCTTGGGATTCTCCCGTGGAGAAAATCCCTTCCTGAACTCTCACTGCAATCATCTGTCTTCTGCTTAACTTCTGGTCATGTGCACACCAGACCCTCAAGCTGTATTAATGGTTTGATACAGTAGCAATAGCTGAATGATATGGCAATAGGTCAGATCAGCATTTTCCTCCTGAAGCAAGTTCTCTAGGGAATCATGAGCTTAAAAAAGGAATGAAAACTTCTTCAGAAAAAAAACCAGCTCATGTTTTCCTTGGTCTCAGGGATGTTTAAAAGTAACCTGAAAATCCCCTGAATTTTTCTAGAAAAGGCAAATGACTGTGTGCAGTCAGCTGCTGCTAGGAGCTGTGCACCCAGAATTGGTGCTACCAGGTGGAGAAGGGAAATAAGCCTCTCTCTGCTCCTGCTTCCCTCACCTCCATCTCCCTCCCAGCTGGGCTGGGTCGACAGCAAGGAGTGAAGGGAAGGGGTCTATCCCCTGCCATCTTTCCTTCCTCATTCTGAGCCCGACAACCATTGCTTCTAGACTCAAATGCTTTCAGCTTTAAATTGCGGGATTCTAAATCCTCAATAGGTACGTCACAGCAGAGAGGGGGTGCATACAAGCCTGCTACTCACACCTAAAGGGTGTTCAGAGGAGCCTTTGGGTCTAGAAAAGCATAGATGCACAAACTGAAAGACATGTTACTGATGATTTGCTTCTATTTATTCTCAAGGATCAGTGTGAAGGAGTTTAAGGTCTTAGCTGTGCACTGAAGTTGACAGAGTTAGTTCAGGACTGTGTTTGGCAGTATTTCCATATCCTGCAATTCAGCATGGAATATGTAATCATCTGACAGAAGGTTCAGTATGTTTAGTTGTATAACTGCTAGAACAGATAAAGGATCAGCCAGGCAAACAGTGAAATATGAAAACGGTTCTCGTAAAAACATCCCAGCCTTGGAGCTTGCATCTGCCAAGACTACTCCGTGGTGACATGAATGGACATAGCATTTAACTACTCTCCAAGACGAGAGAGGATTACAAGGAGGTGGGGAAAGCAGAAGAAGCCAGAGCAACCCTGCCAACAATAGCAGGTTGCAATACTTAATCTCAGTGCTTGTGCCAATGTGCTTCGAAGCTGCTGTTGTTTTTATGAGGAAAAATGCAGAAAAGACTAATCTGTGTATTTATGTCTGTCTGGAAATGTTATAAGTGCCATGTGGTCATTTTGATTCCAGAACCAAAGGGGTCGGTATTCCCAGGATGGGGAGACTTGGACAGGGTGCCAGAACTCAGCCACTACACGTGGGATTGAAAGCAGAAAGAGTGAGTACATGAAGGGATTCAGCAAAGTGGGAGACAAACCAGGAACTCTACCCACATTTTCGAATGATAGAATTTTTCTGACGCTGTTTCAGCCCAGTGCTACAACCTGTATGCCCTTGAGAAGTTTTAGAGCATCATCTTCAGACCTCTCAAATAGCAAAGTCACCTAAGTTGCTCATTTGTTTTCTGTTTTGACTCTAACTGTAGTTTTGCAGGAGTTTGTGCTGGTCAAGTGTGTTACAGTGAGCATCCTGTGTGCTGCAAGCTTTAATGAACACAGACAACAAGTGCAATAGAGGAGCAGTGCTCGCATGAGCAGCCTTCCATGCCAATATTTTCCTGTGCTTGCCAGTGTAATGTTTTATAGAATAAGGGACTGTCTTATTATCTACTCTTCTTTACATTCTCAATTGCAACAGAGGATTTCTTGACAAAATAGACTGGATTTTAAACAGTGACTACTATGGTTTGGTCTTTGGTCCCATGTCATTCTTTCGACAATGGCAGCAGAAATTGTCAATACAGTACAGATTTTTTGTGGGCACTATGGTCTGTATGCCAGTGACAGGCACATCACATAGGCTATTGATCAGTATTGGTACAGGACAGGCTTAACATAACAGATACCTGCGTTCTGTTCCTGTTATGTGTCTACTGCAGTTACCGCAGGATACTGGCAGGTGCTCTGGTGTCAGGTTTTGTCACTGGCGACAGAGCAAGAAGGAAGCAGATTTTCCATGGGTTGTTTGAAAGATTTTCAGAAGCGGATTGGATTCATTGGGACATACATTCCCTGAGGAGGGTGGAGGAATAACACAGATGATTTGCTGCTACTTCATACTACTCTTTGGTTACACAAAAGCATAAAATGCTGATCCATCTTTCCTATCTGATCCTGCCATGGTAGTCTCCATGCTGTCTAAGAGTTTGTTTGATAATGTGTCTCTGGTGGTTTGTACAGTTTTGCTTTAATCCAGCTAAAGCTTAGCTCTGTTTGACTGGTAAAAGACAGTGACATAGAGGAGTAGGGCTTCTCTGGCTTTCTCTGTTGGGTAGGACAGATACTTGGCAGCTGAGTTTCCCAGGGACCTAGGGATTAAAGTGAACCTTGAGTTCCTGTCTTACTTAAAAGTGTCTGTCACTCCAAAGTTGACATTTTTCTTCTATATTAGCTGCAAACTACTGCAGGGAAGAAACATTTTCCAGATGACAGTGCTCCATAAATGGTGTTGTAGGATGTCAGTTAACTGTGATGGGACTTGCACGCCTCTACACAACTCACGGTACCTCTTTTGACAATAAAGTGTTATTTTGGAGATAAATGAAACGTGTGGACTGGTAAGAAGGTGAAAACTAGCATGATCCTTGTCTAAAACTGATTTATCTGAGCTTCAAGAAAGATATCTTGGTGAAGTGGGCTAAACGTGGACTAACGTGAGCCTCCAAAGGTTTGCTTCCATTAAACACATCTGTAAAAACTGATCTTTCAATGGCTCTGTACCTGTCAATGTTCCTACAGTTTTTTTAAGGAATGGAAAGAACACTTCCACCATAATCATGACATATTTTGATGTTCACTCAATTCTATGACCTTCCAGATCCAAATCTGAGTATTTAACATGATAGTGTTACACAGCATAAATGAGATTTCTGAAGTGTGCTGTGCAAATGGGAGTTTCAGCTGAGGTAGAAGATCAAACCATTTCCTTTGGAAAAGGAGTAGATAACAAGGAAAAGGAAAGTTCAGCAACGTGGGTGCTTCAAATACATTCCCACATGTTTTGTTGTAATTTGCCTTGCTAATTCTGTGGAAACAATTTTTGCCTCATGTTATTGGGATCAGATCTCTCAAAGATACGAGATGGAGAGAAGGAAAAACTCTCCTTCAGACTGAAAAAAAACCCAGATCAAGCAGCAAATAAACTTTGTGCTTGTGTAGTCAGACACTGATACTGCATACCTAAAGCTGTAATATCATATGAAGTTTATCAGAGAGGTTGGAACGTTCACACTGGTGTCCTTGCCAATTTTCTCCTGGGCAAATCGCTATCCATCTTCCTAAATCCTCTTGGCAGTTTCTACTGGAGAAAGAAAAAAGGTTTGCCATGTGCTGAGGCCCTGGACTGCACTTAGGTCTGGGCTCATGTCCTGTCTCTGTGCATGTTCCCTATCTGAAAAACGTAACATTCACGTGCTCTGCAGGTCAGTTGTTCACCGGGTGATAACTTGGAATGGGAGATCAGGGAATGAATTATGGAGAGGCTTGAAGACTCTTAGCAGAATAAAGTTTTCCCTATCACCTGTTCCAGACACCTGTGTGCTGCTACTGTAACAGCTCCAACCCTTGCTTGCTTTGTTCCGTAGAGACGGTTGTGTTTCACCAGCACTGTGGATGGGTGGAATGACTCTTGCAAGCTTGTAGGACAAATGAGTTGTATGAGTGCCATAGTACACGGGAGAAATGTGAGTCATAAATCACTGTTAAGATCTTCTGGAAAACAAATCTGTGCCCCAGTGGCTGTAGGTTACTCTGTCAGAGCACTTGACACAGTACCCACGACCGGTGTTATTTGGCATGTTTGGGACACAAGTCCATAAAGATTGAGACTAATGGCTGCTTTAACAGGCATGTCAGTTTTGGCTTAATGAATTTGTTAATATCAAGCAACTTTCTTCCTCCAAACAATGGTGTTGGTAATTCACAAGCTGTTATTCTTGGAGCCCCTCTCTAACAAAAGCCAGCCTCTCTGTCTGAATGTTGCTGCTTTCATATTTTATTGCAGAAATTACACAAAAATATTTGGCTTGTCTAATGAGGGCTTGACAATATAGTATATATTGCTGAAAATGTGTCATCACATTATTCCTACAAAAATAAACTTTTGTGGGTTTTTTCCTTGTCCACTGGCATTTTGCTAGTTCAAACTGGGGAATATGGGATGTCTGTGTAGCTTGTCTAATAATACAAAACAAATTATATGGGTTTAATGCTGGTATTATCAGGGCTACATAGATCGTTCCTTTGTACTTACACTTGTTTTCCTCTCTCTTTAGATCTATAGGTTTAGACTGCTCTTGGCATCTGGAGTTTCAAAGGCTTTAGGAACACAGGGTTTGACCTCCCCGAATGTCCTTATTAATCTCTGTTCTTATGTGCTAGATCATGCAATTTGTTTTGCAGGAGGCTTTTAGGGCCAGGAAAGCTTATTGTGGTTATCTAATCTGACCTATTTCATTATGGAGGTCACTCAACAGGCCCCACAGGATTTCCTGCAGCTGGGAGAGAGAGTACTTGAAGAAAGTTTTCCATTGTGATCAGTGATGGCTGAAGGATTTTTGGCAGTGTAGGTAAAACTTCTTTTCAGGACAGCAGCAGAATGGGTTGTGAGACAAGAAGGACTGGAAGGGGCCAGAGGATTTCAGGAGATGGGGATGAGAATGTTGGGATCAGTCAGTAGGACTCCAGTAGGCAAGTGTGAGATCAGCAAGCTTTTGGAGACCACATGTGTCAAACAGGCTTAGGAAAAATCATGGAGAATTGCAGAGAAGATATAGAGGTGATTAAGGTTATTTTTTGGCAGGTGTGTGATTCAGGAGGAGGTCACATGGTCAGGTGGTTTAAAAGATGCAGATGGAAAAGAAAAGTCATGGATACCAGAGAGGGAATGAAAGTGATGATACTTTTGTGAGAGGTCTCACTGAAGGGCAGGAGACATGGGTAGTTTGAGAGGACTGTCATTTGGGGCAAAGATCCCTCTGCTCCCCTCTCATCCCATCTGACCTCTTCCCCTCTGGAATTACAGCTTCCACACTTTGAAGGAGTGTGAGCCTCCCAACCTGAGCCCCAACCAATCCCTCGAGGTGAGAGACATGCAGTTTGTGCAGTTCCTATTTGTCCTACTGCACCTCAGGAGACTAAAACAAATGGATGGGGAGGGGGCTACAGGAAGGCAAAGGCCTAGAGAGGAGATCCAGGGCATGGTCTTTTCTGCTACCGAGAGTGTCAGGATAGGCCATAAACTGCTTCCCATTCCAACTGTGCCCCACTACCATTCCCAATCCTCTCCTTGTGGCAGGATCAGGGCATTAACCTGGCATCCAGCTGAGCTGTGCTGTGGCTCAAAGGGATGCCCCCTCTATTTTCTGGCTCTGCATGAGAAGGCATTTTGTGGATCCCCCTTCCCCCTGCTCTGGGCTCAGCTCTGCTCACCTGCTGCTGTGATTTGGATCTGACCCGATATAAAAGCCACACAAGTGGTGGAGAGTCTACCAAGGCTCTTGGTCAATCATTTCAATGAACGGTGAAAAATGTACACCACTTCACTGATTTGAATCTATTTACCATGAGAAGCATGGGAGAAAAAGAAATGAAGCAGAAGAAAAGTGCAAATTTTGACAAGGCTGGTCAACTGTTGGAAAAAAGGGATGGCAAAGACAGCTTTTTTCCAGGTGCAAGGTTAGAAACACAAGGCAGAAGAAAAGAGGAAAAGCTGACGTGAATTGGATTAGGCAGCTAACGAAGGATTGAAGCAATATATTATATTGCTACTGTGGAGGAAAACAAATACCTTCCTCACAGAGATGAGAGATGAGGAAAGAAGTGGATATTTTTTCAGAGTAGAGTGCAAAAAGCTAGATGGTTGTCCTGTCAGAAAAAGAGATCATTGGCTCTGTGAGGAGGAAAGTGTGGAAGCATTAAGACTTCCAGTCCTGAACTGAAGATTTATAAGCTGTTCTTGTAAAAAGAAAGGAGAATTTTTCTTTGATAAACAGAATTTGTCATATGTCATATCTTTTGTGTCCAGTTTGGTATTCCCTCTCTGAAACTGGCCCAGACCTGATTTTTCAGAGAAAGACAGTATAACACACACACACACACACACACACACACAGAGGGAGTAGCTTATAGAGGGGAATCAGGCCACATATGGACACCTAAATCCCATTTTGTTCTCCTGACAACCTCTAATTCAATCTTTGGCTGTGTAGTCTCTCCTTTTTACTAGCCACACTGCTTGACCTATGACTGGAAACAAAGTTAGTGCATTGAGGGTTTTCTGAAAGGCCATTCGTTTTATGGCACAGAGGAAACCCCACAGAATAAGGAGGTAAAAAGAGACCATAAACTAGACAATATTGTTCCTTGTTGGATCCTGAACTGAGCAAGCCAGAGAAAAGGGATATAACCAAAGAAGTATAGGAGAACAAAATAGGATGCCCATGTGTCTGCTCACCTAGTTTGTTATCATAGAATTATAGAATATCTTGAGCTGGAAGGGACACAAAAGAATCATCGAGTCCCACTCCTGTCCCTGTTCAGGACAACCCAAGAATCATGCCCTGTGCTTGAGGGTGTTATTCAAATACTTCTTCAACTCTGTCATGCTTGGGGCTGGGACCACTGCTCTGGGGAGCCTGTTCCAGTTCCTGATCACTTTCTGGGTAAAGAATCTTTTCCTAAAATCTGACCTAAACCTCCCCTAACAGAGCTTCAAGATATTCCCTTGGGTCCTGTCACTGGTCAGCAAGCAAAAGAGATCAGTGCCTGTCTGCTTCCCCTCGTGAGGAACCTGTAGACTGTGGTGAGGTCTCTCTATTACTAACAAAGAAATACAGAGATGCCATTTTCTAAATAGAAGTGAAAATCAAAATGCCTTTTTAAAGAACTGATCCAGGTCCTGGGAGAATATTTGCCCAGGACTATCTCTCAGGAAAACTGCCACTGGTAGCAGTGTTTTTCCTTCAATGACTGAAGAAAAGAAAAGGGCATTATGGAGAAATCAGGTCATCCTGGGTGAGGAGTGGGGGTCCAGCCAGCTGCTACAGGTGTGCCGTGGGGCTAGTACACATCTGGATGCACTAGGTGGCAGGATCTGTCTGCAGCAGTGAAACATGCTGTGGGAATGGTGTTTGGATGGGACAGAGAGCAGGTGGAGAGCATATTTCCTCGGAGATGCCAAAAATGAGTCCAAGAGATCTCTATCTAAAGATGGTATGCAATTCATTACCAAAAGCAAAACAGTCTGCTACAGCATAGCTCACTGATGAGCAAGAGACTTACATTTTGTTGATTGAAAAGGAAAAAGGGGATTTTTGCTATCAAAATATCTATGAGCCTTGTTTTCAGGTAAAAAGAGAACACCATGGAAAACAGCTCAGTGTCCTCTTCTACCTGTTTGATACTCAATAAATTTAAAACCGAATTGCTCCCTAAATCTTGGAGAGGCAGAGATTCATGTCTACTCTCATATCATGCTCTCGGCCTGACAGAAACATCACTTGATTCTTGTTTGGAAATTGTGCTCAAGAGCAGCAAGTGACAGGTGTGTGTGAAGACCAGAGGTCTTCTCCAACGAAAGCCTGACCTTGTTTGGGAAATCTTGGTGCAGGGGAGGGTTTCTTGTGAAGAGGTTACTACAGATGCTGGCGGCAGCTATGGTGGCAGAGATGTCAGCAGAAGGAGAAATTGTATCCTTGCTTCTGTGGAGGGGGATATTAAGTTGATGTGACTTGTCTAGAACTACATGGAAAGTTAATAACAGGGCCAAGACTGGTGCCAAATGAGCTCCCTGGAGCCCTGAGTTTGGATGTCCTACCAAGTCTGGTGTGAAAGCAGGTGTTAGCTGCTTTCTCAGGTATAGGCCAAAGATGTTGACATTGTCTGACAAAAAGAAGATCAAGCTTGGGAATAGTAACAGACCTGACTAAAATATTTGAATGTCCTCACCTTGAAAGTGTACTGTTGTGAGGAGACAGCTCCTGGTTTTCCCCACCATAATGCACCGTGTCAGCCTCCTCTTTGCAGATTCCAACAGCTCACATATCAGGTATGCATTTCCTAGATAAGATCCATGTCTCTGCTGTGAAAGAAGATTTCCAAGTCACAAAAACTTGAAAGCCATTGGTGTGGTTGTAGATTTGTACTTCAGAGGCACAAACATAAAAGACAGGCCCTGTGAGGGACTCTGAATACAACCTGGCATTTTTAATTTTAGGCAATGACTAAATATACTTGTCATGACTTCATACAGACTTCAGTTGTTTTGGCTTCCCTCTGACAAGCAAATAGTTAAAGCCAGGTGGTAGACAAGATCCAGACACACTGTCCCTTCATGTGTTTTTCCCTGAAGATTCCATCTATGAAAAAGCAATATAGTTTTTTTCCCCCTTCCATTGGCAATTATCTGCTCTCTCCTCTCCGCTTACCCCAGTTAGTCATGCCTCCTTTTCTTCTATCGGCTGATTCCAGTTCCCCCACCTCCTCTCGCCCATGTTTTTTCTTCCCATCTTTCCTCTGGTGCTTTACTAAGATCCTTTGCCAGTTAGAGTGCTCTCTTACATTAGCTAAGGCCAACACTCATCCTGCCTCCTTCCAGCAGACAAACCCGGAAGAGGCCAAGGCAAGATCAGGAATGGCAATCCGAATGCACCAGCAAAACACGTAAATCTAGCACATGTGAATCACCAAACTTTGGCCCTAGGAACAAGAGAGCACTGGTAATCACAGGAGACAGAGTGGGTTTGGCACTGTAGAGGGATGAGATCTAGTCAGGACTTTCCAGGTGCTTGCAACATACAGCTTTATTTCCAAGGGCTCTGTAAAAAAAAAGACACCAAGGAAGGAACATGGACAGCCTAGGAGGATGTGTGTCTGTGTATGGGGGGATTTCTAGCCCATGTTTACCATGCTCTATCAAGTTTGTGGAGGTATCTGCTGCCCCAGGAGTAGCCTGAGCTGGTATCCAAGTACAACAGGTGGACTTTCCTCTTGTAAATGCTTGTTTGTTTCCAACAATGGTCCCACCAGACACCAGTCAGCCTTGACCAGGCTGAGTTCACTCAGCAAGTACCTCAACTCAATCACTTGTTTTTGGTTTGTCTGGGGGAAGAAAAAAAAAAAGGAAAAAGAGAGAAAAAGAAATCCCAGGAAAAGTGAACATTTCTGAGAATGACGGTTGTTTGCTGTTTCGCTTCAGTTTTATATGAACTATTTGGGTTGGCTACAGCAGAGCTGCCAGGTGGCTAAACATGCCGAGTGAGTGTGGTCAGGGCTTGGGACACGCACTGTGCTCAAGGCATCCAAAAAATTACTCCTGACCTTCATTTACTCTGCCAATCACTGCAGGCTGCCCTTACATCACATTTTTTCACTAGCCAGTAACAGATTCATAGAAATTAGGGATGGAAAAGACCTGTTAGGTCACACAGTCCATTTCCCCCCTTTCTTTCCCTCCGCTCCCTGAAGGTCAGCCCAGGGCTGTTCCCTACAGTGTATTTTCTAGTGCTTTGTCCAGTCTTGTTTGAAATGACTCAAATGGTGGAGCTGCCAGCAGTTCCCTCTGGGAGCCTATTCCACAGTCTAATGGGTTTCATTGTTAATTTTTTCCTGATTTCCAGCCTAAAATATCCCTTTGCTGGTTTTGTCCCATTACCCACTTGAACCACCCTCCACAGTTCCTCTCCTTCCTCCTCTCTAGCATCGCTAGAACTCCATGTTGAGAAAGCACCAGTTAGCTGAGAATTCAAAAGCATTTTACAAAAAGTAGGCACTACTGCTTCCTTTATCGCCATTGCAATGGGAAGTTAAGGAGCTGGGAGAGAAAGTGAGTGATGACTAGAACCAGACACAAAGCTCACATCCCCTAACTCATTTCATGGCCTTTGTAGATAAAAGCCTGTTCTCACCTCTCCAGTCAAATTTACACAGAGGGACTTGAAAATGAGCAGAGAAGAGAAGGTTTTGATACTGATCACAACAATCCCTTGACACTTCAGTTTATTGAAGTGGTGATGGGGAAGAAGGTTCAGAGTCTTTTTCTACTCTATCATCTTGTCTCAAAAAGATTTCTTATTGATGTTTGGACTTGGCAATATCCAGGGCATTTGTTTTGAATAGAATGAGGCAGGTTGCCAGTATTTTCTGACTAGATAATGTCCCAACCCAAATTTCTGGATGTAAACAGATACCATAGTAGACTGTCTCCAGCTCCAAGCTTCACAGCTGGGCCTTGTCTCTAACGATATGTTGTACTAAAATCCCAGCTCCAAACAGGCACAATATGAGATAGAGATTTTGAACCTTGAGCCTCTGTCTAGTCAAAGAAGAGATGCTTTCTCACATACCCTTCATCAAATGTTTTCAAAACTACTCTGACCTTTTAGACCAAGTCTTATTGCCTGGTAGACCTTTGCAAATGTGTTTACTAATCTGTGATAATGAGATCCTAGCTTTATGTTAGCTCTCATCAATACTTTCTGAAACAATTTGATGTGGTTTGAGCCCAACCTGTGAGGTCCCTTGAGGACTGGGCCCTCAGAAACTAGATATGGAAGAGACCTACAGGATTAGCTCATCCTGTTCGTTCCCCCGCCAGTACAAGCCTGTTCCCCACGGTACATTTTCCAGTGCTATGTCCAGACTGATCTTATTTTTAAATGATTCATATGATAGGGTTTCCTCCAGTTCCATTGGTGACTGGCTGGTTGCCAGATAATTTCTTTTCTTCCCCCTTTCTTTGACTTTGTCTCTTTGGATTCATCCAGAGTTTTGAGGTCTGCAATTTGTACTGAGCATAAACTGGCAGTAGAGCGAGTAAGTGCAGAGAAAATTTTTACTTTACTGTATCCTTGTTTCTTGAGGCAAACAAATCTCTGATAGAAGCCAAGTTCCAGAGAGACTGGGCTGTTGGTGAAAGCTGCTTGGTTTGAAAGTACCTCTCCAAGCCTTCATGCTGACATCAGTGGTACCACTGAGTTTTCTATCCTATCTGTTGAACTGTTGCGGTTGTAGACTGAGAGTGCTTTCTTCCCCAAATTTACAATGACAGTCTAAATTTCAGGGGAGTGTGCTGGGCCCATAGCCCATGTGGAAGGAGTGGAGTTAGCCAGTTCTCTGCACTATTTGGAGTTCTTGGATACTGATGTCTGTGTCCTCAGAATCTCATCATTCATGAAGAATAAATTGCCACCTGGAAAATCATTTGGGATGAGCAGTGTGACCAGATTTTCTGAGGCCTTCAGCACTCATCTGGGAGCAGCTGTGTCCTCTAAAGGACAAAGGCTCAGTTCAGGAAAGAGCTGAAACTAGTGAAAGGACCAAGGTTTCACCTCTTGTACTTTTCCCTCCTTATTTCTCTGCTGCCTGCCCAAACTTTTTTCTTTTCCTTTTCAGGGATAGTTTGTTTTGTGGGTGGGAGGCAGGGTTTGCCTTCAGGGAGTGCTGCACCTGTCACTGCAGCTAATGCTTAAAACCAGTGCTGCCAACAAGAACCTGGTCTGGAACATCAGTCATTTCTACAATGTAACCTACAGGCTGATGGATCCCTTGTAATGGACAGTTAAAAAATAAGAGAGACGTGGAAATAGGGTAGAAAACACTACAGAAGGAGGGTAAGAGAGACAAAGACAGAGCTCAGAGCCACCTCTTCAGAGACCACAGTTGCCCCAGAGTCCCTTGGAACTTGCCTGCCCTCATCCATCACAGGAACCTTGACATTCATCTGCAGGATGGAATTACCTCTGGAGATGAGTCCTCCACCTCTCCACAGTGGACCCTGAAAATCCTTGGCCCAGACCTGTTTCCTCCTGGACAATTAGAGGTTTATTTTAAGTGGCCAGACATCACATGTAACTGAATGACAAACTGTGCTCTGGTATAATTAACCTTAGATAAGAGGTGGGTTTCCACCAGCATAATTATTATTTTTACTTTGAGGATTGGCAAAACCTAATTTCTTCTTTCTGCCAGCCAGCTGCAATAGGCTTATCTAAGAAGATCTAACAGCCCTTCATATTCCTGCATGTGCTCTTAGAGACGTCTACATATGGTTCTCATTCTTTTATCTTGCCGGTTTTTCTTGGAGCCTGGAACAAACACTCTTAGACTGCACTGACTTTTGTCCTGTAGGAAGAAAACCAGTGGGATCCAGACTGGCTTAGAGGGATGATGATCAAGTGACTTTTAACAGGTGACACTTGTGTGCACTGCACTGTGCTATGCGTGACGTGCGTGCTTTTCTTTTTTTACTTGCATAACTAAAATATGCGAACTTGAGACAAGGAGCTACTATCCTGGAAAATTCTTGCAACTCTTCAGTCAAAAAGCTCTTGTTACGTAGAGGAAAAGGTCATCGGGCAACCCATATTGTTTAGCAGGAGCAAAATTATGATTATAAACACACTGATCTGGAAATATACTGTGCTGTTACCTGATAATCCGCAGAATAATAGTATTATTCCTTCAGCAGCAGCTGAAATGGAAGGCTGATCATAGAGTAAATCATATGAATTCTGACACAAATTAGTTGAAGTAAGATAGTTAGAAACCTAAATTTGAAACTGGCATGGAAGAATTCAGTCCAGTTCTTTCCATACTGCAGGTGACTTTCCATACTTTCAACATGAAGCATATTTCTTAACAACCTCACACAGTGAATGCTTTTGATGTCAGTGCCTGCAAGGGTAGCCCATGGCCAGAATCCAGGTTGTGTGGTCATCCATGGCATAGGATACAACTTCAATCCTCCTGCTCCCAAGGAAACCCACTGCTCCATCAATAGTGGTGAAGTATCACAGATGAAATCTGAACACTAAGATTACTTAGCTTTTCCCTGTATAGCAAACAAATCACATTTAGTTTTTTATAGATTAAGCTAAAGTTCAGATTTTGATCAACCCCATAGATAGACAGCAGATAAAAAGGTGTTCCAGAATACAAATCAGAGAGAACCTGAATTTTTTTAAATCCATCCCACAAAGCTCAAATTTAATCAGTTTCAGGGTAAAATGAAGGAATCGTTTGTTTTATCTGGGATAAAAGTGATAACAGTGAATGTGGTTTTGGTGTGTTTATTTATAACACGGCCAGTACTATAGATATGGTGGGTTGAAAATTTTGCATAAAAATTATTTTTGGATGAAAGTTTTACTTTTGACAGAGCAATTTATTTTGGTGATGAAATGATTGCTCTTGGGGAAAAGTTTCCCCTGAAAAATAGCATTTTGGCTGAAAATAGATTTTTTTTTCATTTTTCATTTTCTGATGAAAAGTCAGAATTTTCTATGGTGAGAAAAGAAAATTCCGAGTAGTTTCAGCATAAGGCATTTTATAGATAGGTGAGAAATGATCCTGCCTCAAAGGGAATGTAATATAAACTGACAAAAGTCTAAGAAATTTGGATCATTAATTTTGAAGATACAAAAGTTTAAATTCAGCAGCTTTTCATGTGCTTATTAGAACCTCTCCAGTGATGTGTTTTTAATGCCTCAATTTGGGATTGCCCATCTGAGAACATCTCATTCCAATCACAAAGTCCTTTTCCATTGTGTCTAAACTCAGTAGAGACCATGAGATCATTTAATTTGGCCTCTATGTATAGCTCAGTTAACCCCTTTCTGAGCCCAAAAGTCACATTTGGCTGAATCACAAATAGAACAACGAAGTGCCTACACATTGCTTTCAAGTGGTTCACCTTCTTCATGTGTTGTTTCTTCTGTTTCTAGATTTATCTAAAATTAATCAAATATTTAACTGAAAATTTGTTTTGTTTTGGCTATTGACAATAATTGTCCATGTGTATTCTGACAGATTAAAGGTCACTTGTAAAATCCATTGCTTTATTTGCATAAGGTTGTGGTATATCATCATCAAATTACCAGAATTTTAATAATTGTTAATAATGTGTTGATGGTGTATGCAGTAGAGTTTTTCAGTCTCTGTCTGCGCTTGTTGGGTGTGGGAGGAGGGGAGAAAAGAGTAATGCAATGTTCCTTAAAAATGTCAGAATTTTTTTCAGTGTAGTGTCTTTGGTCCTCCCAAAAGATACAGGAGGAATTTAATCATAGATAACATCATTTTAACAGGTTTGCAGCAGCATTTTTTGCATGGTCCTGGGACCTCAGCCTAATCCATTCCAGCTTTAAAATCCATCTCAGAACTGCTGCCTTCCAGACGACCATTCCTGATTTATAGGAACAACCAATTCTTTTTCTCTTTAGACATGATTTTATGAAAAGTCCTTTTTTTAGTAGACCCAGATTACCTGGCAGTTCACTCTGATTGCCTTCTACCCACTTTTGTCTGCCATTCCAGCTGTCTTTACATCATCCACAAAAAATATCAGCTTTAATTTTATATTTCCTTTCAAATACTTAAGGACAGAATGGTGTAAGTCTCAGGTTTATAGCCATTATTTTGTGACTCTCACAGAAACAGCTCTATTTGGTGACATTATTTACAAATACTTTAAGTTATGTCAGTTAGCTAATTCTCAATATATTTTGTATACAGTTTCTTAGTACTATATACTGCTGATTTTTATATCAAAATGTTGTGTGGTACCAAGTCAAACACCCTATAAAATTTTATTACATCTACACAGTTACATTTATCCAAAAAAAACTTCTTAAAGAATGAACTCAAGTTTGTTTAAACAACACTCTTTTCCATAATGCATTTCATGTTGTCTGGTATTCATTATATTGTTCTCCTTTATTTTGTTATCAGTTAAATTCCATATGTGGTTTTTTTTAGTCTTTTGTTTGAGGTTGATGTCAGGATATTCAGTAATGCAACTCTGGTAGGTAGCTTGCTTCTCTCAAATGTTTGCACAAGATGATCATTCATCTGGTGCTTTCAGATTTCTTTGGTATTCTGGGATTTAGTAAAAATAAGCAAGAAGTGAGATCTCTTTAGGCAAGTCCTTTATGACTCCTAGGTTCAAGTTATCCAGGCTGATGGCTTTAAAAAGTGCATCCTTAGCAGATATTATCTAATTCCTTATTTTGGACCCTTTTTTCCCCTTTTTCAAATAAAAAAATTGTCTAATCGTACTTGGCTGATGAGGACACATCACGGTCAAACCGAAAACAGACATCTATTCGATTTTTACTTGTTTTTAGTATTTCTATTTAGAATTTTGCCCTTGTCACTGAGAAATCTGCATTCATTTTGTTTGATCTCAATATATTTAGATTTCTTCTGACAACTAGTTTTGCTAACCATGACTTTTTCCTTTAGGATCTTTTGGCCATCTTACACACCTTCTGCTCTTTACAACTTCTAATCTCTATGGTTTGGTTTCTGTTTGATGTCTTATTTCTGGAATAAAACTTCTGAAATTCCAAGAATCCAGTATATCACTGAAATGAAGCAAGCTTTCAGGCAATGCTGTCTTTTTCTGTTGATCATATACTGCCTGGTCATCTAACGAGTTCTTGAAGAACTCTCCACTGTCTTTCATAATTTTTGTCTACATTTTTCCTATTACCAAATGTCTTTTATGTTTTCCCAATGTCAGAATATAACTGTTTGGAAGTAACTGAATATTTTTGTTATTTGACCTTTACTGTGTTTGCCTACATGAAATAAATAGAAACTGGTCATGACCTGCTGGTCAAGTTCCTGATCAAGTACTCTTCTACTGTTCAAATTCAATTCACCTTTATCCATCATAAAGAGTTACTACATAGAAATGCCTCATGGATTTGGTTCCTTTTAACAGACAGACACTTTGTCATTCCCCTTTTTCCTTGGACATTTGTGGTGGCTCACAGCCTTCTGCCCTCTCTCCTCAGAAACTTCCTTTGGGCTTTGCTCATTGCATTGACCCACCGATGTTCAGGTTCCTTCATTTCTGACATATCAAAACTCAGTCATGATCTTATTAATCTCATGTATCTTATATTATTATCTGATTTGCCTTATAATACTACCTAGGAACACTTCCGTTATAAATGACTTCCTTCTGGTGTGGTCAATAGGGACTGCAGCTCCACAGATTGAAAATACTCATTTATGGCAATGCATTCATTCAACCAGGAAAAGCTAAATTTAAGATGTCTCTGTAAAGTCTTTTGGGTCTTTCTGATTAACAAAGCACAGAAACCTTTATATTCTACCAGCTGAAGCATTGAGATTTATGAATTCACCAACAAATGATTCATAGGTTTAAAAAATAAAGTAAGCAAAAACTTCCTACAATTAATTACTGAAGTGCTGAGACTGTGTAACTGGTGCTGAGAAAGTAAGACATTCCAAAGCTCAGAATGTTGTTTCAAACTAACTCTGTTGCCTGCACATATGCATTTTTTCTAGTTTTTCTTCATCTGCAAACTTTACTTGCAACATAACTGTAACATATTAAAGGTGCATGATATTAAAGGTGTAACATAGCCAGGTTAGAAGTATGACAAACAAAATGGTTTAAATGCTCACACGTTAATGAGATTGGGGGCTCACAGAATCTGAGGCTGAAAGGGGCCACTTGTCCCAGTGTATCTACCTACTGTGTGATAAGTGCCACCTAATCCCAGGCAGGAGTTTTGCAGTGCAAGGAACTGGAATTATTTTACATTTAGACAAGTGAATGATACTGTGGCTGCTAGGTTGTTGTTGAACTACTAGAACATGTCACTTAAACATCCAATCTGCATTTGAAGGCTCCAGGCAATGATGAATTTACCACTTCCCTGGGTAGTACATTCCAGTGATTAATTACTCTCTCACTGTAAGGAATTTCTGTCCTATTTTCAGTTTACATTTCTCCACTTTGCACTGTCAGACAATCGATCTTCCAGGGCCTTTCTCTGATACAGTTAAGGGGTGGCTCATGTCATGACTCTCTGCTTCAGAAGCCTTAAAACTGGTCTCTGTTTCTTTGAGGGCCTAAACAGAATGAACTCTTTACATTTCTTATTGGAAGATGTGTTTTCCAGAACCTTTTCAACTTTTGGTCTGCTTTAAAATGCAAATTCCAGATCTGGACACATTGCATAAGGTTCTTCCAAACCATGTGTGGAGTCAATACTGCTATGTTTAACCCAAAGCAATACTATTTTTAGCATGCAATTAAAGTGATTTTTTTTCCTCTCCTTTTTGCTGCTGTATCATGATCCCTGTAGCAGATTCCTGTGATCCATAGTTCACCTCTGCAGTGTCAGTCTTCTCCTGTGCATACCACTGCCATTAACAAAGGTGGGTTTTGTGGCACAATTCAGTTTGTTACAGCAAAAGTAAATAAAGCCTGTCACCACTCTAGCAATGAGTGTAGGTGCTTACCTTGGAGCTGAACTGGGTAGGTAAATATACTGTGAACGGCCAACTGGATTGCATCCATGGGAATACGTCAGAAAGGAATCCTGACAGTCTATTGTTTCACTTGTGCCTGTGTCTTTAATGTTCGCCTGGTGCAAAGAAGAAAAAGCAATTATCAAAGGCAGCTTTTAGGAGTAACTTTACATATGGGATGCAATTACAGTGTGAAAGAACACTGGCTTAATAGTGACAGACAGTGACTAAGAGATGTGATTACCAGGGAACTAGCTGCCAAAATCACATCCAGGAAAAAAGTGTGGGGGGAAAACAGCTTTCAGACTGGCCTGCATATTTGTTAATCCACAATTAGTGATACTGGCAAACTGCTGAGCATGCTGGTTCGTCCTCAGATGGACTAGTGCAGCCCTGTGTGTCCCTCAGATACTCGTGCATTTCCTTGCATCTCCCTTGTCAGGCCCTGAAACATGGCAAAGGTGGGAGGCACAGTCCAGCGCTGCCACCTGGGTGCCTGCATTTTACCCAGCTTTGGAGCTGCTGAAATGAGGTGCCACATGCTTGCTCACCCTGCTCCCAGGCCAGTGGTGTCTGTGGCACAGCAAGCTGAGGGCTCTACGCTGTGTCTGCTGTCTGCCAGGGAGGGATCACGTGCTGGCAGTTTTCTCAGCAGCCCCTGTGCTGCCCGTCTCCACTGCCCTGCCAGCAGAGTCTGCTCTATGCCCATGTCGTTCCTAGCTGAGATGCCACAGGCCATCATGCTTAAGTCTGGGGACTTAAATACCTGATGCAGTTAAAAACACTTGCAAAACTGTGACCACTGTCACCTGGCCCTTGGTATTCAAACCATCAGCTATTTTTCTACAAAGACATAACTCTAACAAGCAGTATAGTTTGTCCCCTTTTTTCATTTTCCACTTGTAATCTCAGATTGAAATGTTTAATACTTTTTCCCTGTGGATTTCTTCGGTCTGGCTTTGCTCTGAGCCCCGAAGGGTTCAGGATGTCACAGCAAACCAGCTGAAGTCATCACTACACCCTTGTGACTCCAGGCTTGCTCTTGAATCCTGAAATCACTTCAGAGTGACTCTGTTTTCAGCACACCTTGTAGCCTGGACCTCAGGCTACTACTCTTGGACTCCACATTCCTTCTCTCTTGCCTCATGTTTTGTTTCAGCCTCTCCATTCTCCCCTACTTCTGATTTTGCTCAGTGTTTCCCAGACTTACCACCACTGACTCTCCCTTCAGAGAATTTCTCTGCACTGAACGGCAGGGAGCCGGATTGTTGTCTGTGTTTGTGCTTCTTTTGCCATCAGCCTCAGGTGTTACCATTCCATTGGTAACACCAAGCGGTTAAGCAGGATGGTGGCCTGGGAAGGAGTCAGGAGAGCTCTGGGGGGCTGAGACCACCCACTTCCTCCTGTGAAACTGACAGTGTGGTCCTGGGCACGTGCTAACAACCTCCTTTGGGCGCAGTTTGGGTGGGGGAAGCCAAAGCCCTCACTTATGTTGCTGCCGTGGATAGAGCCTTGGTCTCAACACAGCCCTGCATCTGCTCTAGGATCATGCCTTTCCAGTTGGGAACTGCTGACTTTGCTGATGCTCTTGCTTGTGTCTGCCTTGGCTGACGAATCACTCATGCAGAGTTGTGGCATCTTTACGCCCTGTTTTAATACTGCTACTTGTCAATGGATACATGAGTCAGTACATTGCTGGCTGCATCCTGCTGCTCTCATCTGGGGCCCAGTCTCCAGGCTCTGATCTGCAGGGTACGCTGTGAAAGACAGTACTCTGTATTGTTTCCTTTTTCATGTGCCTGCCTCTGGACTGCCAGAGGTTTCAGATGTTTCATTTCTCTACTTACCTTTATCTCTTTCTGGTTTGTTTCCCAGATTGGGTCTGAGAGGATGAGCAGGTCAGACTCAAACACATTTGGGAGGTCGGAGAAGGTGTCCTCCATGGCAGGCATTGCTGCACCTCCTTATGTGCCCTTAATGGTGCCTGGGTCTGACCTGGAGCTGTGCTTTAACCAGAGCTCTACACTGATGGAGGTGAGTTCTGAAAGACGTGCCATTACTCCCTGCATCCCTTGTCCCAGACCAGTGTCTCCGTGACCCTGTGATGAGCCAGTGCAAGGGCTGCTCTGAGAGAAGCACAATCTCACCATTACCCCCAAAAAGCATAAGACCTAACAACTGGCAAAACTGGATGGGCCAGAAAAACGTGCACTGTTTTTCTTTTTCATGTATCCACATCTAAAACAACTTAAGAAAAAAGGGAGATTTTTTTTTTTTTTAATATTTTATTTGGGCATGGAGAGTGCAGAACTAGAATGGAAAATCAGATACAAATATTTTGTTTCTGAGATCTTTTGTGTACCTTAAGAAGATAATCAGCCACAGAAGTGCCAGCAGAACCAGATAGGTAGAGCAGACTTCTTAGAAATGTGACTCCTGATTTTTTATTTGCCACAAAATTTCTATGCCACAATCTGCAATATAAAGAAGCATTGACAAGTAACTTGGGTAATTTAGCCTCTAGTACACACTCGTCAAGTTCCATATCCATTTTTCTTTAGAGTATCTCGCACCACTTGGAAACATGGTAATATTGTAATTTCATAATATATGCTGTCTTTTGGATAGTGTTGCAGTTTTTTTGTTCCTATCTTCTTTTACAACCAGCAGATTAGATTTGGAAAACACACTTTATATTCTGATAATGGAGGAGGAGTGGAATCCTGGTCCAAATAAAGTCTGTGGCAAAACTCCCGTTGACTTCAGTGGGGATAGGATTTCACCCCTTCCTGCTGCCTTGCCTAAAAAAGGAGATGAGACCTGATCTAAAGCCTATTGTAGTCAATGGAGAGACTCCCAGTGATTTTAATGGGCCTGTACTTGGTCCAGCACAAAGTTATTCAGTCACCTTCAAATTTTACAGGAATATAGCACTTGTGTGGCATTCTCCAAGGACTAACAAGCTTTCTCTGAGTTAGATACATTTCTACACACTTCTTCTCCTGATCCTGAAGTATTTGGATGTGCTAAGAAGTTCTTTCCTTTTTTTTTTTTTGTCTTTTCCCAAGTTTCTCTTTTCAGACACTGCTTTGCCTTGTGGTGATTCTAAATCATCACAGAGCAAGTCAACACTGAACACTGACCAGGATATGTAAGTTTGGGTTTATAGATTCCAGTTCCATGAACTTTGATTTAATAAACTTACCCCTCTTTTTAGCAGAAAGCACAAAACATGGGCGTGTTGGTGATTTTCAAACCTGGTTCTGATTCTGACCTACATTTAAAAGCCAAATTTGAGTCTGATAAAGTTTTAAAAACAATGGTAATGTGAAAAAGATGCTTCACTGTTCCCTTTGTGTTTTTAACCATTTTTCCTATTAAAACTGTAAACAGTTTTATATTATTGCACTGAATTCTTCTCTAATTTACTCCAGTGTAGATCCAGAGCAATGTTTCCGACAGCAGAAGAGCTGGTCTGCATTCGTACTGGGATGAGTACGAATGAGTATGAGAGATGGTGGGCTCTGCCAGGCAGTTTCCCCTTCCTCTTCCTCTTTTCACTGTTTGTATTGGATAACCCTGGGCAAAAAGTGTCATTAAATGCTTCACTGGTTCCAGTGATGGTCAGTTGTCTCCACCATTCCACATCCCTGTGGCTGTGAGGATCTAAGTGCCTGTAATATAACCAGAGCAGCTCAGGCTAAAAAAAGCCTTTCTGGTGGATTCTGTTTAGCCCCTTAAAAATATGACTATTTATTTTCATTTTTGCATTGGAAAAAAAACAAAACCTCAAACATTTTATGAAAAGCTTTCTGTGGGCTGAAACATCTGGTTTTGCCTCACGTCAAGGCCTGATTTGAATCTCTTGCATAATTTTTGATAAGGCAGATGGACTGTCTCTTTCTCCCTCTCACATACACACATACAGACATTATCTGCTTTGGATTTCAGAAACTTTCATGTTGAACCCTTTTTAAACTTGAAGAAATTTTATAAAAAATGTTTTTTTCCATTTAAGAAATTAGCTTTAAGTTAATGTTTGTGAAGAGTTAGTGTCAAGAGTGTTTCCAGTTTGTTGTCTTGCATAATGAAATTAATTTCAGCAGAGAATGGAGTTTTAATGAGACTCCCTCCAAAAGTAAAAGTATTCTGTAGAAAATCTCACCTTTTTTCTATTTTCCTCTGTTCCCCTCCACAGTTTTTCTTCATCGTTTTCCTCACAGTAGTCTATAAAAATAGTGAATATACAAGTGGCTGATTTTTAGGTTTTGAGCTAAATCAGTGTCTTGTTCACTGTGTGCAGATGAGAAGCACAGATCTGTTGTCCTTTCGCTGATACATAGTTGTATCATTTATTGATCTAAGCATCAGTGCTCATTATTATAGTGAGTCATTAAGTCCAGCTGCATAGACCTGAAGTTGTATCTGTAAATTGAAATATTCACCTGCAGCTGCCAGAGAATTAGGTATCTCCAGCATGCAGCCCTGACTACTGTGTCTACCATAGGATAAGATAAATAGTTTCTGCTGCTTTTCTCTTTGACCCTAAGGGGAACCTAGGGGTTAGTTCAGGCTTAGACATTTAAATCTCAGATGTGTACACTACGGCAGATGAATCCTACTCAAAGTCCATGGAACTGTTAATTGGCTTACAGGGAGAATCAGCTTATATCTTTCACTTGGTGAAATGATATTTTTTATTTAGCTACTGTATGAAATTCTTGTAAACATGAAATTGCAAACTAAAGATGCTTTGTGCCTCATGTGGTTTCTTTTCAAAGATAAGCCCACTCTCTTTATGCCTACTCTATGAGCTAATTTTAGAAATTGTGATTGCTTTCTTCCACCTCAGGAAAAGAGAGACTTCTCCTGGGAAAAGTTGCAAGGTGATCCAAAGTCTGAGTCTTTCCGTTGACTTCAGTGACTTTTGAATCACAGAATCACAGGATATGCCAAATTGGAAGGGACCCACAAGAATCATTGAGTCCAACCCTTAGCTCTGCACAGGACCATCCCCAAGAGTCACACCGTGTGGCTGAGAGCGTTGTCCAAATGCTTCTTGAACTCTGTCAGGCTTGATGCTGTGACCGCTTCTCTGGGAAGTCTGTTTCAACACCCAACCACCTTCTGGGTGAAGAACTTCTTTCTAATGTCCAACCTAAACCTCCCCTGACACAACTTCAGGCCACTGTCTCAGGTCCTGTCACTGGTCACTACAGAGAAGAGATCAGCGTCTGCCCCCACTCTTCCCCTCACGAGGAAGTTGTAACTGCAGTGAGGTTTCCCCTCAGTCCCCTCTTCTCCAGGATGAACAGACCAAGTGACCTCAGTCACTCCTCATACAGCCCTCCAGGCCTTTCACCATCTGCGTTGCCCTCCTTTGGACACTCTCTAATAACTGAATATCTTTCCTATATTGTGGTGCCCCAAAGTGCCCACAATATTCAAAGTGAGGCTGCCCCAGTGCAGAGCAGAGCGGGACAATCCCCTCCCTCGACTGGCTGGCGATGCTTTGCCTGATGCCCCCCCTGAACAGGTTGGCCCTCCTGGCTGCCAGGGCACTGCTGACCCATATTCAACTTGCCATTGATCAGGACCCCCAGGTCCCCTTCTGTGGCACTTCTTTCCAGCATCTCATTCCCCAGTCTGTATGTACATCCAGGGTTGCCCCAACCCAGATGTAGAATCTGGCACTTTCACTCGTTGAACTTCATATGATTGGTGATTGCCTAGTCCTCTAATTTGTCGAGGTCTCTCTGCAGGGCCTCCCTGCCTTCGAGGAAGTCAACAGCTCCTCCCAGTTTTGTATCATCTCCAAACTTGCTTAATATCCCTTCTAGTCCTGTGTCCAAGTCATTTATGAAGATGTTGAAAAGCACAGGGGCCAAGATGGAGCCCTGTGGACCCCCATAGTGACAGGTCACCTGTCGGATGTTACCCCATTCACTGTTACCCTCTGTGCTTGACCCATGAGCCAATTGCTCACCCACCACATGATGTGTTTATCTAGCTGTGTTCTGTAAGGATCCTGTGAGAGACAGTATCAAAAGCTTTACTGAAATCCAAAAAGATCACATCAGCTGGCTTCCTTTGATTAACTACGTGGGTTAACTTGCCATAAAGGGAAATCAGGTTTGATAAGCAGGACTTGGCTGTGACCAATGACTGCATTGTCTTTCAGGTGTTTTTCAATACCTCCCAGATTAATCTTCTCTGTAACTTTACCAGGCACTGAAGTGAGACTGACAGGCCTGTAGTTTCCAGGGTCCTCCTTCTTACCCTTCTTGAAAATGAGGACAACTTTCACCAACTTCCAGTCAACTGGGACCTCTCCAGATTCCCAAGACTGCTCAAAAATCATTGAGAGAAGCTGTGGAATGACATCAGCCAGCTTTTTGAGGATTCTGGAATGAATCAGGTTTGTAGGTATAAACCCCATAGGTTTGTAGGTATCCAGCTGGAGCAGCAGATCCCGCACAATTTCAGGGTCAACGGGGAGTTGATTGTTCTTGCAGTCATGGTCCTCTAGCTCAGGGCACTGGAAACCCCCTTGATTTGTCATCCATTTTGAAGACAGAGGCAAAAGAAGCCTTAAAAACCTTTGCCTTGTCTCTGTCTCTGTTTGTGAGGTGACCATCCTCATCCTGTAACAGACCAATGATATTTCTACACTGCCTATTGCCATTAATGTATTTGAAAAACCTCTTTTAATTGTCCCCCACATTTCTGGCAGCTACAACTTCAGTTCAGCTTTGGCTGCGCATATTTTTTTCCTACAGTGACAAGCAGCATCTCTGTATTCTTCCCATGTCACTTGACCTTGGTTCCACTGAGCATACACCTTCCTATTTTGCCTTATTTCCAAGAGAAGATCCCTGCTCAGCAAAGCTGGCCTTCTGCCTTGCCTGCTTGACTTCCAACATTTGGGAATTGCCTCCTCATATGGAACTTTACTTACTAATTCCCTGACCAACCTGAAGTCTACTCTCCTTGTGGCCAGAGTTGAGGTTTTGCTGCCACTTTTCGTTATGTCAACAGAGATTTTAAACTGGATCACTTCACGGTCACTGTGGCCAAGAGGCCACCAATCTCCACTTTGCTCACGAGAACTGCTCTGTTGACAAGCAGCAGATCGAGGAGGGCCTTCTTCCAAGTTGGCTCCCTTAGGACCTGTTCCAGAAAGTCATCATCCATGTTTTTTAGGAATCTTCTTGCCTGGCTTGTACCAGGTTGTGTGATGTTCGCAGTTGATTTCTGGAAGGTTGACTAAGTCCATAAGGACAAGTGCAGCTGACTTGGAAGTGTCCCTTAGTTCTTCGAAGAATAATTTGTTGGCATCATCATCCTGGCTGGGAGGTCTGCAGAGACTCCCACGATGAAATCCACATTATTTGTTCACTCCTTGATTCTTACCCAGAGACTTTCAACTGTGCCATTGCCAACTGTGAGCTCCACACATTCTAACCCTTCTATTACATGAAGTGCCACCACTCTGCCTCTTCTGCCCTGCCTATCCCTCCAAAAGAGTCTGTAACCATCCAACAGGGCACTCCAGTCACAGCTGTCATCCCACCAGGTTTCACTTACGCTAGTGATGTCAAATCTCTGGCACTGGGCCAAACTTTGAAGCTCCCGTTATTTGTTCCTCATGCTGTGTGCATTGGTGTAAAAACATTTCAGGAGTGGTGCATTGTAGCCAACACCTCCTGAGGCAAATTGAGGGATGCCATGAGTGATGGTTTTCTCAAGTTTGGCACACAATCCAATTGCTCATCACTGGCGAGCCTGGTTTTATCCTTTTCTCCCATCCCAGCTAGTTTAAAGCCCTGTCAAAGACCTCTAAGTGTTCCTGCACAACTCCCCCCCCCCCCGAGTTAGGTGCTGTCAGGTGTCAGTAGACCAGGTGTTGAGTAGATCATCCCATGGTCAAAAAACCCCAGATTTTTCCAATTACATCAACCTTGAACTACGATCAAAGGTGTTTCACATTTTTTTTTTGTGCATGAAACCCTGAAGTGAATTTTTCCATTATTCAGAAGAGACCAGCTGCTGTCAAATGTGATTTTTAACTGAAAAGTAGTGCCATTAATTATACTGAGAAATTTTTTTGACTTTTTTTTTTTTGTTTTTTCCTCTACCTACCATCTAACAGTTAATAGTTGTTTATTAATAACAATAAATACACATCTGTAGGCAGCAGGATTACATCAGAAATGAAAGGCTTTTTTTTTCCTTCACAGATTAGATCCTGATTAGAAACCAATAAACAGAAAATAAAATCCATTAAGATATTGTTGGACTAATTTTCCTGTTTCTAATACTGGATAGAAAAAAGGTTGTCAAGTTGTTTTCTAAACCAAAATATTTGTTTTGTTATTTTAAAATCTTTTTAAGGCAAATGTTCCAAAGGCTTGGGCTGTATTTCCATATTTTTAGCAGCTTTGTGTAGTTAATTTTTGTCATGTTATCAGCACTACCTTCTGTAGTTAATTTGGCGTGCAGAAAGCTGTGATTAATGGGCCTTTGCTATAGCATTAATTTTCAGTCCCAACCTCTCCTTGCCCTTTGGTGTTATGTTAATTACTGGAAAAGAACTGTGAAATCATATATGGCACAGAGCTGTGGTGTGGCAAAGAACAACGGTCAGAACCCAGGTTCTGAGATGTGTCTGAACAGAAGAATGTATCTGATCCAAAAGCATCTGATCTGGCTAACAGTACCAAAAATGTAAGGGATTCTAGGGATTAGACAGTTTTAGTTTGTTCTGGACAAGTGCTCCATATTACTGCTCTCCTTTGTCAATGGTGATTTTTTGGTAGTTCTGAAGAAAATTACTGTGTGCTTCTTTTCAGTCCTTGGGAAGACAATTTGAAAGCTGTTTCCTCAGTAGATTGTCTTCCTGACCTGACTGCTGTAAGGGCTGCTGGTTCTTGATCCAAAACCAGCTGGATTTATTGCAGTGAGTTAAGCTTTACATCTATCCCGTTCTTATGGAGAAAATAGTCCTAAAATGGTCACCCTTGGAGAAGTAATTTGCTGTGTTAAAAAAAACCAGCAATGCTACTTAATAATAATGTGAGCCAGCTGCTAGAATAGCAAACAAAATAATTTAGTGATGAGACCAGAATTATTAATTACTACCAAAATAAATGTGAACATGATAAGCTTTAGTGGAAAAAAGAAAGGTTTTCTTTAACATGGCAAAATATAGTAGTAGCCAAAATTAGACTTGTCTGAAAGCTTTTGTTAGATAAATGCCCAGTTCCTCACCTGGTTGTTACTATACATAAAGTAAATGAACTGTTGTCCTGGTTAGATAAATTTGGACACATCTAACAATGGCCTTGGGCACATAGTCTGGGTCTTGCCAGAAAGTACAGAGCTGCATTTAAAAATGTGAGCTTCACAGCCACTTCTGAAATGGATGTCTAGAGTTTGTGGGTTTCTACCCATCCTGGCTTTTAAAAGCAAAGCTTATGTGCACCTACATTTCTTATCCTACAGATGCCAGAGTAGCCCAAGGAGACCCTTCTGCTCAAGTCCAGCCTGGATTCTCTGGCCAAGGGGACATGCTTTTTACCATAGGCATGCTCAAAACACTCTGGCCACAAGCTGCCCACAAATCCCACGAAGTTGTCATGACCAGTTCAACTAGTATAGTATGGCCAGTCTTCGTGAATGAAGATTTGGGAAAGGTCTTTACCCTTCGAGCCTGCGCAGTGGATTTTTTAGGT
>NW_016690293.1:171999-194598 GCF_001604755.1 Lepidothrix coronata
TAGGTGAGACACAGCGTGCGCTGAACTGAGCCCACCCTTTAATCCTAAGGTTCAACTGCCAGGCTGAGCGAAGCTTGGGTGGTGGCAGTGAGGTCCTCAGGACGTAGGTTTGTTTAGAGTGACCTTCTCTTAGATGGATTGCCTCACAGGGCTGATGAACTCCGTCTGCCCGGATGAGTTCCGTCACCGGGAATCGAACCCAGGCTGCGGCGGTGAGAGTGCTGCATCCTAACCACTTGACCACCAGGGGACCAGTTCAACTAAATACACAATAAATGTTATGCTACCTATTGCTCCTTATTAAGGAGCAATGAGAGCAATTATTCAGGCTGTGGGTGATTGGGGTTTCATGATGTCCTGCTTCAGAGGGGATCCTACATCTCCAGTCCTTGAAAATATCCTGCCCACTAGGCTGTGGGCAAAAGGGGAAAAGATAGGAAGGTCATACTCCTGCCTGTTTTTGAAACTGTTCCTAGAGGTAGAAAAATTTGCTAGATTCAGCAGGAAAAGATTGAAGAGAGAGAAAGCAGGTAGTGTAACCAACTCTTCCATGGGCTCTTGCAGTGGTTTGTGCTGGAGCTCACAACAGTGGGCAGGACCCAGAACTCACCTTTTTTACACACATATGCCCTGCTTGCTGGGCTGGAGAGTCACACTCATTAGTCCCCATGTTGATCCTAAAAGAGGTACTGTCCTTCTGAGGTGTCTGGGTGTGAATTGAACTGCAGGGTTCAAGCCAGTTGTCAGGTTGGCCCAAGGGGTGATGACCCCTAGGTGGAAGAGGCAATGCAGATATGTCTGGAACTTGCTAAAACTTGTGACACCCCTAAGTGACATCAACAATGGGTTCATTCACCTCAACCTCATCAGCAGTGGCCTTGTGAGCTGAAAAAAACCTGGTCTTACCAGCAGGCAGGGGAATACAGGAGAAGAAAGACAAAAAAGTAGGTACTGCATTGTGAAATGCTGGGATTTTGTATCTTTTCCAGTTTAAGTGCTAGACTTGCCTCTCTGAAGCCAAGAAGTATCATTTCAGTCTCTCCCACTGATGACATAAGACTGCGGTATGACACATAACCTTTATAAAGCATCAAACATCTAGCAATGTGATAGTTGTTTTTATCACAATGCTCCCAACAAATAGCACATGCTGTTAATATGAATCTATCTTTCAGCAGGAGATATTTCAGGCACTGTTAGTAACATAATCTCATGCCGTTGCCCTAATAGAGGATGCTGCAGATCTAAATCTTGCTGGAGTGAATTCTTTCTTTGGTTATTTTCCTGTAGTTCTTGGCTTCAGTGGGACACGTGCCCACATACTGTGAATATGCTCAGCCTTGTTAATCTTTTTCCAGTGTTATGTCTCTGCCAGCCTGTTTGTGGGCTCAGAGATGCTGGGAGAGCACTGCAGATAATGGCATGGGCTAAGGAACACTGTGGAGGAAAGGAGGAGCAGTAGCAGGCCCGACCAAGAAATAAAACGGGACAGTAGTAAGGTTGGGGTGCTGTTATACACTCCTTAAAGGAGTGTGTAATACGTTTGAGGTGGGATTAAGAGGGGCAGAGGAATCCCAGGGTTCTTGCTACAGCACTCCCAGAGATCCTGTGCTGCTCTTAAGGCACTACCTGTTTTAGTGTTGGCTGCAGAACATGGTCAAGGGTAATCCATCTCTCTTGGGCAATTAACCATATCCCTTTGTGGTGTCCATGCTAACACATCAGCAGTACCAGAGGTCTTGGCCCCTGGTGTTTCTGTCATTAAAATGTTAGAGCTGTCCTTGGTATGGTTTTGGCTTGGGCTTATTGAAACTCTGTTGTACTATTCCTGGTCCTGGTTCAGGAGTTAGCCTGGGCCAGGGACCATCAAAAAGGTGGTTTGGATACAGCCTCCCTATTTTAGAGGCCAGGAGAGTTCAATAAATGCATGCAGCCATGTTATGACAGCATGCTTCTGCTCCCAGGGCCAGAGAACAGGGCCTGGATCTGCCGAGTTTATTGGTAGGGTTGTAGTCATTGCTCTTGAGAGCCTTCTGCAACGGGGAGGCTCTTGTTTCTTCTACTGTGATGCAAAAATCAGATGAAATAAGACCAAACCAGACACTGATTATATTTTTGAAAAGGATATGTTCTTTGGAAGTTACATTTTTGCTAACTAGAGAGGAAGGTAGAAGAACTCAAAGAAAGGTGGATCTGGTATATTAGACAATAAAATTTTGTGTATGTTTAAAAAAATTAAGAAAGCTGCAGAAAAGTAGAAACAACAGAAAGTCAATGTATAAAAGTCTACATGTTTGATAAACTGGATCTGCAAGATCTTTGGTATTTCAGGTCAGTTTTACAAAAAATATCTTACCGATATTCATATGAACAGGTCTAAAAGGATTAGTATAGTATTTATTAATTGCTACCTTTCCTGTATGTGCTCTGTCTTCAGGCAGTAACCTCATTAATTTAAATGGAATTGATCTAATATCAGATTGGTGGGTGACATTGTTGAATTGTACACAAAAATGCTTATGGACTACTGTTAGGTTTATTGTCACAGTTCAGGTAATTGTTAATCCTTTGAATTTGAAATGAATAACATTTTAGTGTTAGAGCTTCATTAAGTCCTCTGCATTTGTTAATCTCACACTCTGTGTAATCTGAATTAAGATCCATTTCCAGTATATGCCTCTGTTGCCCAAGTCCTGTGTGTATATAGCACACAGTTTTATACTTGGCTATTTGGAAAAAAAAAACAACCCAAAGTGACTTCACTACTGTGGCCTGAGAAAACAGTGTACTTGCAGCTGCCTGTGACTATCAGTCAGGAACATTTGTGTTGACGAAAATACTCTAATAACTAGGTCATTGCTGTATTATTCTAGTTTTGTTGTAAAACCTGACCATGGTGTTACTCTGACAATGTTGAAGGTACAGCGATGGTATGATGTGGCTGTCATGTTTCTCTTTCTTGCAAAATGAACCTCCAAGACCAGAAACCAGGTAACAATTATAATAGTTTCTTAGAGTTTGAAACTTTGGATAGTGTTTCTAAACTGTCTCTTGCCTTCTTACATCTCCTTCTCCTGGACAGCAGTCCCTGAGCATGCTCCAATCTGGGTTGCCAGACCTTGTCCTTCTTCCTACCAATATTCCCTAATCATCTGACTCAGGCACATCTTTAAATTTTCTCTTCTCTTGTTATATGTGAAAATTCATGTGATGGATCCTATGTGTGTTTCTGGGCAACAACACTATGAGTGTTGAGGCAGCAAAAAGGAGAGAGTTGACAGCATTAAATTGCGGCTGTGAAGGAATCACCTTCTTGGATTTGAGAGATAACACACCACACGCTCTTGGGCTCCCAAGTGGGTTTGATGCTGATTTGTTTATGAGACTTCATGCCAGTGAGCCTCTCTGGCATGTGGAGCCACAGAATGAGAAAGGGGACAGGCTGGGCTGCAGGGGCACATGGATGACCCCCAACAAATGTCTTCTCCAGGAGAGCTGATCTCATGCATCTGCATTTTCTGCTCACACCAACTAACTTGAAACAGAGCCTAAAGGAAGCAACAGCAATTTGCTGATCAGAGTTCAGAGCACATCTTTTCCACGACACCCATGAGGCCCCAGTCCCAAGCATTTCAGGGAATAACAGTTTTCCCTCTGCTTCTGCTCTTCAAATCTGGTAATTCAACATTACTTTCTGCCACAGACCTGGATGAGAGCAAAAGTTTAATCACTTCCATACTGCCTCTGCTCCAGTCAAGGATTTAGCTTGAGCCCATTTGCAAATAAAACAATGAAGAGAAGACTTTGTCTTAATACATATAAGCTGAAGCTGTGTATTAAAAAGATAAAAACTGATAAGCTGCAAAGCCTGTTCAAAGGCAGGCTGGTAGAGTTAGGAAGTATTTTCTTTTTGCAGAAAGAAATAATGCTCAGTCAAACACCTACAGAGTGTAATTGTACATGACAGTCCATGTCAGAGTGCAGCAGTGAAAACTGAAGTAAATATTTTTTTTTTCCAAGCTGGAAATCATGCATCAGCCTAATGAGTAACAGGTTTTGTTTGTTTGTTTGTATTGTGTTTCTGTTGGTAGGGAGGATGTGTTCTTTTGTTCTCACCATTTCATGCTGGCTCAGGTCTCTAATGCTACCATCACGTTGACTTTGACAGATTCTGCTGGAAAAACAGGCGTGTTTTCACTAGTGGTGCCCAAATACCAGCTATGTGATATGATTCACTTTGTGGAGGTGGAGGAGAATAGTTTAAATCACTGCTTGGTTTATGCCCGAAGGATGCCTGCTACAGAGGAGGTTTAACCTGTTAAATCTACGCTACCTGTTCTCTTTCTAAAGGACTGTTTTTGACAGTCTTCACATATATACACGTGCTGTATAAATGAACTGAGGTCTGCCTCACACACTTTGAGTTATAACCACACTGTGGTGCTATTAATTGTCTTTGCTATTGGTTTGATCAAGAGTTTGATCCTCCAGCACAGCCTCAAAAAAAGAGGCACAGCTTTTTAGAGGAAAACTATGTTTTTAGAGGAAAAATATGTTTCTACCAGAGACAAGGTGTAAATACTTTTAACTTTAAAAGAAAATCTAATTAGGCACTAGTGAATGTCAGTTTTAAGACTTCAATGTATTCAGGTCCTCTTAGCATCCGGTTTTGTGATTTTAGTGTGCTGGATGATTGAGGAAGGTAGAAGACATGTTAGGAATCATATATGACATGATTATAGTGAACAGGGAATGTTTATTCACTGTTTATCATAAAGCAAAACATGAAGGGACTTCTGTGAAGGTTATGGGATGGCAAGTTCAAAATAAACAGCACATAGTTAAACTGCGGCACTTATAATCTTGAAAGTTTATGTGAATTTAGGAAACCAATTAGATGAATTCATGGAAAAAGGCTACTCAAAGGATAATAACGTGAAGAAATAATCTCTGTCTTAGGAAATCCTTATGCCTCTGATTACTGGCAGCAGGAAAGCAATGCCAAGAGAGGCATCAAGAATTGTTTCCCCTATTATTCTGAACTTAGTCCTCCTCTACTGCTCACAGACCCAGATTAATGTTTATACTCTTTTTGCAAAATGAAGACTGTAAGCACAGCAGTGAATATAAACTGGTGTTAAAGCTCCATCAAGCAGATCATAAATTTGGGGTACTAACATTGCAAATTTCATGTTACATCTTGTGAGCAGTTTGTTCACACAAAATTTGCAAGTTAAATTTTCTTCTTTTTTGTTTTTCCATAACTTTACATTGACACCAAATTACTCCATGTCTTTTTGAGTAAGCTGATTTCTAATACTATTCTGTAGTTAAAATAGATACCTTGAGAGATTAATCACTTTGGAATTCAAGTAAAGGTGAACGATTCTCTCTATAGTTTATGGCATTATAGTAGCTGACCACATGAAAAAAGGAACATAATATATTTATGTGCAATTAGTTTGCTTCTTTTATTCTTATTTCCTCATGTCATTTGCAGAAGAAATTGTCTTTTTTGAGTTTAAAGAATAGAGAAAACATTCTACAGTAATGGATACTGAGTAAATATTATAAGGCTTTACAATATCTTTAGGTTCAATTATTTTAAGCAGTATACAAAAGATCTGACTTTCAGCTAGTCTTGAACTAGTGCATATAGTAATGGACCCTCTATATTCCTTACCTTACACACACATACACGTATATACAGCTGTGTAAGCACACAGACATATTTTTTATACCTACAGTATGTATTTATGAATGGTATAGAAATTACATATAAATTACAAACCTGAAAAGAAAATTAAAAAAATCATGTATCAAAGAAAGACAATGGCACTTTCCTCTTATCATACAACTGAGTTTTAAAATAAAAATTATACTATGTCAATACCTGTCCTCAATATAATATTAATCTGTTGACTTTTTTCATCATAGCAAAAGGCGTATTGAAAAAAAGTTGTCCCAGTCTCTTAACTATGTCATTACTTCTTTTGACAGATTTGTTATTATAGTTTCTAGCAGAAAACTATCATTCTTTGGGTCTTACAATGGGAAATGTGTCTGTTAATATGGCAAGTTATATTTGGAGACAGCATGTGCAATACTAAATGCCAGAACACCAATACGACCCATCTGCCCAATATGTAAAGTATAATAACACCATTATGAAGTGATGATATGTTTACATACCCTTGTAACAGGATTAAAGTTTTCTTAATTGTCTCCTGCTTTAACCTAATGTAATGTTTTTGGTGTGTCCTATAGAATAATATTGAAAGAATGAACAAATCAGTGGCGGAACCTTCTGAGATTTGCCTAATTACAACTCAAATTGTTCCCATATTGGAAATTACATGCATATAATGCCTTTTGGGGCACAGAGTAGAAGAAGCATATGAAGGTCAGCCAACAGTATTCTGCAATGAGTTCTGTCTTCTTGAACTTTTAAAATGTCTTTTTCATGCAATGAGACACATTAATTTACTAGAAACAGATTTCAGAATTGTTTTATCCAATTTTGGAAGGCTTATTTCTGCAATTCCCATAAACCTGCTGAGGAAAACACAATTTGCAGTTGCCCCGAATTTAGTTAAATCACCACAAAGAGAAATCACTCAGCTAGGTCATGTGTAGGATTAGGATGCTGCTGCTGCACTTCAAGTACATGGTTCATTTTGAAAGATTCTCAAGAGTTTTACAGACCTTCAAGCAGATCTTGACCCATGCATCATTCAAAACAGCCCTGTGACATGCAGGGGGGTCTTGGATAGGTCAAGAAGTACCAGGTGCATCCAGGTGTTCCCATGACACTATTCATGCTTGTGATAGGTGAACATATCATAGTTTTTCTTTTTATTCCACTTCAGCCTTTTTACAGTACAGCTGCTTATTAACCAACATGACTTCTTGCTAGCCTGGAAGTGCTGGCCTCACTGAGCAGAACTACATGTCTGAGGGCAGAGAGATACTTGCAGAATGACTAAGTCTTTGGGGAATGTCTTAAGGATCAGTAAGGTCTTCCTGAGCCATTGATAATGGCTGGTGTTTCGGGAGATGTAGATGATGCTTGATTGAGCTGATTACTTCAAGTCAAAAAAATCCCTTTGCAATCTGCTTTAATGAGTTCACTGAGGAGTTTTAAAATGGTATTATGCAATAATTCCTTCCATTGAAAAACACATAAGTCATTAAAATATGTTATCTGCTATATATTAGTCTAAGAAATATTCTGACATCAGTATTCTCATAAAATCCCAGTTTCATCAGTGCTTGTTGGCACTGCCAAGCACCTGAGGGCTTACATATTAGAAACAGGACCTGTACCACCCTGCAACCATAAAACTAAACAACATATACAAATGTTGTTTGTTTGTGTTTTTTTTAAATAAAATATAGATGTTTGAAAGGTGGGCTGCCTGCTCCCGAAGTATGGCAATGCAAAGAAAAGGAGTGGATGTAGTCCATGATGGATATGGGTCAGAAAAGCATCTAGGTCCTGTTACAGAATCTGTCTGTGACATCTTCTGTGATGGTACAGTACATGTACTGCTACTTGGGATCTTTTGCTTTCAAATGTGAGTTTTGGCATCAGATTGGTTCATTGGTAGCCTTTTTCCTTCAAGAATTAGTGCTGCAATCCATTCTAACTGGAAAAAAAAAAGGAAAAAAATTCATTTGGCAGTGCTCCATGACCTTGATTTGCTCTGCTTGCAAGGTACAAATGAGAGCTAAGATTTTTTTTTTTTAATTCTTTTTTTTTCCCCAGTTCGCTGGAAATTTAAGGACTAAGAGAGCCAAATCATACTCCTTGCATGGGTGAGAAGGGAAATGAAAATGTAATTTTTCAGGGTGAACAGCATATTTGACATGTTGTGATACTTGTATCTGCATATTTTGTGAGCACTGGGCACTAGAGTTTTTCATATTGTGCCATTACCATATAGCTGATGAGTATAACATGAACTGGTGCTAAAGCAGAGTCTCAAACCTGAAAGCTATCATTATCAAAGATTTTTGCCTCTTGTTGCTATTCAGAAGCAGCAGTTTAAACTTCTTAGTCTACTTCTTAGTCTATTTTGCAGCTTTACAGAGCTTTGGAGCCTTGCAAATGTTTAGGTTTTGTCTTGACCTACCCTAGCAGGGATGAGTGGGCAGGGATTTCGTGCTCCTACCCTCAGCACAAGTGTGGATAGCATTAGAGTTTGGACTCAGTCACATGACAGGATAACTGCAGCCAGACTCCCTGGGGTAACCTGGATGTTTTGTGTTGAACCTGTAGTGCAGTCTGACTCTCAAGCCAGCGTGTCTGGGCCCATCACATCAGTGTAGCTGTTGCTTTCAGACATGGAGCGCTGGCATGGAGACTTCAGTGCCATTCTTTTCCCTGTTTTTGGCCACACTTTCTTCAGGAAATGAACACCTCCACCTTGCTTCAGTTCGTGGTGGTTGGTTTGGCCCCATTGCTTGTCATCAGCAAAAGCAAGATGACTTCTTGCTGCCTCATCGGTGGCACTAACTTGGGTTTAAAAGGTCTGGGTATGTTGTCTGCAGGGCAGATATAACCATTTCCAAGATGGAAAATTTTCTTAAGCAGTGTTCTTTTTTTCTGGAGATTTTTTATGCACAATTTTGCCCTTAATGAGCTTTGTAGCTGCAACAAAAATTGGCAGTTTAGTGGGTGTTATCTCAGATAATCAGCTTTATTAGCAAAATCAGGTCTCACAGCTCCCTTTGACTTGGTTCAATGCAAAGGAGTATTAACAATTTAAGTTTAGTCTGAACTAGTTGCTTAGATGGGGATTGCCAACTTTATGTGCATGCTTCTGTGTAATTATAATTATGAAAATTGCTTTTCAGCTTGTGAAATGGTGGAGCCTTCAGCCTTTTTAAATTAAGAGGCTGTCAAATATATATACTATTCTAATGTACAAGTCCATGGCATTTAAAAAAATAAATTCTTTTGAATGTAGGAATCCAAGGCTCTTGCTGTACAATTATGTTATGATTAAAATAACATTCACATGAATTATGGTAACTCCAGTTAAGAAACACTTAAGGGAATTAATGATAAATTATTGTAACAAGTTGCATTTAATTTGATGGCATTACCCGTTTACTAAGGAACTCCTTTGTTGTCCATCACCATAGTATTAGAGGATGAAATCCTCGGCATAATGTAGGTAGAATTTATGTTTCACACTTAGAATTGCGTATGGAAGAGAGATATCTTTAATCTAAACTAGGTACTTGGGACCCTTAGAGAGGGAAATCCACAGTAGAATATTCAGCCTTTTGGCTGATATAATTCTAAAGAAGTGATGCCAAACTTCCACAACATGATGTTTTGTCTGATTCTTTTGTGAATGGAGATAAAGTTGGTACAAAGTGTTCGTTATCGATACCAGGATCATCAGTGCCTTTGAAATATTTCAATCAGGAATAAACTTGATCGAGAGAAGAACAGGCAGTGGGGTTTAACAGACTGTGTTATTCAGAAAGTTGGAGGGAGAATCTTAATAGTCCTTTAAGGACTCAAAGTCTATGACTAGAAGTGTATTAAAAGTAACTCATTTGGACATGTAAAATGCATGTTTTCATAGTTACAGACTAATTTCCATATACGTTTTTCATTAAGCAAAAAAGAGCCATCTTCCTTTCTCCCTCAGTAAAGCTGTCTGTAGAACAACATCAAAAATACAGAAAAAAAATCTAAATAGTAATAGGCTTGAAAATGGTGAGTTGAAGTTTCGAACACTGTGAGTCTGCAGGGAAACCTGAAATGTGCAGTCTTGAATGGCCATGAATCTACGCTAATTAACAAAGGCCAGGACCGTGCACTAATGTAAGTTAGTTACAGCCCACTGAATCCAGCCACAGCAACACCTGTCTTCAATATAGAGAAAGAATAATTGCCATGAGGGACTTGCATCCAGGATGCAATGATGGAAGCTCCACTTCGTGCAGAGGGTAGTAAAGCCTCTAAAAATGATGGATGATAGATGATGGTTTTCTAACACAAAACATACTGAGTTTGACAATGAGTAATTTTATGTTGGATCTTGTTCTGATGGATATAGATGAATTAAACACTGTGCAGCAGCCTTTAATAGCTATGGGTCTGATGATCACAATCTGATTGCAAGTAACATGTAACTTAATATATTAAAAGAGAACAGTCCCAACAGCTAGCATATTTGTGAAAGTTAGGGAGAAGTGGTGAATAAATTTACCTCCGAGAAAAATTGGAGATGGAAAAATCTGAATGAAAGAAGGGAGTACCTCAGCAAGAGTTTATTGTTTGGCTAGTAAGTCTTGATTCCACATTCAGAGGATGTAACTTGCTAAAATAAATTCTGGTCCAGTGGAAAAACAAGGCTATAATCACCCTCAAATATCTGACATGTAGGAAAAAGTTCAGAGATAGTTGAAAACAACCCGTATAAACTAGAAATTGTGGTATTTTTAAAAGAAATTAAACCTCATTGCTAAGAGAAAGAAAACCTATTACAAAATCCCTGGTTACAGGATAGGGATAAGGATATTAGGAGCAGAAGAAACCTTTGGGTGGAGGCTGGCTTAATTCTAGAGAAACCAGACAAAACTGACAGTGATGAAGTAAAAAATACAGAAGTAATAAGGATTTCTCTTCTCCATTTGGAAATATATACTGCGACATACTTTATCACCTTCCTAGCTCATCAACACTGAAGGAAAACAATAGAGAACTGCTAGGGATAAACATTTTTATATCATCTGTCTTGGCTAACTTGCACTTAATAATACTGAAAGAGTTGGCTGAGGACATCTCTGTTTCACAGATGTTCATTTTTAATAAGTCCTGAAATCTTGGGGAACCTCCAGAACAGGGGAAGAATTGCAATATTGTGCCAGCAAACAAACAGCAGAAGTGAGCTGATTCAGACAGCTGTAGGCTGGTTTACCTGGCATCACCTTCCCTTCAAATAATGGACAGTCTGGTACAGAATTCAATTGATAAGAAAAAAATTTTCCCATGAATGTAACAAAAATCTGAACAAAAGGTTTAGGTAAATAAATGGGGTTTACTTTTTGGAATGACAAAGTAAATTGATTTTAGTAACAGCACAGACAGAGTGCATTATGGACTGTTTTAATATGTACCAAGTGTTATTCTGACTAAGGGATCAGCACTACGTGATCTCAAGAAGGTAAACTTGGAGTCTACTATGACAAAATCTTAAAAGACTTTCAGTGGGTACCTTCATTAAATAGAAATGCTTTCAGTAGAGCTACAGAATGGTGGCATCTGCCTTCAAAGCCATGTAAATTTTCCCTCAATGCTATGGAAGTAAGTGAGGATCTATCCCTGTGAACATCTGTGAAAGACACAAATACTGTAGAAGTGATTTCTTCTGATGATTGCACAAGGTAATCCAGATCCTTTGGTCCAACAAAAATTGAATTTGTTTAACTGAGCCAGAGAGAGAAAGATATTTTTTTCTCTTTGTTCTGTTCTTTTTAGTACCAACCTATTGTTTCTGAAAAGAAAGGTGATGAGTTGGAGATTTTGGAAAAAAACCATAACAAAACCCCCCAAGTTATAACAATGCTGGAGAAAAAAAGACTTTTGGTGACAGGATTAAAGTAAAAGAGGAGGGGCTTTTATTAAAAAAGAAGTTCAAGTGGAATGAGAACATTTAACAATAGATTTTTTATTGGAAAAGGCTGCCTTGTGAAATCAAAGCTCTGTTAATTTTTCTTTCACCTGACTGATTTTTTTTTTTGGCAGAATCTTCAGAAAGGTATTTTGAAAATGTTGATATAATACATACTAATATTTTTGAAACCATGAAGTCCATTTTTATGCTTTAAAATGGCTCATTTTTCTAAAATATAAGCTAATTCTCATAATAGGCGGTTATAAAACACAAAATGGTATATTCCTCCCATTTGAGAATCCAAAAGTCCAAAGACTTATGAAAATCTTAGAGTTCTCAGAATTTCACAGGTGAGCATTTTGAATATCTTAGATGGGAAAGATAGCTGTTTTGGGGAAAAAAAAAAGTAGATCAGAAAAGTATTGTTCTATTATGTAAGAGAGAAATTACTTGATTATAGAAACAAATTATTTCAAACAGGAAGAGTACTAGGAAACAAAGATGAAAATAAATGTTTACATAACAAAAAGCTGATCTTCTGTAAAATGCAGCTATAGTAATATAACTTATTATTTCTATATCGAATGCAGTAATTTATAAGACTAAATTTTAGCTTCTGGAAAGATAGTCAGTTTTGAGTCCTTGTCTTCAAGAGAGATTATTCCATCATTTTCCTTGATAGATATTTTCAGCAATCTTTGACTCATACTTTTAGCAAGACGCACTTTTCTTCTGCTTTGAAAACATTCACCTCTTGCATTCTGCTGTTGAAATTGTCATGTTAAAGTAGTCCTTTAAACCCTGCTGGTTTTCTTCACCACATACATTTTTATTTATCGTAGTCAAGTTGCCCCTTCAAATAACTATGCCACACAATGAGGCAATCAAAACTGAAAAGAAGATATTATGGCCAAATCAAAGACCCGAGTCCAGTTTTGCCTAAAGAGAAATTTTATTTGAAAGCTGGTATTTCTGTTCCAGCTCTCAAAAATACATATTCATAGGAAATAAAGCTGTGCACGACAGACCTCCAGGGGTCATCTTGTACTGTGGCTCAGGGCAGAGTCAACTAAACGTACGTCATTCCTACCAGATGCTTGCCTAACCTGCTTTTAAAATCCTCCAGGGATCCTACAGCTTCCTTAGAAAATCAACTCCAGTGCTTCATTATCCTTACCATTAGGAAATTTTCCATAATATCTGGTAAGAGTCTTCCTCAATGCTGTTAAAGTCCATTACTTTTCACTCTTGAAGACAAAGAGAGCAGATTATTATGTCCTCTTGCTTCAGACGTTCCACTATCTGAAGTTGGTAATTTCTTCAACCTTCCCTATACTAGACAATGATAGACTTGGCTTTCCTCAGAGTGCTCTGAACTAGTGCACTAGCTAAAATCTTGCTAAGTTTAAATGTATTCCTACTGATACATGACATTTCAGAAGGTGTTCATTCAGATAGCGACCACTGTTCTTAAACATAGAAAATACGATCTCTTCAGAATGTTCATTTGACTCTGTTGGAGTACATTTAAGTTATACTGTACACATTACCAGAGGTATATACCCTTAGAGGTTAGAGATATCACAAAATGTAGTTCAAACCTGTCAGCCCAGCTTTCCTTTGCTGTTGAGGTCTGATGTGATAGTAACCTTGTTTTTTGGAAACATATTTTTTGCATTTGAAAATGTCTGTCACAGTTTGGAGCATCTCGCTAGATTACATCACAGTGGCATGCAACACACAGGAAATCTGAAAAATATGCTGCATTAAACTGCCCTTAAGGAAACTGTGGTATTCAAAATAGAATATGTTTTAAATCTTACTTTCTTGTTTGTACAACTGGCCTATGCTACATAAGCCCCATTAAAACTTGTATGTTGCGTGTAGTAACCAGGTATCCTGGTGGTTTTGGGTGAATTCACTCACATTACCATATGCTCTGTTTTGAGGTGAGGGGAGCTGGAGAGGTTGGAGTTTTAACCTGAAAAGAGTTATTTGCCAAACTGTCTGATTGATAATGGAACTGGGATACAAAAGAATGAGACATTTATCATCTGAACTCAACTCAATTTAGCGAGACTTTATTGACACCAGAACTTCTCTCAGATCTGCCAAGGAATGTTAATCACTGTGCTATCTGTCAAGAGGAAAGGGGTAACTCAGTATAGAAAGAGCCCTTTAATAGAGTGAAGATAAATATAAATGTAGATAAAACCAATATTCTTTGTTACATTCATCAGGGACTTCACCCTTTATGAAATTTTACTTATTGTTGCCAAGTGATTGATTGTACTTGTTTTAAGTCGTAATTTCATCACATATCATTTTTTACAAAATAATGAGAAGACCCTGTGAATCCCACTTGATTTCAGACTTCAGCAGTAGACAGCTATGTCCAGCTTGTCACCCTCCACCTATTTAACCTCAAGGGGAAAAAATAGCTACCTTTCCCCTGCTTTGCCTCTTCTTACCCTCTCCTCCTCCTCCACTGCTCTCACCTGCACCCCCTCCATTTCCATAATGTGAATGTGATTACAAGATGCCTTGGCTGGACTGGAGTATATCGCATTTCTTTAAGGGGAGAGCAGCCTCTCTCCCACGGTGAGTAGCCTGAAGCCATTCTGCTCTGTTTCAGGGCCCTAAATTATTATAATGTGAATAGCAAAAGTCAAAATAACACGCAAACAAAAACAGCCAAGAAATAGAAAGGTTAATATTTTGTATTCTTTTCTTTTGAAACTAGCTCATTGAGCAGGTTGGGTTAGTTTCAATCATTTTTTGTTTCTCATTCTTTAGGAGAGAAGTGGACTGTGGCCAGGTTTTCCTATCACAGCCCATCTGTGTTATGTGCTAGGGAGACAAAAGAAAAGATTAAAGACAATACTGTGTAAAATGCTTTATATTTTGGGGGTAGGGAGCAGAGGAGCTAGGTAAGATAGAAAATTATTTCCAGTTGAAGATTGTACTTAAAAATTATTATCATATTTTGTTGGTTTCAGTTGTCTGGGGAGTTTGAGATGAATGATGCTACAAATTGCTGATCAGATGTGTCAGAATTAATTTCTGCTTTCCATAATCTTTTTAAAAAGCTTGCTCTGGTTGAACTTTGTGCTGCTTTCCTTTGGAAATAAATTTTAAAGCGGCTTGACATGAAGGTCTAAGTATGGAAAAATGGAGAATAAATGTTAACATAGTGCTAAATATGTATGTACTAGAAAATAAAATTTCACTCATCAAAGGAAAAGCTTGACCAATGTGTCAATCCATGGTTTTCCCAAATGCTCCAGAGTCTTTAAATGCAAATCAGCAGCCCAAAGATATATTAAAAAGATATTATTCGGGTTGTAATGTCAAATACTCAAGCTCTTGGAAATTGCTTGCCCATGCAATGAGAATTAAAATCTCATGTGCGTATGATGCTGTCACTAATTGCATGATCCAATGTCTTGCCTCAGTGGGACCTTTGCCACTTTAAGGGGAGAGAATGGATGTTACTGACTTAGGGAACAATTATTCCTTATCATATGGCTAAGTATCTATTTAAAATATGAAGTCAGAATCATTAATTTCCCTGTGGTATTTTCTGTCCTGTCCATGACTTTAAAATCTGGGGCTTTATATGTCCAGAATTCATAAGAGTTAATCAATGTCCCCATGTCCCTTTCAGGTACAAAGCAGAACTATCACAAAAGCTTTGAGGCACTGAGGTAAACATTTATATGACAAAATTTAAATGCCAAATTTGAATCACCCTGAATCTGATTAATTGCAAAATTCAGCCATGTATATGACAGTATGTGTTCAAAATATAGATCTTATTGTCTTTATTGACAGTTGTGAGTCATCACCAGTTATGAAAATAATTTGGGCACTCAAACAATGAAGACTGCACTAGCAGCAACTGCCTAGGTAAAGCTTGGAATACATGGTTGCTTCCTATAGCAGATACAGGGCCAAAATGCTTTGCAGGACATTAAAAAAAAATAAATCTAAGAGTGGTAATGTTGGTGAGAATAGAGGTTGTGTTAACCCAACTTCTTGTATACAGGATAAGGTAGTCATGGAGGATGGAGATTTCCAAGATGGTTGTATTAAAAGTGAGTCAGATCTTTGCTAAGTATGTTACTAATGCAGACTGTTTTCTGAATCTTATTTTTTGACCATTTCTGTTTCTTTGAGAGGGCAAAATCACACATCCAATATACAGAGATCTCTTTTATGCTGGATTTCAAGTTTCTTAAATGAAAAAAGCAAAAAAGAAACAGATATTTCAGATACTTTTGCCCTTATTTTCATTCTCCAGAATTGCTACCATATTAGCTGAAAACCAAAATAAGTTTGTGATGGATACCTATTACACAGAATGAGCAATCAAAACTGTTAAACTGTGGTTGAGAGCCCCCGATCAGGGAATTAAAAATGGGAAATCTGGGGCAAGTTTCTTAATAGGCTGTGTCACCAGACACAAAATTATTCATGTTCTACACCAGAACTGACCCTGACAATGCATGCCCCTCCTATGAGTTTGCTTAGTTTTTATTATTAATTTATTTTCGAATTCTGTGGCTTTCCCGTTGCTGCATAACACATTTGCCTAATCAACTGTGCCATGACAGCACTTTACTTAAATGGAAAAGTATCATCCATGCTTTGCCCTTGAGAAAACTGAGCCACATATGGGCTAGAATGAAACATTGACTGAGTCAAGATGAGAATTTAGATCAGATTCCCCAGCAGTCACCCTTTTTCTTGCACATCTACCTCCTGCAACAACATCAAGTGTATGAAGGTTTTGTGTTCACATCTGTATTCCAAAATGCCTCTCAGGGAATATATATGGCCAGTTGTATGGTTTGTAGATTCATTTCTGGTTGCAAGTCGATGGTCGATTTTGACATATAAAGTACTAAGTTATGTTGGTTCTCCTGACCTGAGACACCACATTTTATGGTGTTACACTATTGGAGATTAACAGGATGTTAGAGAGGGCACTGCGTGCTTTCGATAAGCCTTGATGTAGGAGCTCCTAAAATGGGTAGTATGAGATCTGTGATACAAAGAACACCGTGTTTGAGATTTTGATAATTTGAAGAGTCTTTCTTGACAGTTCCTGATGGGTTATCTGAAATGTAACAAGTAAATTATTTCTTTTGAGTTTAACCCTCAATAGTGTAACTGGGCCTGCAGGGAAATTTTGCAGGGCATGGAGAAATGGAAGGCTTAAGTCAGCCCAAAAAGAGAGAAAACTGAAGTGAAACTTTACCAGAACTCATGTATTTAACCATGTGTTCATGATCAGCATGATTAGATCTACAGATGTCACTGGAACTACTCACAAGCTTAAAGCTAAACTGATGTTTAAACATTTGAAAGTGTAGGGCATTCTGCACAAGATCAGAAGTTATGGTAAAACAGAAGAAATGAGATTGGACAAGTGACTTTAGGGTGTGAATGGCAGGTGTTTCAGAATGCAAAACAAGGTAAGAAAGTTATGAGCAATAATAGGCAACAATTTACATGAATGCTTATTATTTAGTAGAAAATTTAGTTTTTAAAGGTTTATCTTCCACCATTAAAATTTTTGAGGCTCTACTTTTTACTCAGAAAGATACTCTTAATAGGTTTCCTCTTTTATTCTGCTTATTTTAGTGAGAAAACTCCCCCCCCATAATTATCTTAATTACATTTCAGTATAAATGATGGGGACAATTAATATCACTGGCAATATTTCCAGTTAAAATACACCAGATTTAATATCGGTTTTCTCTGAAATTTTAGCTATTTCAAAAGTAAATACCCTTACTTCCAAACTCCTCCATCTTCATTTTCACTCCTTTAACAGAATACTTTTAATGATGGCTTCAGTACAGTTGAAAAATTAATGTCCCGACTCTCAGAAATGCTGAGTTGGAAAATTAGTTCTTCCTTTTGGGTTTCAAAAAAGTTAAACATTGATCTTTAGTATCACTTAAACATGATTGATTCAGTTTTAGTGTCAAAAGCTTGCATACATCGATCTTCTATCAGTGACTGTGAAGCCCAACAGAGTGTATCTCAGCCATCCTGGCATGTGAAATTCCTGAGAGCTGCAGCTCAGATCTTGCAATTAAACAGACAAATTTTTACATAAGATTGAAGAATATACCCTTTAGGTGTTAGTATTGCAAATTTGCATTTTTGGTGGTCAGCCATTTCCAGTGTCCTGCTGCTTTAGCTCTTCCTTCAGTTGTCTCCTACTCCTCAGCATTGGTACTGTCATATTTCCACTCCCAGAAGAGGTTGTCTCTCAATTTCTACCATAAGCTGGGAGCGTGGGAAAGCCAAAACTACTCTCTGCAGCTGCAGAGAATGAGGGTCAATATGGGTCCTAGGAGGCACAGCTTTTCTGGCTATATCTGCAGAGCTGGAGAAATGAATCATGGTACGCTCTCTGGCACTAAATTCACCTGGTATCATATAGCTTGTGTGCATACACTTAAACTTGCTGAATTTCCCCCAGAATGGAGTGGCTACCTCCAAACTGCCTGTGAGGAATGGTTCTTGGCTATGCTGATCCCTGAACTATGCTGGCGTGATGTCAGAGAGAATCTTATGTGGCACAGGCCTAAAGTCTGCCAGGAGGTGCTGCCAATGGTTAGCAGTGTGAAGGGATGTCTGCCAGACTGTGTACTGGCCTTGTTGAGTTTATTGATGTAGATAAAGGCCTCTGGAGCTCACCTTGAGTTGTGAAATCTAGACATTAAGCACCATCCTCATGTGCCCTAGGAAAGTATGTTGCCTGTCCCTGACATGCAGCTGATGGAAGAAAAAGGCAGTGGGACTCAGCACTCTTCACATATGCCCTAGGATGACCTCTGCTCTCAATCAGGCATGTTTTACATCATGATAGGAAGATTGTTGTCTAAACAGGATGAGCATGTGCAGCTCCATAGCCTTCACCTGCATTAGTGATAAGTCAAGCCCTGTGGTACCCTGCATTGGGTAGGGTACCACAGTTGCCTGAATTTTAAGCCCATGCCTGACTGTGAAAGAGTTTCTAAAAATGAAGGATCCTCTGAAGATCTCCTTTAAAGGCCTGTATCTCATACCAAGCTGATAATAATGCAACTGCACGGGTCTTAGAATAGAACTTTGTTCATCTTCCTTATTGAGTGTGGGCTGCTGGCTGGAGGGGAGAGCTTTTTGGTGCTGGGTAACCATTCAGCGTAATGGCTTTTATGAATTTCACTGGTATGTACTGTAATAACATTAATCATGATGAACTCATTTGGCACTAATAGGAATGTCATATGTACTTGTATAAGAATATTCACTGTAGTTCATCATTAATTAACTGGGCTATTATTTTAAAGTGTTACCAGACATGGTATGTAAAAAGGGTTTACTTTGCAATCTCCTAGTGTTGAAATCATGTAGGCTCTTTTGCTATGGTTTATGTCAGAGAAAATCACAACAGAAAGAGCAAAGAATCCAAGACTAAGATAATACATTTCAGCTGTATAACCTTTGGAGACAAGAATGTAGGACTTGCCATATAGGCAAAGTGCAACGAATGTCATGCCCTATCTAGTCTGGTCTCCTGTTTCTCAACATGTCCTGTGCCAGTTACTTCAGGTATAAAAGAGAAAGAACACGAATGGGGAATTATATTCTGAAACCCAGAATTTTAGTATATCCTACTATAAAGTGTTTTCTATTAAGTACAAAGTTTACATGGTAGTCTTCTGTACGGGTCAATTGCTTTTATTTGACTATACAAATAAACAGTATCAGCTGTTTCTTCTTTACCCATTACTTTGCTATCATGCTTAAAAAATTCTAGAGAAACCACTTCTGATTTAGTGAGAGGAAAAATAAAGAAATAGGCCTGGAAGGAACTGCTGGCTTCTGATGCCTTGTCCCCTAATATTCTATCCAACGTTTCTTAAGTGGATCAAGCTTCAACCTGGATTTAGCTAGGTTTCTTGCTACTGGAAGACTGTTGTAGAACCCTAGCCCAGTTACAAACCTTATACTTGCCAGATATAATGCTATTTGCTGCTAATTATTTCTTGTGCTAATCCTGACTTTCAGGTCAAATAGTGTTTATTCCTCTCTGTGTTTACTCTTTTGATATATTTATGTAGCAAGCCATTCAAACTTTATTTGCTAGACTAAAAAAATTAATTCTTTTGATTTACTCTCATAAGAAATGTTCTCCTTTTCCTCCTAATGTCCTAATGACTCCCCCTTACTCTTACAGTCGTAAGTTACCTGTCAAGAACTAAAAGTGGTTTTGGGTCAGTGGGACTGTAGACAGTACAGCAAATGTCCTGATGCTGCTTTTGACAATGGTGTTTGTTTCCTCATCCTTACATGAAATACCTCTCCCTCTCCATCCTAGGTCTTTAATATTTCCATAGAACAATTCATCCAGATCTTTTTCATCTTAATCATTTCCAACCCATAGGCATACAGCTTCAGGCAAGTGATTTAGTTACACATTTGTAACAGTGGTAATCGTGCTGATGGCTTTAAGTTGTTTCTAGGAACTAGAAACTAATTTGGAGTCTATGAAGGTTTTTTTAAGTGAATGAAGAGAAGCTGTAGCCTCACAGACTGATTCAGAGTAGCAGCTTAGGCAGTTAACCTGAGTTAACCAAGAGTTTCACCCTCGTGTGTGTGACTAAAACTTACTACTGCTAACTTTCATCCTTTTTCTGCTACTCCTCAGAATCACCTGCTAGGAAAGTCTATATTGGTGAAATCCCCAGATCTGTCATCTGCAACTCTAAGGTAGCTTATCAGATAGATAATTAAAAATAAAACAGGTTGCAAGACTTATCCTTCAGTGGAAGATGAAGACTGTCAGCTCCACTCCTCCCAGTTATAATCAAGTACCCCCACAAAAATTACTGAAATTTCTATTTTCTCTGTTATAACTAGTAATCCAAGTGTGGCTCTATTTTTTTTTTTTTGTGGTTTGTGTGAAATCCAAATAGATTAGCTCACAAGCTTTCCCTTAGTAATAAATTATTTATTTGATAATAAAAGAAATGAGTTTTTCTTGTAATAACCTGATTCAGAAACATCCACATGCACTTCAGTCTGTCCTTCAGCTTCTGTTCCATGCCTTCATGTATCTTTTTATTCATAATTAATCTTTGTTGTGATACAGTTTTAGAGAGGTACAAAAATTGACCGAGAAATATAACATAATCCATTCACTTAGAGGTTTGATTGTTCTACTTTTCTCATGGCTTTAACCAGCTTCAACTCTGGTCTTCAAATCTCTCTCACTGGTCTTTGTAATTTCCAGGAATACAGTGGCACAACTGCCTTGCATTAAGTGCCAAAGCCTTGAAGAGCTACATGATGTTATGAAATGAAAATTCTGCCATACTGAACTGATGACTTGTTCTAATAAAAGAACCTCTTCTCATAGCACAGTTTTTCACCATTGTGGATTCTTTAATTGGGAAGAGAATTTCAAGGACATAGCCTGATTACAGATACAAAAAATCCTTCAGAAGAAAATGATATACAGAGAACTAAAGGTGTTTTTAATCTCAAATGCTCTGTTTAATTCAGCACTTGCATTGAAATTTATCATTGATCTAATTTTATTTTTCACAGATCTAATTGCAATGTCAGAAGAGCGGGGTTTAAATTGCCCTTAATTTGAATTAATAAATTAAAATGATGTATATAGACATGAAGAAAATTCCTTTGGAATAGCCATTTGCTTTCTTCTATAGGTTTACTGGAATAAAAACAGAAATAGAGATCATTTTTTCTCATTCCACACTCACTACTGATTCTAAAGGATCAACAAACTTAAGATAAATGTAAAGCTAAAATTGCTTTGTTAGATTTATGCACTGAGTAAAAGGATTGTTTATCCCTATGAACCACTGAGTGAAAGGATTGTTTATCCCTATGACCCAGGTGGTCCTGATATAAACTCCAAGAAATGAATATACTGATAAGTGAATTGAAGCAAAACACTTCAACAACCAGTGAGCGGTAACTCAATATGAAGCTGCCTTGTGGTGTGATCCAAAGTTTGTTCCGGGTCAAGGGAGAATAAGTTCCAAACTAGGGTTGCCATAGGCTGTGGTCACTCCTCACCTCCTTGCTGTATATATTACTAAAGCTTTCATGCAAGCACATCTGCCAGCTTCATCTACAGCTTAAATGTTGATCAGTGTTTTCCAAGGGGATCATGGGCTCAAAGAATGGTTTGGGCTGGAAGGGACCTTAAAGAGCATCTACTTATAACTCCTCCCCACAGACAGGAATGGCACCCACTAGACCAGGTTTCTCAAAGCCCCATCCAACCTATCCTTGAACACTCCCAGGGATGGGGATCCACAGTTTTTTGGGCAACGTGTTCCGGTGCCTCACCACTCTCACAATAAAGAATTTCTTCCTAATATCTAATCTAAACCTGCCCTCCTTCAGTTTAAAACCATCTCCCCCTTGTCCTATCAAGCCCTTGTAAAAAGTTCACCTCCAGCACCTTTAGGTGACACCTTTAGGTGCTGGAAGGTGTCATAAGATCACCCTGGAGCCTTCCCTTCTCCAAGCTAAACAACCTGTCTTCACAGGAGAGGTGCATCAACTTCTGATCATCTTTGTGGCCTCCTCTGGACTCCAACAGGTCCATGTCCTTCTTATATTGTGGGCCCCAGAGCTGGATGCAGTACTCCGTGTGGAATCTCACAAGTGTGGAGTAGAGGGGAAAAATCCTGCTGGCCATGCTGCTTTTGATTCAGCCCAGGATATGGTTGGCTTTCCATGTACAAGACCTTACACTTGGCCTGGTTGATCTTCATGAGGTTCACAGAGGCCCACCTCTCAAGCCTGTCCAGGTCCTTCCAGATCCCTTCCCTCCAGTGTGTTGACCACACCACACAGCTTGGTGTCATCAACAACCTTGCCGAGGGTGCACTTGATCCCACTGTCCATGATGCTGCCA
>NW_016690293.1:196046-277599 GCF_001604755.1 Lepidothrix coronata
TGACAGTCTCAATACCTCTGATGAACAACACTCATCAGTGATCTTAAACACTGAGCTGTTGAGTGCAACCACCCAGCCAATTCCTTAACAACAGAGGAGTCCATCTGCCGAATCTATGTCTCTCCAATTTAGAGACAAGGACATCACGCGAGACAGTGCCAAATTCTTTGTGCAAGTTGAGGTAGATGACATTAGTTTCTCATTAGTTTCCCTTTATCCACCAAGACTCTAACTCCATTGTAGAAGGCCATCAAATTTGTCAGGCATGATTTGCCCTTAGAGAAGCCATGTTCCTGTTACCTGGGATCTAAAGGAATCATTCAATCAAGTGGAAATTTAAAGGAATATTCCTCCTATAATACTTTTCAAGAGGAGGAAATGATACAAGGGTGGGGCACTATGGGAAAGAAAGTGTGTATGTGTGGGGGAAAGATGAGATTACCTACTGCAACATCTGGTAATGAGAACAGTTGTCTGAACCTAATTTGATAAGTCATAACTCACTTTTCTTGACTAATACTTTGACCAGTACCTTCACAAGTATCCCCTGTCCAATTTTTATTTCCTGTGTGAGAGATGCAAACCCCCTACCTAACCTCCCATTCCATGCTACTGTGTATTTTTAATTAGTTGATCCTCAAGTAGTTTATTATGAATAACAGCATTGTATTATAGCTCTGTCCTCAAGACCAAAACCTCCCTGTTAATCAATTCACTGTGATTTATGAAAGAGATGGGAGGATTCAGTAATGCTTCATGAAATTCGATAAGAAAAGAAAATTTTTTGTGTTTAGTGTTATCATTTATATCTCTCTGTGGCTTCATCTGTATTGCATCATTACTTCTTCCACTTTTTTTTCATCTTGATATCAGTGGGAGAAAAAAGAGGCTTGGGAGAGGAGAAAGTGGATTTTCACAGATTTACTTAAATTATAGGCATGAGGAACCTTTTGTCTGACCAGAATTAATTAGGCCATAAAGCCCCTGCGGGGTGATCCCATCACCAAGTGCAGGAATCTCCATCTGAACTGGAGAATCTGTCTGAGGAAGATATCCAGCCCAGATGTGTCATGCTGAGGGCATGATTTTCTCTGTTAAGGACAGTCAAGAGCATGCCATTGCACATTGGCACATCTATTATAACGTGCATATATCTATTTACAACCAGATGCATTGTTTAAAACTGCAAGATTACAAGTAATGTATCTCATTGTAACTGAGTAGCATGGCTGACTGTTGAGGCTTTATTTTTTAACAGAGATGGACTTTTTAAACACCTAAATGTTCTTATAGCTTTTTTCCTCCTGCCTTATTTAAAAAAAAAATAAATATATTTTCTGCCTCTTTATCAAGGCTTTTGTGATGGTCCCATCAGGACCTTGTGAGCTTTTCTTCCATGTTCCCCTGTTTATATCTCAAAATATCCCATTGCTTTTCCATTATTTTTTTTCTATTGTGGGGAAAAAATACATATCCTATGCCTTAGATGCTTTAATCATATTAAAATAATACAATCTACAAAATGAAGACCTTCAGCTTGGATTCAGTCCATCTAACTTTAGGTACCAGACCAACTTGCCTAGGGGTTCATACTCCTCAGCTCCCTATACAGGCAATGAGCGTGTCTGTCTGCATCTGTTGGTTATAGATGAAAAATAGGCTCCAATTTAGATATCTCACTTTTATGTTCAAATGATGTAAGGAGATGCAGAAGAATAGTCTATAATCCTAGTTTCCATGACAAAAACCAGCCTCCCGGGCAGGATGTCCTAACCTTTCCTAGAAACTCAGCCATATCTCATTTCTTTACCTTCCCTGTAAACTAATGTGACACACTAGTATACTCACACCTCCAAGTGCATTTGGCATGGGAGAAAAGGGGAGAAGATGGATTTTAAAAACAGCTTTTAACAAAAAGCACAAACTCTTTTATAAAGTCTGGACATTTCTTTTGAAGATCAGCTTGAAATAATAAGGAGGGTGGGGAGGGGAAATCACTGAGAGGTATTGGAGCAATATAGTACTGCAGGAGCACATCATAGGTTTTGGCTATTTGTACCAAACAAAGTTTAGCATGTCACCTAGCAGAATGCTATAATGAAGCTGGTAAAATGAAATTTAAAAATAGAAGAGAAAATGCCAATGTGTTTGTCATTAAATCTCTTTCAGAGCTATAATCCATCTTGACTTTTCTTTGTTATATTTTCCCTTTGTGGATACACGCCAGAAAAAACACAGTTGTTTAGGCAGAAAAGGAGGATAACAAATAGTACTTGTGTGTTCTTGTGTGAGATGGATGAGACGTGGCAGGACAGGGCTTCACTTGGAAAAGATGCTGCATACACGAGTCTGACTTTCACACTTGGTGTGCAGGACCCTGTTTCTACAGTGCCATTACTTTCATGGGAGTTGGCAGAATCCGAAACCAGTTCTGGCCCATTGCTCCAGTTGTGAAAAACCCTAGAAATAACAGTGTTTTAACATTGATTTGCAAAGCAATTGTGATACTTGTTTTCTTTTAAAGTCCCTCTGAGAGACAAAAATAGCAGGAAACGTGCCCCATAGCTGAGGCTCTGACATGAGACTTGTGATTTCTGCTTCCAAGTTTGACATGCTGTAGGTAGGTGACACAGATTACACTTTTGAAGGTAACAGGGGTATTTTGTAGACTCAGTTGGAAGGGGTTTGAGGATCCTCAGATCATTTGTGACACGGGGTCAAGACCTCCAAATTCCTGCACACAAAATTTAGTGTGTTCTTTAGTTTCTTCTCCCATAAGATGAAATTGATGGCACTTCTTTCAGAGAGAACTTAGGAACTCAGCTGTCTCTTCATGCTAGCAATAGATGATCAATTTAAGAATTATGGTTTAGCTACATACGTTGCACTCTCATGGGTCCGCAATGTGCAATGCTATATCCATGAAGCATGGTGCTAGGTAAAATATTGGCATGGTTTTATCCCAAGGGCCTCAGAAATGCTTGCAGAGGACTTCTCATTAAAGTGCAACTAGTTTTTCTCCTGAAGATCACAAAAGACCCAGGGAAACTGCACAATTTTCAATGTGAAATTCGGAATTCTTAAGATGCTTCATTTCTTAAAAACTACTCTATCCAGTGAAGTTACGTAAGATCCTGAATTTGGGCTCTTCTTGGATAAGTCTGTACTAGTAAATCTAACTGTGCAAGGAATGTTCCCTGAGCACTGTAACTTTATCGTTTATAGTGTTACTAAGAGTAATCTGTGACATGCTTTCAGCCCATGCTGACTAGCATCATCCTGACCAGTGCCCAGGAATGTCAGCATTTAATACAGGATTATTCCCAGCAGACACTCTGGTTGTAGCCATCTTGATTTGGAGGGCAGAAGATTTGGAGAAGATGGATTTGGAACAGCCCATGCCAGTTGGCTTCTGAGCTAGAATGCAGTCCAGGGTGCATTCAATGTATAAAATCTTACAGGTGTAGCCTGAAGGTCTGGGATCTTTCATGTTGTTCAAGCATCATAAAAAGTCATTGACACAGACATTTTTTCTGATATACTATTCTATCAGTTAGCCCTTCAGTTTCTTAAACCCTATTTAATTTTATCTATGTTTCTCTCTCTCTTTTATTTATACATGTATATTTGTATATTTATGTATAGTCATAAAATTATGGAATGATTCGTGTTGGAAGGGACCTTGAAGATCATCTAGTTCTAACCCCCTGTCATGGGCAGGGACACTTTCCACTAGACCAGGTTGCTCAAATCCCCATCCAACCTGTCCTTGAACACTGCCAGGGATGAGGCATTCACAGCTTCTCTGAGCAACCTGTGCCAGTGCCTCACCACCCTTATAGTAAAGAATTTCTTCCTAATATCTACTCTAAACCTGCCCTTGTTCACTTTAAAGCCATTCTTCCTTGTCTTGTCACTCAATAGGCTTGTAAACAGTCCCTCTCCAGTTCTTTTGTAGTCTGTCTAGGTGCTGGAAGATGCTACAAAGTCTCCCTGGAGCCTGCTCTTCCCCAGCCTGAACTTCCCAAACTGCCTTGGCCTGTCTTCATAGGAGAGGTGCTGAAGCCATTATATATGTATATATATGTTGTATTTTTTCCTAACTAAAAAATAAATGCTTGAGCTAACAGACTTTTCCTTTTTAATAGAGTCACAGAACCGTATGAACCAATAATTGACTAATTTTCTGTGGGACTGTACTGAGATCTAATTCAGGAGCTACACAGTTTACAGTCTATGGGGTCGATTTCCTGCATTTACATGTGACTCTTCTGTGAAGTGTTATCAGCAACAAAAGAAGGTCAGATGAAATAATCAGATTCCCCATAAAAATTGCAAATATTGCTACTCAAGATCCCAATTCAAAATCTCAGGGAGAAAAAAAAATCAGTTTCTGTGCCTTTCCCGACTAATATGCTCCATCACAAAGTACTGTCTTATACAAAAGATGAAGAAATTGAAATCCTTTGTTTCTAGTTAATCACAAAAATTTCTTTGGCAATAGCAGTGAGCTGCTTTTCCGGCCTTTTGGACAAATGGCTCTTGGGTTAGAGTTGTTTTCATGCCTCCCTCCTCCTTGCTTTCCCCTAGAGCACTGATTTTGCAGCACACTGGGATGAAGCCCAGGGACTTGATTCTTGCTTGATTCATTATCACTCTCAATCAGAATCAGTGATGATTCTGAGGAGCAGTGCTGAGGGGAGAGAGGTCACAAATGGGCAGACATAGTTGTTTTATCCCCCAGCACATGGCACAGGGCTGCAGACCTGCAACAGTCCTACAGCTGATACATGTGACAGATCATACAGGTGCTTGAGTTTAGTGACAGAAGGGTGCTCTAAAATGAAAGCAGTGCAGGAATAGAATAGTTCACCATTCGAGTACCACTGTTTTTTGGGATGCTTATGTTACCTGTATATATTGTTACAGGTGCTTACCTGTATTTACCTCCATCTCCTTCTCCTCTTTCTCACTGCTTTCATCACATTAATGCTTTTTTTCCTCATTATCTCTTCATTCAAGCCCCAGGGCTTTTATTTTCACTGAATATTTTACAATTTTCACCCTAGCTCAGGCAAGCAGCTTTCCTGCTTATTTGCCTGCTGAGTTTCTGCTGAAGGCCTGAGGGATTCAGTCTACACACAGACAAGGCATGTGTTGCTTCTCTCTGTTATGGTTCTGTTGTTACCAACACCAACTTGTTACATCCCCCATCTGACTTGCTTTCACTGCAGTGCTTCGAATTCCCTTGACATGTCTTTGCCTCAAGGAAAGGTCCTTATATAGGGATACAGGGACTAAACTCATGGGTATTTAACAAAAGGATTTCCTTTTTTTTTTTCCTGTAGTCTCCCCATATTTGTTAAAACATGCAGTATTGATTTTCCTTAAATAATGAACAGCCTTTCCTCCCAGTTCTTTTTCTTAACTCCCCATAATGGGAGTTAAGATCGAAAAGGCAGATTGACCATCCTGCTGTCATGCAGCTGAACCAAGGTTGATGCATGTGTCCCATGAGCCACAGATGTTTATTCTTCTAAAATACATTGCTATTGGAGTCTTTTTTAATTTTTTTTTTTTTCCAGAGCCTTTATTAAAACAATTGCTAATAAAGCATTTGTATGACTGGAATAATACGACAGAAAAAAAATCCATCTCTCTGAACTTAAGACGTGCTGCTTTGTGCACATATCTATTTTGTTAGCAAATGGAAATATCCACAAGGAGCTAATTTTTTTTTTTTTTACTTTCAAATCGTTCCCTTTTACTAATCAGATGAAGCTGAAAAAATCCGGATCAACATTATTCACCCTGTAAACCCCAGCCTCGTGCCAGTGTGACAGTATCTCCTGGTTCATGTATGATGCTACAAGTGCTGTGTGTGGAGGGGGTTTGTAGCTGCATCCCATGGCATGGTGTGTGGAGGAGGGAACCCCTATGCATGCTGCTATGAAGCAGCACACAGAGCTTCTGCATTTACCTATGAAGTGTATTAGTGAGTCAGTATGAATAATCCAGGTGATTAAGCAGGAAAAAAATTATTATTATTATTATTAATCATTGTAGGGAAAACCTACCAGGTAGTTTTAGGGGCAGGCTCGGGTTTTTTTGCAACTGTTATCCCTGCTTTAGATTTTATAAGGTTATCATTTGCCTTTACTAGCACATACTACTGCTCCTTAATGTTTTATAATGGGATAGACAAGTATGGTATTTTTAGTATAAAAGACTGTAAACTTAAACTAATTTGCAAATCTATCCTAGCTCCTTTATTATCTCGTTATCAAAATATTTGACATTGTTGTGAAACTTTAAGGGTTTCACTGGTTGTTCTCTTCTCTACATCTTAGTGCAAAAGTTACTGAGGTGAGGTTGGAACAGAGACAGGTCCTCCAATGGCCTCATTTTCCTTGGAAACTGGGACAAAAAATCAGTGTGGATTCATTATTCTAATCTGGAAGTTAAGGAGAAGGAGAATTAATTCCTCTGTGCGGTTCATCACAGACTTCCAGACCTGCTGGAATTCCTTTTCTAAGCTCTATTAGCAGGGATTTTGAATTGTTGCTGTCTGAGATCTTTCTCACCTGTACCCAAAGCTGGTCAGTTTAGCTCCATTCACGTCTGGAATGAATGTGAATGCATCCATAAATAAGCAGACCCTGTTCCAGGGTGCTTGCTTTAAGCTTGTGTTTAGGGTAAAAAATAAACCAGAGCAATACACAATCCTTGCTTACCTCTGTCCTCCTTTTATTCAAAATTAGGGAGTAGTTTTACATAGTGCTCACACATAGGCCTATGTTTAAGGATGGTTCTGCCGACTGCACTCAGCTACTCACATGGTTAACGTTATGCATGTGCCCAGGAGCCTTGCTGATTTGTGGCCTAAGGTCACATCTATTAAAGCACATAACAAAACACTAAAACCTCTCCTACTTATCCAAACCCTGTTAATCTAAACTACTTTCATGTCTCTGTTCCATTTGGCTAATCAAGGCTTCAGCAGAGCTGCTCTGTGAGGATAAATACAGAAACGGTTGAAGTCTGCCCTCCACAAAGTACTTCTGGCTCCCAGTGCCTTTAATGAGAGCCCCGAGTGTGTATCTGAGGTTGGAATTTGGCTCTAATGAAAGGTGGATTTTTCAAATCTTCTGTGAAGTGCCTCACAAAATAAGGGGTTTCAGTTTTTATGCCCACACATCATATTATACTTACAGTTACCTTTGGCTGAACGAGTCCTGGAATTTCTTGCTATCACATCCAACAAAATGACACATTGAATTGCATATCAGCTGCATATATAAGAAAAGATTTTTCTGTAGGACAACACGGGATTGTCAAGGTTTGTATTGAAAATGCTGCTTGGATTATCCCTTGTGTCTCAATTTCAGTTCAGTTTTTCTCCTCAGACTGGTTTTTTTGTATGTGTTCATTTGTTTTTTTTTAGTAACCCTGGGGAGATGAGCATCTCTAACTGTGGATCTTCTCTTGTCTGCTGTGGAAAAAAGGAAAGACAAACAATTGTTTTAAAAAAACAGGAGCTTTAATTTTCTTGTCAAGGAATTATTTTTCATTGATGGTGGAAGCTTGATAGATGCTTATAGACAGCTTAAAAATATATGTAGACTTGAACTATGAGAAAAACATCAATTAAAAATCTGTTCAACTTGCTGATATTTTACAAGCAAGGTGTGCTCAGATGTGGGACTACACTGAGAAGATGCTGACAGTGAGAAAAAAAATCTTTTACTTGTGGTTCAAAACCATCTTTGTGCATTGAGTAGATGAATGTATTTTCAGTAGTTATATTCTGAGATCTGCAGGATCTGAAACAGATAGAGCCTCCCTCCTGAGAAGCAGTACCCAAGCCATTTCTTAGAAAATAAATTAAGAGAATTGTCTAGGATGAATAGATTGCATTCCTCCCTGGACAGATTTATCTCTTCACATGGACTTCAGAAGGGAGATCAGTGGCTAGTTTAGACTAGGCACATAACTTTGAAGGGTTTAAAATTAATGGGGTAAATCTCAGCCAGGGTGTCTGGCTGTGTGCTGGAGCTGGTTTCCGAGAGCTGAGGGTCTTCAACACCTGAAGGAGAAATACCCAGGCAGTTATTGCTGCTGAAGTCAGAGTGAGTTAGGTGCTTCTTTCAAAGGTGCTAAGTCACTTAAACAAGCCTTCAGGCCGACCAGGCTGGAGAAATAGGTGGATATTAGATACTTAAATCTCAGGAATTGTTTCAGTCCTCATGCAGCTGTTATGCCAGAGACTTTTCCCTGGGACTGTTCCTTGGCCTGGTATGCCCCCATTCACACCAGTCAACTCTCTGACTGTAGGATGGACCAATGCCTGACCAGACACTACCCCACCAACAGAGGTCTTACATTCTTTGCTGTCTGTTGACTCACCTGTGAGACAAGGATGAGACCACTTTCACTGCTGTTTCTCTTGTGCCAGGCACTTTTTGGAGTAGGAGGAAACTATTTTGCAGTTTGGAATGAAGGGTCACTTTGCCACGCCCCTGTCTCCATCTCTTCCTCATGTAGGACCAGGTGCACAGAAACTCCCTGTAGCCTAAGATCCATAGATGGAGATAAGTTCCAGCATTGCATGGATCAGTCGTTTTGAAGCTCCAGAGTAAAGTCATTGTTTCTGCTAAACCTCATTTCCTAATTTAACTCCTTCTGAGTCAGGAGTCTGCTTTTTATGTTCGGTGAGTGTTGTTAGAAGCCCAGAGTGTGTAGCTTAGCTGCAAGATTAAAAGGCTTTTGCAAACTGTACCTAACATTTTCAAGGATTCAGATAAGATATAATTGCCACCGAGTTTTAGCACTTGATGATTGCTGATGCTTTCAAAAATTAAAATTATTGAAAGAACTACATAGTCTCAGTCTTTTTGTATTTAAGTTGCTCTGCTAATTTCTCAGTGAGATTGTATTTCTTTTCTCAGTAGGAGTATACCTTAATTGCATGAAATGATCTGATTTCTCAGTAAGAATTATTTTCCAGATCTGATTTTTTTTACGAGTGCAGGGTCCCACAGGGATCTACCTTTCTAAATTTAAATGCGAGCTAAGTGTATAAGTACTTTTAGTAATCTGAGCAAGAGTTGATATTTAGTTGATTTTGTTGCAAGCTCTCATAATGATGGTATTTGGATCACAAACATTCAAGAAGAATATTTTAATTTAATAGATATTTTGTCTGAGAAGCATTTTATTACTGGGGAAGGTTACCTATCTAACACAGATTTTGGGTTAGAATTAAACAAAGCTTAGAAATGTGTATTCATAGTTGAAACTTAAGGCACAAATTCATCTGTTTTCAGTGAAGGTAAAAGTTATTAATTCTTTTAATGTACAGATTCTTCTGCATTTGGAAAGAGATTAAGACAATAATATTATAGATTTATTTTTTGTTTTCAATACTAGTACAACCTTCCTCCCCTTCAAAATTCTTCCTGTCATCATAGCAATTCAGTGCTGCTGATTTAGTGAATAGGATTGAGGGAGACAAGCAATCCAGCATGTCGAATTTGAACTCTGACCTTCCCTTTGCATTATTGCACAACTTCTTAGTTTTGCTAATCAAAAAGCATTTGCCCTCCCCCTCTTTTCTCAAATGAGCTTAAACTCGAAGTATAGAGGGACAGGGAGGTTTTGGAAATGATCAGGAAAAGACACCTGTATGTTTCTCTGGTTTGGCTCTGTGTTAAGCATTTCTTATGCATCTGAAATCTGATATTATTTGCATTGTTCTTCAAATATCAAGATAGGACTAAATTCCTTAAGACTACTATTATGCTAAACGCTGGAACGTGTCCAAGAGCCTGACTTCTCATATGCTGTCTTTGTCAATATTGAGCTCTTGACATATGAATCGTGATAAATTGAGATGGACAAGACATCAAGTGCATTTTAGCTCTACAACAGTAAATTCACAGGGACTTCCAGTACAGTCGTGCACGTTGTGAAAGACCACAATGCTCTTGCTGGAGCTGTGGAGTGCTTAGTGCTTGCTAGCATTCCATTAGGTCATACAGTGGGAAAAAGTACAAAAATAACAAACTTGTTAGTCTGCTAATTGCAGGCTTGTTAAGTGATATTCCATTTCTGGTGTTTCTTTTTCCTCTCCACTGCTCTGATTAATGACTATTCAAAACAAATACAAAAAAGTCTTCTGTAAAAAAAAAAACAACAAAACAAAAAAAACCCACATTGCACCTGAAGGATCTTTTACAAGATTTTCTAATGCAAACTGTGCACATGAATTTGTAGCTGCAGGACCAAAAACACCACTGCTGTGTCCCATTGGATCTACTCACAGAGGTGATATTCAGCTTTCAAGGAAATCATCAGCTAAGTTGTGACAGGATTGCTCTGAATTTGGGCTTTCCTAACTGAAAATTGTGTTTCTTGTGTTCTTTCAGCACAAGCATTGTCTGTGTAGTTAGGACCCTTCCCTTCTCTGTGCTTTGTGATAGGAACCTGAATGTCAGTGGAAGTTTCCGACAGACTTTGAGGACTTGTGGATAGACCTAATGCAGTAGGAACTCTCAAGCCTCTTGTTTCAGTGGAAGAAAATTTTTTGTTTTGGTAGTTCATGAGAGAAGATGCTTCTAAGAGCGTTGAGGATTTTGATAGCAAGTACTTATTAAGCAACATTTATTACTATTTGATATGGACACCCTCATGTAAAATAATAGAATTTTGTGTTAATCTATTTCGGTCATGCCATTGCTTTAATATTACTGTATTTCATAAAAACATAATCCAGAAACACTACTGAGCCTTCAGGGATTTTCTCAGCTAGACCAGCTAGAACAGCTAGAACTCAGAGTTCTTACAAATAAGTGCTCACAAAAATTTCCCCCAGTTAAGTTGAACATTTTGAGCATTGTTCATGGTGTATGTCCTACAGAGGATGAGAAAGTGCCTCCTCTCCACACTGAGCAGACAACTCCGCTAGACAACTGTAGGCATCCCTGCCAAGTGCCATTTCACTGAAAGCCAGGATTTCACAGGTCCACCCAGGGGTGGGTTTCATTTTAAGGGTGGTGATGCACTGGAACAGGTTGCCCAGAGAAGTTGTAGATGCCCCATCATGGAAGTGTGCAAGGCCAGGCTGGATGGGGCTTTGAACAACCTGGTCCAGTGGGAGGTGTCCCTCCCTGCACATGGCAGTGGGGCTGTACTAGATGATCTTTAAAGTCTCTTCCAAACCAAACTCTTCTATGATTCCTTGAAAAATCTCAAGTGTTGCTACTTTTAAACAAACACTTTTTGCTTACTGTAAACCTAAAGTCCTTTCCTGCAGAATGGACTCTTCTTTAGAGCACAAGTCAAACCCTTTGCAGTTTTCCTTTCAAAAAGCATTTATTTATGTCACTAAAATGAAATAGAGGAATTTAATAAAAAAATGGTCTGTGTGTGAAACTCTTTACTCCCTGATGGTTGTCTCTGAGCAGATCAGCACAAGGTCCTCCTCGCAAATCATGTAGGTTACACCTCATATAACTCATCTATGTTCTTCTGAAATATAAGAAAGAACTGCAGGTTGATCTTTGGTGTGCAAATATTATCACTCTTTGAAAAAGAAAAATTATTACTCTTTGAAATGAGGCAAGGGGTGTTGTGGGAAGACATAACACTGAACAGTTGAAAATAATGGCAAGGGAGAGCTCCAGAACTAACCATTGCAACTGCAAAGACACCAGCTCTCAGCCACTCTCCAGCTATGCTCTTTGAGCATGTCTGCAGTTTAACAAGCCATTTACCCCTTGTAACTTTACCATTCCATGAAAAATGACTCACAGATGAAATTCATCAGTTTGACATGGAAGGATGCCATTTATGGGCAGAAACTGTATGTTTTTAATCTGGGGACAAATTTCCTATTACTTTTGCAATTGCAATTGGCTATTTTGAGGCTGTGGTGCCTATGTCTTCTGTAAACTGGTAAGTTTCATTGACTTCAAGTCACTAATTATTTCCTCAAAAATTTTTAACTAGATTGAAATCATGCCTGTGAAGATGCAGGGCCTTGTCCTCACACCTAACTTTAGTCACCCGGGTTTTCTCATAGTTCATGGTGGGACAACTTACTTAGCTTTAATGCCCACCTCCATTGACTGCTGGTGGTGTCTGAATGAGTGGACAGTCTGTCCCTTTTCTACCTAGATAGAAAAGGTGACGAAAAATATTGAAAACTGTACTCAGCTTTAAATCAGGAGCAACACCATTTCAACGTGGAGAGCGGATCTTTTTCATTTTAAATTAAAATGGTGGTTTTCTGCCTTCCCATGGGCATATGCAAGAAGCTTTGATGATTAATGAAGTATTCTTTACAGTTTACCTTCCATTAGAACCCCTTTGTCTCTTAATTATTCATTTTAATTAGCTTCAGTCTACTTTTTTTTAATGTAGTTTCTAGTGTTATTTATATTTAAATACACTTTATGGGGCTTTTTGCACACGGTGGATAAGAATTTATATCCTTACTTAACCAAACTGGCCTTTGTTGCCCTTTTCTGTGTTTAGATTATAACCAGGATGAATTTCACTTGTGGTCTCTCCAGCTGTTTTTTAAGTAGTTCCCTCTTTTCTGCAGCAGATTTCCTTCACATTAGAAGATTCCAATCCAAATTCCATAGGGTATTTTGCCTTCCCTTTAAATCAGTTTCCCTTCATGTTTCTCTTCCACGGGTCCCAGCTCTTATGAATCTTACAAATGCAGTGTTATAATTAGAACTATGTGAACACAGTACTTCCATTTCTCAGAGGTTCCTACAAACATTTGTTTTGGGTTTCATCCACATGAGCTCCCATTCCTTGATAATTTTGACTTTGAATTTCAGATGTGAACAAACCAAACATCAAGATCAAACTCATGAGGTCAAACTCAACTCCAGTCATTTAATGTTAGGAATCCCTGAAACAAAAGGAAAAAAAACTAAAACAAAACAAACAATCAAAAACCCAACAAAAAATCCCAAACAAAAGAAACAAAAAGGGCTCACCAAATTTTGCATGGTTTTGGGGTAAAATCCAGAGTCTAAATGCTGACATCAGTAGTTACCTGTCCATAATGAAAATTTCAACATAGAAAATCAGTGCTTCACTTTTAGGATATAAACAGTTGACCTGTATCAGGGGTTCATAGCTCATTTTTTTTAGCCTGCAGCGCAGTACCTGGGAGCACCTTCCCGTCTCGACGGGCTGGGTGAGAGCTCCCTCTCCTGTTTCCATCTGGATTAGGCTGGGCCCTTGTGACCCCCATGTCTGGCCAGGCAGGTTTTCCTAGTATCAGACCCATCTCAGTATGCTCGTTTTCCAGGTTAGATAAGAGCAGCCTCGAGTTACCCTCCTTTCACAACAAGAAACTATTCCACTCTCTTATTTTTGTATTGTTTTTGTTTCTATCTCTGATTAAATAGTAAACTCCATTGTTGGAGACAACCCAAATTGCCTAACACCAAGCCATGCAGTATTTATTGAAAAGATATTTCAGTATAGAATAGGAACCTTAAAACATTTTCTTTCCCAATTTCATTTAGGTGCTTCTATTTTTTTTTTTTTAAAAAAAGCAAAACCAAAAAAAAGGAAGATAATTTGGAACAATTTATTTACTTAATTAATTTTTATTTTGTATCCCTTTATAGGATGAAAGAATGAAAACAGACATATTAACTGAGGGGAATAACAATGTTTGCACTGAAATCCCTAAAAAAAGGCATAATGTCCTGTCTTAAGAGACACAGGTGATCATTTTGCTATGGTCCTTCACTTTAATAGTTATGAATGCGTTGAAATTCTAACTCCTCAAAATTGATTTACAATTTGGTAGTGCCTTTTCCTCTATTCCTTGAATCTATTCCTTGAATCTATTCCCAAATCTATTCCTTGAATCACTGAAATTGTGCTCTTTTTTTTCCTTTGTGAAGCAGCCCAACCGTAAAGAAAACAAAAATTGCTCCATTAATCCTACAATTATCAGTTTCTTATTCTTACTGTGTGGACAGGCCTACAGATGGAATGTCATCTCCTTGCTCCCAAGTTTGGCAACTGCTGTGAGTTACTGCCCAGGCACCCAACCTAGTTTGTGGTCACTGTGTGTTGGATCTGGAACTGCTTAAAAAGGTTGGAATCAACTTAAAGCTTCATGTTGCTTTAGGAAGAGGGTAGCAAAAGGGCAGGGGAGCTTTAATTTATCTAGTGAGTATTGTTGACATTTTTTGTGTTAACAACATTAGGAAGTTGCTGACAGTTTGTTTTCTTTATTTTTTCTTGTTTTGCTTAGAATTCTTCGACAGGAACAGAGTTTTTCATGCAGAATGAAAGCAAATTGCAAGTCACAACAGAGTATAAGAAAAGGTGGAATTTTCCTTTCCAGACGTGGCATTTGCTGGAAACCATAAAAATGAAATAGCAAATTACAGAATGGAGATAATAGCATTTTAGAAAGCCACATTAAATTAGAACAGTTGAAGGCAAATTCTTTGCAGCCACTAATGCCAGATTGTGGATAGAAAGCCAAGAGGATTCTTAAAGATCTCTTTCTTAATTAATTTAACATTTTGCTTGTTGGCCTGCAGATCTGCCAGTGTGAATAAAGTGTGTCTTCCCTATGGGCTGCAGCTGTCTGGTTTGTTCAGCTCTGAAAGTCGTGCGGTTGGTTTTTCTGCCTGGGACAGGTTGGGATGAGGAGGGAGGCAGGGGCGGTGGGAGCCCACTGGAGGGCAACCGAGCTCCGTCTGTGTGACCCCCGCTTCTGCATGACCCCTTGGAAAGAGTTTTGATCTGAACTCTAATAACAGTTTACATTTCCACGTCCGTATTAGATCTGGGGTTTCATGAAGCGAGGCCAGCACTATATGTTTTTGCTCTCTCAAATATTACATCGTCTATTTATACTGTGTGTTTTTGTAGCACATGATGTAACATGACAAAATTTCAGCCATGTGCATCACACATGCAAGTCTGAGCGCAGCTGGGTTGTGTAGCATGGCTGAGGTAATGTCAAGAAATTTCATATTATATTTAAAATGACACCTGTAAAAATAATCTTCAATTTGTAATTTAAATACTGTAATACTCAATTATGTGAACTGACAGGAAGTGTCCCAGCGGTTTTGGAAAATAACATTCTTTTATCCATCGAACCTTTGATGCATTTTTGAACAGCCATAATGGAAGTTCAGATCATGACCTTCTGTTTTGAGAGACCCTAGTCAGGGAGGAATAAGATCTTCTCCCGAAGCAAGGTGAAGTCTTCTCTCTGCGTATATTTTTGCTTTCTTGGAATGAAATGTCTGCTGTGTACACCTCATCTTTATCCATGCTTGGGAGAGCTCAAAACTGTAAATCTAGCCTAATTTCTGATAGTGTGCTTTGCTTGTGGCAGCACATGCACGTCATCTGTAAATATGGATCCTGCTTTACTCCTAATGACAGGCTTCGAAGGTTTTCCTGCAGGCTGCATCAGTAGCAATCAGTCTATTAATGTGGGAGTGAGGCTTGTGACTTGGCCATTGAAAAAGCTCAGGAGTGTTCCAGATGCAGGAATAAGTTTTGGAAATCTCTGAGCTGCTTCTTAAGTACGTTTCCTTTGCTTATTTGGGGGTGGAGGAGTTGGGGGGGAATGGCAAGATGTGGGCTTTGTGCAAGTCAGTTATGAATGTGATAGCCCTGGGATTTCTCCCACTGTAAATTACACCTTCTTCCCTAATTCTGTGACATTTCCCTTATCCATGAGCTGTTTCTTAAGGCTCTCATGAACCTTAATAGCACACCCCCAAACTTGTACCTGTTATTGGTTCTGCCAAATCTAACGGATTTCTCTTATGTCCTTTTCCATCATATACTTTTGAAATACTGAATGTGACTTCCAAAGAGTTGTGCTTTGTGCCACTTAAATAAACTCTGTTCTTTCCATTCAACTCTGGTAACCTGATACTGCACAATAAATGCTAATAAGTTTCCTGCAGAGTAGTGCTCTTAAGACAGCTTATTTTTCATCCCTCCTTTCATGTTGTGCCCTTATTGATGACTCAGTCCATAACACAAGTGTTCTTAAAGAAGATAAAATGTAAATAACAGTGAAAGATGCTGGTCAGATAAGGTACTCAGAAGGACACAGGAAATGCTTCATAAAGAACATTTTTTCTGCACCCAAAGTTGCCCCCTTTTAAGTTGTAGTTACTGCCTATTACTCTTTGTAGGCAGTTAAGGAAAAAATGTTGCATTAAATAATTAACAACTGCAAATTAATGCTTTGGTCTACTGCAAATCAAGGACATATGCCTTTCCTGACCACCTTGTAGGCTGGACAGGGGTTTGTGTTACATTGATAAAAATATGTTTTTGTAAACGTATTCTTTGTGTGTGGAGCTCACCCGCAGTATTGCTGCAGGAGAAGGCCTGAGTGACCCCTGTGGATATTTGCACATGAGGACTCAGGAGGGAAAAGTGTGGGAGGCCTTTGTCTGACAGGGAGAAACTCTGTCAGGGAAACAAATGTGCAGTAACTGCCTGCCATGGCTGCACATGCAGGATGCATCAAAGCTTTTTGCTCCCTTTCCCTGTCCAGAGAAGAGTAGCCCATTACCAGGGGCATCCAAGGGTACCCTTGCCCACATCACAAGCCATCTCCTTTCCTCTCATGTAGCTCCCACGTGCTGAGTTTGTTTCCTTGGAGAGGTAAGGGGAACACCTTTACTTACGTGTGCAGGTCCCCGGGAAGACGATCTCCCTGAGTGTTGTGCGGAGCAGCCTATGAAGGGAAGGGACAGCTGAAGGGGCCACCTGCATAGTGGGAGAGGTGAGTGCAGGAGAGGAGGGGATGCTCTCTGGAGTAGGAAGCCACAGCAGCCGGGATCTGCTGGAAACACTGAGGTGTTTGATGTTTCGTTACTGCAGGAGGTTGGGCGTAACAGCGCTGTGAGGCTGTGCTCGAGGAGGAGGCAGAGCTCACAGGGAGAACAGTAGACAGTGCCTGTGCTGAAGGGCTCCCCAGACTGATGCTTTAATGCAAAGAACAACACAGCTGAGCCCCTTTCAATTCTCAGTGAGGAAGGAGAGTGCATCTCTCCCTGCAGCCTGCTGCCTCATGAGACAGAGAGCAGGAAGGAAGTGCTCTGCTCTTAAAAGTTTGTTTCAGTCTCACGTTTTGAAAGAGCAGGTCACTTCAAAGTCCCACCATAAAATTACCACATGCCATCTGCTTTTTACAAATGTGCAAGGGAAATTATTGGTGCTCCTGCCTTGTTTCTGTGATCCGAATGTATGTATGTGCCAATTATTTATTTTATTTTTAAACAGACTTGTTCAGTTGTCTCCCACCCTTCCATACTTCTTACACTGAACATCTTCTCGGGATGTCAGCTCTAGGGGAAGGAGATGACCACATGTGCCTGCACTGCTCAGCCTGTCTGTTTGTTCAGATGTAAAAGGACCTCAGTGTCCATGACAAAATCCAGGGAGGGCAACTGTCAGGTTCCATGTGGTGCAAACGTGTTTTTTGTTAAAGCAGGCTAAATCTAGTGGCTGATATCATGCAGCTTTCCCAATGGTTGTAAGCCACAATGCAGTAGAGGGTAGAGGCCCTTGATGTGCTATTTCCAGAGCTGATGACCTGGCAAGATTACTGGTTTGTCCTGCTGCATGTCTCAGACTACAGACTTTTACCCATATGGTCTATTAGCAACCTTTTTTTGGACGGTTTTAAAATCCTCAGTCACTTCAGCCATGTGGTACCTCTCATTAGAGCTGAGAGGAGCAGGATTCAGTTTTTCCATCTGCTGTGGTTACCTAGGGTGTTGCTCATCTGGTCATAATTCAGGTGTCTAGTCCAGGTATGTTATTCAGATTGTGTCTATAGTCAATGCAGACATATCTGCACCTCCAAAGGGCATTTTTTCCCAATTCATAGAATCATAGAATCAACTGGGTTGGAAAAGACCTCTGAGATCATCAAGTCCAACCCTTGATCCAACACTGCTCTGGTTACTATACCATGGCACTAAATGCCACATGCAGTCTCATCTTAAAAACTTTCAGGGATGAGAATCCACCACTTCCCTGGGCAGCCCATTCCAATGTCTGATTACTCTCTCTGTAAAAAATTTCTTCCTAATATCTAACCTAAACCTCCCCTGGCAGAGCTTGAGACTGTGCCCTCTTGTCTTACTGCTGGTTGCCTGGGAGAAGAGACCAACACCCACCTGGCTAAAACCTCCTTTCAGGGAGTTGTAGAGAGTGATGAGGTCTCCCCTGAGCCTCCTCTTCTCCCTCAGCCTCTCCTCATAGGACTTGTGCTCGAGTCCCTTCACCAACCTTGTTGTTCTTCTCTGGACCTGCTCCAGCACCTCAATATCATTCCTGAACTGAGGGGCCCAGAACTGGACACAGTACTCAGTTGTTGAGACATATAGTAGGATGGGTTGGACATAATAATTTATTTTAGAGGGAGGTTGAACAAGAAGCTTGGATTAGATTGCTACAACCCCTGCATTTAAACCCTTGCTGTCAGAGTCCACTTTCTGTTAACACTGGATAATAAAACCTCTGAAGGGATTGTCCTACTAGGTTAATGGAGCATGGTCTCAATCAGAGTCTTAAAAATGTTTCCTTATAGAAACAGTAACTGATCTCAGTGGGGTTATTCCTGATTTATGCCAGTGTAAGAGTAAGACTGGTTCTCAGGTTTCCTATTGCATTCTAGCTAGCTCATTTTTCTCAGGGCACACTCATACCAATTTGGGGCTGAGTGCTTTACTTATTTGTATGACGTTTACATTTATTTTTAACCAGTGCTCGTTAAAAATAAACTTTTCATCAGTGAACAGTGCAGGGTGGACAGACGACTCACATGTGCTAGTGGGAGTGGGATGAATCAGCAACACTGTTTGATTTCTAGCACGGTCCCAAGTAGAGCAGCTGTGACTTGAGAGACTGGACATGTTTCATCTTTTGGATTGTTACGATCTTGTCCCCAGCATCCTCTGTCAGCACACAGAGTCATGGAACTCACTGCACTGTGAGGTGTAGAAGAACCTATGCCAAGCCAGCACTGGATGTATTTTCACCTCACTCTGGTATCAACACATGCTTCTCATGGCAAATTGACTTGGTGTGGCAGTGCTGGGTTATAGCCCAGGTGTCTCAGTACAATGCCAACTCCAGCTCTGAAGGTGTGAGGGTTTAGCTTCTGGTCTGTGCTGTGTTTGGTGGTGGCTGGGATATCAGCTGGGCACGAGCTCTGCTATCACACCCGCGTGTCACCTGCAAATGTAGGTTGACTCTCCACCTCCCTGCATTTGCTAGGCACTCCGAGGAGATTAAACCCTCCAAAACATTATGTAGCCATGATCATAGAATTATTACTGTATTCTTAAAGTTATATTGAGTCTACAGGTATACATATTTATGCCCTTCTGTTAACCCAACTATATGTTTTCAGGTCTTAAAGCTGCAAGACATTTTTTATATTTGTTATTGAGAGCAGATGTGCCCAATTCCAATCATATTCTACTGAAGAATGTCAGGGTTGCTAGAGGTCGAATGGTGAATGCCTTTCAATCTCCATTATTATTTCCTCCACTCAATTGCCGCAGCGGGGAGACTACAGTCGTTAATAGAGACCTTAAAAATATTCAAATATATTACAGATCAAAACCTTCCTTTGCACTCTATCACTTGCCTCCTTCCACTCTTGAAAACTGCTCTGGCTATGCTACTGATTCAGCCTGGGACTGGAGTTGAGCTTTTGTCCAAATGCATCAACTATGGACACTGAGGAGAGGTCAAACCTGCTTTATAGTGTCATCTAACTTAGAAACCAACCCCTTTTGGGAAGGTGTGACCACACACCCTGTGGTGTGTCCTGCAGATGCACTAACTTTCTGCCAGAACTTTGCCTTGCCCACCTACCTGCATCCACCTCTGCCTTTTCCCAGAAGGAGCACTCCCAGCAGCCTTAAATGGGAGGTGCCAAAATCAATTGCAGAATGCTTCAAAAAGCTCTTTTCTTTCTGAACTATGTGCCTGACAGTGACCAAAAGGGAAGGGAAAAGTGCTGGAAGGGGAAGGACACAGGGACCAGGCCTGTGCATAAGCCCAGCTCGGAAATGCAGCCTCAGTTTCCCCTGATATGCTCAGGAATGGTTCAGGGATACATTCAGGTCTCTTGCTGGCTCAGTCGAAACAACCATGTTGAAGACCAGAAAAGTCCAGTTTTAGATCTATGACAGGCTCTTCCCTTTCCCTCTGGGGTCTTGGAAGGAGGATTATGGAAGAACATGTGATTAATGCCCTCTCTCTGGGAGGAAGAAAACATGATTGTGCATTCTTTCCTAGTCCCGTCCATCATCCTTAGTGATGCTCATGGGGAAGCTTATTCCTTCACAGGCAACATTTGCAGAACTAATTTAAAAAAAAAAAATAGGAGTGGTTTTAAATAAAGCAAACATAATTTTGCAGTTATCTGCAATGTTTTAACGTTTACTGATTTTCTCACTCAGTCAGGGAAAATATTTCTCTCTCTCTGCAGAGCAGCTATTTAACTGTTCATTTTTTCCTGTGGGACTTTTTGCACTGAAAATGCTCGGTGGGCAAACTGTCACCACGTTGTGAAAGCACGGATTTGAAGGATAATTGGGAGATTTTAAAAAAAGCCTGAGCTTTGCTACTGCTTCTTGTCCTTTCTCAGTCAGGCCCCCACCTCTGCTGTGTGTTTCAAATGTTGAATATTTCTTCTATTGATTTCCTGTGTTTCTGCTCGAAACACAAATCAGGCACACAAAAAACTCAAAAACATTTCCAGTTTGGAAAGGAGACATAAGTTAATGCAATATCCTGGGTCAGGAGCCTTCTTGTGTTTAAGAGCACTAATAGGCCTGAGGACAGGGCTTCCAACTGGCTTTAGTGCCCTGGGTGTTAGAGAAGGCCTGCCTACATTCTTTCCAAATCAGCCATTTTTAGGAGACTGTTAAAAACACCATTATTGAGAAATGGTGCCAAATCCAAAGCTATCAAATTCGGCACTTGCCACTTCATCCCTTCCTCCAAATATTAAAGTCACATACTGTGCTGCTCTTGCCATGTGAGGAGTCCTATAATAAAAACACTGTGAGCTTACACAGTGCTGACAGGATGGTGAATGTTGTACTCAGTCAGAAAAGGCAATTGCTTGGGAATAGGTTGGAAAATGATCTGAGAAAGAGCTGCCCGCCCCTTAGTTTATTCAAAAAATAAGCGGAGGAGGTCTCTGCATTGGGATCTCTGCATCAGCTCACTGCAGGCTGAGGCAGGCTTATCATCACTTATAATGTTGGAAGCTGGTTTAATTTTCAGTGATTAAAATTAAGATCAGTGAGTTTGACACTTGGTGCTGGAAAACTTTGTGACTAGCAAGGTTGCTCTGCCTGCCTGAGATAGTGGCAACATGCTGAGCAGGATGGCCAGCTCCTGCCAGACACCTCCAGGGGTGCTGGGGAAGCCCCTAAAGATGCATTTGTCCCAGAGGTCGAGAGGAGTCACAGCTACTGAGAGGTAGACTGCTGCCTCCAGGCAACATCCCTCCTTTTGCCAGCACGAGCACTGCCAACCCTGTTTACCACACACCTATGGAGAATTTGGGACATCTGGGACTGGACGTGAGTGATCTCAGCAAAGTGAAGGCTTTGGCAGCAGTGTTTGGCTTAAATTGCTAATTGAGCAACACATTTTATATATGTATGCTTAGATCTCCTTTACATCTAAGAGCAGCAGCAGCCCAGCTTCACCTCACAGACATGTGGTGGCTGTGAGTATATCAGAGCACAGGAAGTGCTCTGATGGAGCAGGAATAGGGGCACCGAGCTACTGAGAAATATGAGGTTTAAAAGCCTGTACCCGCCTCTCAGGGTAAGTTAATAGGAAAGGTCTCACCAGACGGCTGCTTTCTTTGATAGATGAAGGACTATCCAGGGAGCAATCTGAGATACACATTAGGCTCTTGCACAAATCTGGGGAGTCATTTCAGTTGGAGCAACACTGAAGATTAAATATTATAGTTCACTGAGGGGACTCTGAGTGGCAGTGAAAAAAGCCAGAATACATTTACCTAAAATCTCACAGCAAAATATGGAGCACAGTGTTTAATTAACCTTTTTCTCTGATGCCTCAGGAAACACCAGAATGGACAGGCTTTCTCTCTCAGCCTTTGGGGAACCTGTAGGACAGTTGTTCCTCTTTTTAGTGTGAAGTGCACTGAGACATCAGGGATGTGTCTTTATACATTAATTTGTGGTGATGGCTAAAAAGTATTCAGGACAATGGCAGCAAGTACCTGGGACTTCTGTGGTCTCAGCAAGGCTTTCTCATCTCCATGAGATGCATGTTCATTGGGGGATGATTTATAACTGGGGCACTTGGTTCAGATTTTTAAATAAAGATGTCCCCTAGAGCAGAGAGCAGAAAGTGTTTCTTGATGAAAATTTATAGATTTTTTTTCCAAGGAAAATCTTCAGCATTTTTTTCACAAAGCTGGGCTATTTTCCACTTGAAAGCATCATATAGGTGCCTCACATCTCTAGTTTTCCGCAGGGTGGGCTGCCTGTACCAGGCTTACCTGCCTCTGTATGGCATCTACAGTGTGCTGTGGGAGTCTGACAGCAAAATGAGCTCTTTGGGATGGTAGGGACTCATTGACTGGTTTGGCAGGCAGAGGGTAGCAGTGTTGGGGAGTCATGTGAAGCTCTCATTTGTAAAATTAATGCTTCTAGCTGGGACCTCTGTTTGATTTTGCTTTTGTTGTTGTTGTCTGAAATCCCAGCAATTCTCTGTCCTATTTTGGTGTCAATTTGGTATATATTCTTTTTGATTTAGTTTCTAGATCCATTCAAAGCTATTTAGAAAAATACTATTTCCTGACCAGAAAACAAAAATGATGGAAAATTTTGGCATGTTCACCTGACAGCCCTTTCCACCTTGTAGAAGAAACAGCACTGAAGGGTAAAGCTGCCCTTGAAGAGCTCCAGAGTAACACTTTGAGTTTCATTTACACCCACTTCTGGAGTTACAACCAGAATGCCATATTTTTACTGAAGTCTTATCTCAAGAGGAGGCTCCTCAATGTTAAAGCAATGGCCACTCAGCAGTGGTGCCAGGGAGAACTATGGTGGTGTCAGGAGAGCCCTAAATGGGAGCTCTATAATTCATGGGTTAACTTGAATGCAACGTCACTACCCCACTGATCAGACTTAGTTTCTTTTATGCATTCGGTGTCAGAAGCGAGTGTGTTGATGGATAGATTCCATATTTTCTCTCTCTAAAGTAAAAGACCACTTGCAAGGGTTGCTTACAGCTACTGCTGGCCTCAGCAGGCTCCAGCAAGGTGAAAGGTCCTTGTTTCCCCAGAGGACTGACACATTAAGATGGCTTCATTTCATTAAAAGGGGATGTTGATCATTAGTTATGACCCAAATTTCTTTTTTTTTGGCAATCATTCAAAGTGTTCCCAGATGCCCATAAGGCTGTTGTTACCTGCAAATAAAACATATCTTTATAACAAGGACATTAATGTTAATGAATAATATCAGAACGTGCCATGTGCCTTTCCCAGGCCTTTTTTGCATTTTGATGGATTGAATGATGGAAGGGAAACATATGCTTTCCAGATTGAACCCAAAGAGCTTGCTAATTCAGAGTCCATGCTCCTTCAAGCTGCAGTCAAGCAGAGAATAAATTGGATAGCATTTGTTATCCACTTGGGATTAATTATTGAGTTTTAGAGGTAAGTAGCTGCACCAGTGAAGGTTACCAGCTTGGTCTTTAACATCTAGTTATAGCACTGAAGGAACTAGGAGGGAGGAACTGGTTAAATATGAATAATGTGGTTATTTCTGTCCAGCATAAACTGGGCAACAATGAAATAGGTCAAATGTTCAGCTCATGAAATTGTATGTATGCACTTTTGTTGAGGATTAATTCAATTGTATGAGGAATGGGTACTCCCTTCAGGTTAACATTAAAGAGCATTGAAAGAGCAACAGGAAAAATCTTTGGTTTTTTTATAGTTACTGCCATAGTTGACCTGAAGCTGGTACTGTCTTGGAAAAAATGAGTATTGTTCCCTAAAGGACTCATGTCAACCTTGAGCTTTAGACATTTCAGAAAGGAATCTTCCATCTGTCAGACAGTACAGGGTTTGGACACTTGTCCCCAGGGTCTGCTTTGATTATGTGATGATGTTTTAAGGAAATTAGCTGATGACTGTGATAGGGAAGGGGCTGGATCTGAGCTAGAAAATCAGGCAGTTTTTTGTTTCATTAAACACACATCTTAGCAGGAAGTTGAAAAGGTAAGGTCAAGAGAGGAAGGTTGTGCCAGGAGTGACAGTGAAAAGGTGATGAATTAAAAATATAGTCTGATTTAGCTATTTTTGAGATGAAATGAAAAATGAGTACTTGAAAAATGAGTTAATTAATCATCACATCTTAGCTATTCAAAGAGCATTTCCAGTGATCTGCAAGGTAGCTTTTCATATTTTCTGTGGTCAGGAGCTGCAGAATATTATAACCCTTTTCTTATTTTATTTGCATTCTTTTTTTTGGCCCTTCGACCATATTACTATATGAACATGTGTGGTCCACAGGGACACTGTGAAGGGTGGTAAGTCTTTTAGTAGTTGTATCTGCTTTAGCATTTTGGCTTGAAGCAACACTGTGCTTTGGGAGTGATTGCCTGGACAGTCCCATTTGCTGCATGCTCTTTCCATCCACAGAGTAGGATTTGTGTGCAAAAAGTAGATTGCTTTTAAGGTAGACTCAGCTGGAACCCCTGCCCTAAGCTGGTATGAAGGATTTCCTCTAAGAGGAATGTAGGGATCTAAACCAGCCATGGGCCCCTCACACAGCTTCAGACCATGTGTGGGGAAATTTGGTTCATAGAGCCAGATTCAACCTAACCTCAAGGAACGCCCAGAACTGCAGTTGTCTCAGCACCAACTGGTTTATGTTTTATGCCAAAAATTTCACTCAATGCTCTCCCCTTTCCCCTTTTTCAGTCCCTGTGACTTCATGCTGTTGGCCATTATCTTGTGGCTGCCTCTCCAAAACCAGCTCTGCTCTGCTAATGACACTGAAAACAGAAAGACCCAGGCTTCAGCTTCTGCTCAGTTTTGGTGGCAACTTGTGATAACGTGAGGGCTTGGTGCTTGTAAAGGCTGAAGAGGAGCAAGGACTTTGGTTCTGCTCAATGTGTAGCCAGTGATGTGATGCCTTGTGTCATGTCTTAGTGTACAGGGAAACAAGAAGCAATTAAACACGGCCGTTCTTTTAACCTTGTGTCGTACCTTAGTCCTGACTGGCTTCAGGACCTTCAGTACCTTTCACCAACTGGTAGTGCAAATGCCCCATCATACCCTGCCCATCTCCCCCCTCAAGCTCCAAGTCAATGTCCGTGGACAAAATGGGACATTGCGGGAAGGAGGAAAAGGCTCCCAGTGCAGCACCCTGCTGCTCAGTGAGCCTTGCCTTGTGTGGCACCACTTCTCCCAGCCTTCTGTTCAGGCTACCCAGCTGCTCCTTTTCCTCTCTCCTTCCTCTCCAGCCCTAGTCTGAGGCACTGAGAAGAATGGCAGCCAAATCACAGTCCGATTGCCATGGATTTTTTTTTCAGATGCTAGAAGTGATCAATGTTTCAATCTTTTCTGTCTCATTTCAAGATGAACAACTCAGCAACTTCAGCTGAGCTCCTGAAGGCTCATTGTGAGAATGTAAATTCAGCAGTGTTTGCTCTAGTGAGCACACATCTTTGAGAAATATAAAATAAGCACACAGTCATGCTGTTCTGCAAAGTAAATTTCTCAGACTGCAGCCAGAACTTTAAGCATTGATTTTTTTTTTTTTCCTTTTGGCCAAATGGCAGATGAACTGAGTCTGCCATCTCCCTAAAAATGACAGAGTAGATATGTTGAAAACTGAGACCTGTTTATTTTCTACAAATTTAAAATTTAAAAAAAGGTTCCCTAAAAGAAATTAAGGCCAGGAAGACAACAAGTACAGCAAACTCCCCTTCTGTGTTACTTTTGCAATGCTGACTCCAGGTCACTCCCTCACTAGCAGTGCTCTAGAAAGCACAAAGCTTGTAATCACATCTTTGTTAACAGCTCAGTGAAAAAAAATCAAACCATCTATTTTACTCAGCACTTGCCTTCTCCTACTAGCATTTCCTTATAAATGAGATGAGGTGAATAAGACACTAAACAGTAAGCACTGGGCTCTCACGATGATTTGTCAGAAATGGTCTCATTTGCCTGCCCTACTTCCTACAGCACTTACTCACAGAGACAAGATGTGATTGCTACCAGTGCAGATGTGTTCACAGTCTTTAGGAGTCTGGCCAGATGCACCAGCAGCCTCAGAATGCTCCTTCCAACAGGTTATTGCCTGTGTTGAGGAGTGGAGAAGAGCATGGTTTTAGGTATTGTTTTTTCCTCTCTTTTTCTGCAGACCAAAGTGGTTCTGTCAGCCACTGATCCTCTCCTCCTTCTTACCCATCCCCTGGAGTTATTTATCATAACTTGCAACTAGAACTACCATAAGACAAATGATCTCTGTGAATTGCTTGATCTAAAAAGGGATCTGTAGTGAGGCTGACACAGAAAAGAGGTAAACACTGTTTAGCCTGCTGTAATAATGTATTGGGAGGGAAAAATGCCTATACTGATTCCTGATTTCCAGAGTATAACTTCAGTCTTTATTGACACCATGCTATGGAACAGAATATGGAGTAAAATTTGATATTTGCAATATCAAGTACAGCAAGTAAGTTTTCCCTCTGCAAAGCAGATGGACTATGCAATATTTAGCCATCATTCCACAATTATCCAGTGACTGACCCCAAACCTCAATGGCTGGTTCCTCAGTTACCAGCACAGATATGGATCTTAAATTTCTATTGCAAGAAATGTTTTAGTTTGTTCCAAAGAGTCAGAGTGCTACAGTTGTGTGCCTATTGGATATATGTTTTAGAGAGCTTATGTGTTGTCAACAGTCAATATTGACATGCTGAACTGTGTGGTTTAACATTTGTCGTATGTATAAGTCGATTCCCATGGCTTTGTTTACAGGGCTGATGTCTTTAGGTGTATAAGTAACTTCTGTGTGTGATCAAGGTGTATGATGTTAGTAAGGAGTTCCTGCAACAGTGTATGCCAAACAGTCATGAATTTTAGACTTTCTGAGTTCCTGAGTACTGCTCATGAGCTCAAGGACCAACCTTTTTCTTACCACTATTCTACAGTAGAAATATTTACTGAAGCCAAATAAGTTCCCTCAAGTTCATCTTAATGGAAATAAAATTGGAATATTAAGCATGGCACTGAGTCTTTCTCATCACATTATGTAGCTACAGAAATGATGAAATTTTTGGGTTGAAGTATTTTGCCAAGCCATGCATGCACTCTTGGTCCATCAAGACTCACTGTAGGGAGGAATGTGCTGGCTTAAATGTCGATTGCATCAACCAGTGCTGAGGTGGTTCCTACTGTCCCTGACTGAACTGGGATAGTAGCACTGATTAAACACATTGCACTAGCTCAGGAGAGGAGCTACATTTGTTAAGTTTCCAACACTCGTTACTCAGTTTTGTTCCCATATCAGAAAAATGGTTCTGAAGCAAGAATTGGAAATTTGGTCTTGGATTTGTTAGATAGAAAAGATCAAGTCTCATAATAACCTATTTCTTGAGGAATATTTAGCAAAGGAACTGCATCAGACATGAGTGAAAGGCTACAAGTTGGAAAGTATATTTCTAATTGTTACAGATGAAGTTGAAAGAGTTGTCAGGGAGAACCAAACTTGCTTCCAATAGCAGGCTTACAGGTAATTTTAATATTTTATAGTTATTTTAGGCCTTAGTGACAAAGAGAAATCTGGGGGTTTTTAGGAGTGAATTTAGTATAATGTGTTTGCAATCAGATTTGCTCTCTCAAAAGAGTTGTATCACATAAGGGGCAGATCCTATGACTGTAGGTTAGGGAACTGCCTGCCATTAGTCATCAGATGAAAGATGTGGAGGCTGATCATCCAAGGACGTAAAACTCTATTCCCTCTCACACAGAGCAGAAGAAGATCTGGAAGGCCATCATAGTGACTGTGAAGGAGCCCTAATCTGTTTCCAGTAAGTTAAAAAAATATTTAATCTCCTTAATGCTTTATAGATGACCCAGTTATCCAATTATGCTAGTACTGGATTTGCCTGGACTTTTCATAACAAATCTCCTATTGAAATCCTTATTTATGTATCTTTAGTTTAAGGCACCTACATTAATGGAGAACCTGTTTCCTGACAGCCTATACTTTTACAGAGTTTTCCTCTTGTTCGAGTGTTGTCCCACGTGGGATAAAAGAAAAAATTGAAAAGTGTCGACTACAGCCTTGAGAAAGGTCCTTGTGATCCTAAGACAGCTGGTGTACCTTCCCGATATGCAGACAAGAATTTCCACAGGAAGAAAAAGAGGGTGCTGATATACAGCTGCAGGGGCTTAAGTATCTTCCAAGTGCAGAGTCAGGCATCGTACATAGGCAGTGCAGCAGAGTTCAAAAGCTGAACATGAATAAAATATATCACCAAACCCTCACATTTTGTATATAAAAAAACCCCGTGTCTGTAGGACAGGCAGTTTTGCAGGGTGCAACAGCCTCTGCTTCCACACTCTCAAAGGTGTCAGCAAAAGTGCATATCTGCACCCGAACAAGGAACTGGATGAGTGGGAGCTCATGTCTCCAAGCTGGTCATCCACAGTAAGCTTGTGTTCAGCAGTGTGAACAGACAACTTCTGTGCTCAGTTCACATGTTTTGGGGGATGGAAAGTTCTGGCTTCTAACTGGGAGCATAGTGCCTCCTTTGCTGACTCAGCCCCATAGTCATTTCGGCTCACTACACTGAGTCTGATCCAGGTGCTTCAGAGGGACCTCCATAAAATCCCACAGTTAGAAGAGGTAAGGCATTTATCATATGGTACAGTTTCTTAGTCTCAAATACTTGGAGAATAAACACTCATAGATAAGGTTGTACCACCTTATCATGTGCAACAGCTTTAGCTGTGACTCTGGTTATTTCCATTAACTTTTGGACATCCAAGCCATCTTTCCTGTGACATTTGATGTCATCAGTAAGATAATTCTCTTTTTTCCAAGGTTGAGATAGTAACTTTCCCTACTCCCCTTTTGCTGTGAGCACCAGGAAGTAAAACTTGCTCTTGTGGTCTGTCTACACTGCAGTGGAAAATCTGATTTTTTTCCTCTGAATTCCAGGTAGGACGAAACTTTCTCTGAGGGACCACTGTGGGTTTCCAATACTTATTCTGTTGTTACTGCTGCGATCCACAGATGGTGCTAGCACAGAGCTCCATTATGGAAAGAAGACCTCTCTTTCCTTTCATGGGGGACAATTTTCTGCTCTATTGCTTATTTTTATTTACAACACTTTAAACTGTTAAGTAACAATAATGTATTGACACAGTACTCTGGATTTTACAAGGAAAATGAATATTATTCATACTTTCTTGCTCAAATATAAACAGTCTCAGGCACGAAGATGAAATGTGTTTAATTTCATCTCGCTCCACAAAGCTAGTGAAGATGGTAAGGAACCTGTAGCAGTTTACACCAGGTGGAGTGATTTAGTTTATGTATTATTTTCTTAAGCATTTTTTGGATCATAGCTTGAACTATTAAATGGAATGAAGTGGCAAATGCTTTAATAAGGTAAGATCATCACTCTACTTTTAGGTAGTGAAGAACATATTTTTGGCATTGATTTAATAATTTCTATCATTCATCTTTCATATCCAGTAGGAGCATGACATGTATTTTTGATGGAAATACAACTCTGACCACAGTCTGTATTTGTGTCATGTCACCTAGGAGGTGTAATTGTGGATTGGCAGCCCAGCATACTCAATGCAGCAGAAACACGCAGCAGAAAAAACGCTCTGTGTCTCAGAGCATTTACAGTCCAGGTGTTGCACAAGAGATGGTAGATGGATGTAAACAGCAAGGTGGGAGGTTGTGGAAAGCAGGACAGTGTTGCCAAGCATGATGGGCAGCCTGGCACACTGCTCTGATCTACCAAGGCCAGCCAGGAACTTTGTTGGTGCAGTAGTCACTGATGAAGATTGGAAGGTTTTGTGAATAAGAAGTTTTTGAAAGTGGTCTTGGTAGGTAGTCAAAAAAAGATCCTACAGGGATGTGTCATTTGACCTTGGTCTTGCAAGATCTATATGTAAAAAGCTCCATAGGTATGACATTTTCTTTCTCCAAATTCTGTCTCTTTTTCAAAACCAGGAACACTGCACTGGGCAGAATCGGTTGTTGCTGACCGAAACTAGGGTTTATATGAGCAATGTACTTTAAAAGACAATTTTGAATTCTAGTACTTTTATATTAAAAAGAACAGCACTGAAACTAGAAATGCAACAAAGCTTTTGGCAATGTCTTCACAAAAGCTTAGTTTATCCATTAAAATGTGAAACTGTAGTAAAACTTAAATTAAAAAAAATCACCATTTCTTCATTTTTTATTGTTCTACTACTGAAAATTGGCAGTAGTAATTCACTTCTGTCATTTGTCAGTTTTTAGACTCTTGGGCCTTGTTAATGGATTTTGGTCTAAGCAAAAGGAATCAAAATAGATGTACATTAAGCTGCAAAGGGCATTTCAGCACAGTGATATCTGTTGAAAAGGTAAATGTTACTTACACTCCTTTCCTTCACTCCTGGTTTTGGCATGGGACACTCACTGTCCAAGAGCTGGCATTTGTTCTCAGTGCTGCTGTTTTGCACAGGACTATTTTCAGCCTGAACCCCAGGGTTAGACTGTCTCCCCACCTGCTGCACTCATAGGTAATGTTTAGGCAAAAAAACCTGCTGAAGGGCCAGTGAGTGAAACTTTCAAAGCCACAGCAGTACTTTAACTCTGTAAGTGCTATTTTTGGAAGCACCTCCGGCTCTTTGGAATGTATTAGCTGGGCTGTGATCACAGTGTATGTGCTCACACCTGCCCTAACTGTATTTGAAGCCAGGCAGTGGCACGAGGGCACCAGTGACACATGCAGAATGAAGTTCTGGTAGTCAGTAGGGTAGGTACACCAATAGGAAAGATATATGAAGGGGTCCTGGGCCACACAGACTAATTCAGAAGTCGGTTGCAGACAATCCAGACTTCTTTGGTTCCTGTGTCACTACTGAGAACATGCTTCGAAGAGAAACGTCAGTTTATATTCATGACTGCAGTAGAAAATAAAATAAAACTTATTCCTTTTTAAAATGTATTTCCCAAACTTGCTCCAACCCTTTCTTCTTGACCCTCCATGTTCAATTCACTTGAATGCTACTGGTTTTTTGTCCCATGATACCTCTATGGTGTTTTTTTAAAATTTATTTTTTCCCCTCTGTGGTTTCTTCATGGGACTCAGTTCATGAGAAACAGAGAAGATTCACTCACATTTTTGAGAAGAACTGGTTCATCAGTGAACTAAGTGTGGATGTCAGGTCCTGGTCTCAATGCTGCACAGGCATGGACTAGCAGGATGGCCCCATGCTGGTTGCTGGGCAGTGGTTGTAGTTCCACCATAAAACCAACCCTGGGCTCAGAGGTGATTAAGAAACGAGTATTCCTGTTTGTACACCAGAGTGCCAAATGCTGCTAATGTAAAACGAAAGTAGAAGTGAAAAGAAACAAGCCATGTAACTATGGGAATATAGTTAATATATTATGGCAGGTCTATAGCTTGGCTCTAATCCCTCATTTGGAAATCAAAACCAGACTGCTGGAACTCACCTGCCAGACTCAATCTGTTTCATAATTACCTGTGGATTGTTATTTTTGTTTACCTTAATAGCACAGTAAATACTGCTTCTGCCTTTGTTTATGACCAATTTAAGTGATGGGAATATCTTGAAGAAATTCCGATTTTAATAGCACCCCAGTGACTACCTTCTTTCACATCCCAAAATAGAAGCCAATGGATCAGGCCTCCAGCATGAGCTATATTAGAGGGGAAAGAGATTTTAGTATGCTGCCAAGCCTGATGTTTATAATGATCTTCAATTTTTAGTTGCTGCATGTGATTAGAAAACATGGGGGAATTTCTTTCAAGTACTGAGCTCGTTTCTGTAAGGAAAGGTTCAGCAGTCAGATGATTTACTAATAAAATCTTGAAGTCTGATTTTCATTGCCCTTTCTAGATAGCTAAGGCTGGGACAAGAGATCAAGGGCTTTTGTTCTCCCTGGAAGTTCTGCAAAAAGGAGATGCATGAAGTAGAAGCAAACTTAGTTTTTCACTGGTAGCAGTGCCTGAGTTGTGCTTAAAGGTCAGAATTGGTTCCATCTCCTCCCATTTTATACTACGAATCCCAGGATGATTTTATTACCTGTTGTGGAGATAAATTAATTTATCTCTCAGGGTCAGAGCTGTGAATGACAGTACTTCAGCCTGTAGGAGTAACACAGTAAAGAGAAATAGACTGGTTTGCCCAACACCTGGTTGCAGCTGATGCTCAAATTCTCCTGCTCTCTTTTTTTTCACTCGAGCAGCTTTGAGACCCAGCATGATTTTCATGTGTTGAAGACTTTACCTGTTGTGACCGAGGAGATCTACAGGGTCACACAATTGCCCCAAACTGATCTTGATGCCTTCTAAAAATGATGTTGTGAAGTGAACCCATGTACAAGACAGGAAAGGGGAATTCTGGTAGTTTTGGGCTACTTGAGAAAAATCCAGATTATGCTGACTGAAAAAAAAAAAGAAACAGCTATGTGCAAGGAACATTGTGAAACTTCTCATCATAGCTGCTTTTGTATCTGTGTTGCATGAGGTAATTACGAGCCTAGCCCAAAACACTTAGCGTGCTAAAACAGTTCTTTTCCCTTTGGAAAATCTTACTGAAATGCTACCATCTGTAAACAAAGTAAAATAACCCAAATTGTAGCTCTGAGAAGCTATTATCTTGGGATTTGGTCACTTCAGGTCACACAGAGATCTGCATTACATCTTGGTTAAGGTGATGTAACCATCACTACAGCATCAAAGTGCCTTCCAAGGAAAGCAATACTAACAAGCCAGTTTTAAGGTTTTATAGAGTCTCTACCGCTTCTCCATTTTGAGGGGTGGTGGCGTCAAAACAGATAGTTTCCTGACAGAATCAGAAAGCTGGAATGATTTCTTTTGTCCTATTTATCGGTCGTGTTTTCTGAAAGTGGACTTCTCACGAGTTTTACTTTGAAAATTAGCAGTTGTTGTTTATGAAAATAAGAGGGAGCTGAAGTGCCCATAATGTTTTGTAACAGCAGGGCACCTCTCTGAGTGGCCAAATTAAGGCTGGGTTTCAGAGTCTGATTTTGAAATAATTACCTTTATACTTTCATATACCTTTAAATGAGTCATGCCTGGAAAGTAGTTAACATCTTGTGGTACTTTGATAACGTACCAAAAGCCCAATTTCAGTTCAGTGCCTAAATGGTGTATTTTTCTCATAAAAAATCCCAAAAAATAATACTTGGAAATAGCAATGTTCATCTCTACATGCAGAAAGAAATAGGAATTTCGACCAATTTTAACTGGAATGAAGGTTTCTTTAAAACTGAAGGGAAAACTTTACAGTCTAACATTTAATGGGTTGTACCAATTCATGTTTTATGAAATCTGATCATCTTATTCTATATTTTTAACTTTATAGCTAAACTCCTTTAATTTAGACTTTGGAATAAGCAAAGATATAATCAATTTTATAAGGTTTTCAATTTTAAAAAGGTTGTAAAGTTTATATTTGAACCTGCAATTGGAAATGATTATTGACTTTTTTCCTTCCACCTAAAACAAATTTGAGAATGGCATCATTAATATGTGAAATTTTACAGGGGGAGGATAGTTAAAAACATATGAAATGTAGCAGTTGTAGACAACTGGTATCCTTTCCTGAAGTCTTATCTGGCAAGCTATCAGAACTGAATGTTATAAACTACTATTTTATGTATGAATCTATTAGGAATCGTAAGGAAAAAGAACAATTAAAATACAAGATTGTTATTTACTGCTGGGGGAAAGGTTGATATCAATAAAATGGGAAGAAGTGTACGGAAATAAACACCTATATGCGTTATCAGAATTCATAAAAACTAAAATCAATTTCCTTCAATCCTAATTATCTTCACTATGTCTCTTACCTCTGGCAGATTTTCTTAGAGTTGGAAGCTGTAACTATAGAGTTTTTCACTTCTTAAGAGGAGTGATAAATCTGAAATGAACAACTATTAGTGTGATTGGTAGGTTGCTGGAAGAAAATGCTTTTTGTGCAGCATCTTGTCCAAGATTCAATCAGGCTTCAAACCAAAACATTCCAGACAGACAGTTCTCATGGATTTGCAGTAATGAGCAAGATAGGGTGGGTGGGGGAAATATTTACCAATGTCTCTAAGGCTCTTGAACTTCATATTTCATTGCAAAGTTGATTTACTAATCTCCATTACCACAGTCAGGACTTTCAGCAGATGGCTTCTTTGCCCATATATAGCCCGTGTGATGTGTGGCAGGGCACGGCTCTGCTTTTCCCAATTGATTGCTTGTGTTAAGTTACAGACAGATGAAAGAAGAACAAAGTCTCCTTAAACTATTTGTGATGAGGGGACAGGCTTTGTAAAGGTTCAATCACCCCAGCGCCAGTGACTTCAGGCCTTAGGGAGCATAGATACATGTATGGGCACACAAGCAGTGACCAAGGGCCAAGACAGATGCTTCAGCTCCCATGGTGTAAAAAATGAACCTTGGCCACATTTCTGGAAGATATGGTTTGAGTTAACAATACTGAAGAAAGTAATGAAAGTCCATGAATCTTTCATGATTAATTGTGAATTTATTGCCATTCTCCAGGACTTGAAATAGAAATAAACATAATCAAAGGACATTTTCTTTTCAGCTGATATTCAGTAGTTCATCTTAATTTGGTTAAGCCCATGTTCACATTTGATTTGAGAAATTTAAACAAAAGAACAACATACAAAAAGATCAACCAAGATGAGACAGGGTGGGTAATTTCAACTTGTATTTTCATCTGTGTGATGCCAAGCATTTCCACAGAGCCACACTTCCCTCCTTCTGGTAACAATCAGGACTCAGTGTCTGCCCTAGACCCTTCATTCATTTTCTGGCCAGGTAATATATGATTCTATACCCTCCTATTGTATGGGTCATAGCCTTCGAAAATGATGGTTGCATATTTCTGTGATGAAGCAGCAAAATTTACACAGAAATGTGCAAAACAACAGCAGCTTCTGCATCCCAGGGAGAAAAAGACAGGTTGCTAGAAAACAGCATGAAAAAAAGGACAAAACCTCTCAACCTTTATATTTGTTATCCCTATTCTCATATCCATAGCCACAAATTCTTCATCAGTTTGTCTTCTGCCATTTAATTTATCTACTTGCACTCTAGGAAATGTGTTGCTACTGAGAGCTCTGCAAAAATCATTGTTATTAAATATTAGCTAAAAAAAATGCTGTTGAAAAAGCTTCCCATAAGACCAAAAATTTATGTTGTAAAGGTCTGTGGCAACAGAAAGTGAATATTAACTATTTTTTCTTTTCTTTTCTTTGGCTAGTACTGGATGTTCTGTTGAAATGTCTAAAGCACAGAATTAAAAGAACAGCTGTTTTATAAAGTATTGAACATGTGTTCTTACATCTTTGACAAGTATTACATTGAAAATATTTGTTTATAGAAGACTGTAAAATATGAATATTCAAATACATAACAACTTTTCTTCTGGTAGAAAGGTCAGTCCAACTGAAAAGGTTTCAGGAAAGAGCAACTGATGTGTGGGAAACTGATTTACATCCTCTAAGGAGCCGCTAACTTTACATATTGATTGCGTTAAAATCATGAACCATGGTGTAAAATGAGAGTAATTTAGTTTAAGGGTGGAGACCTGTTTTAGATTTAGATGAGGATTAAAGTCCTGTATGTACCTAGCAGTCATTGCAGGTTTCCTACTAATTCTCTGTTAAATGTCTGTGTTTCAAATGCAGAAGTTTGTGTTTAAAAATGTAAAAACCACAGTAATTTCTTGCATTTTATATCTGGCATGTGACTGAATGCCTTATTGAGTCAGAACTTAGTTATTTTATCTTCTTTACACATATTCTAGTTTAGTGTGCTTGGGTCTTGGAGGAATGTTCAACTAGCAGGATTTTGGGAGGAAAAAATGCATGGAAATTTTTGTGAAGACACTTGTTTACTTATTTCTCTTTTCACCAGAGGAAAAAGCCCTGTGTGTTTTGAAGGCGTGTGCTTTGAGGTATAAGGAGCTCATCTGAAAGACAAAGTACCTCTTATACCTGGGAGAGCAGAAGGAAGGGAGAAGCGGGAACTCCCAAAGCCCTGAGGCTTCTCACTTTCTCAGTGTGAGGGAGACCTGTCAGAGCCTCATACGGCCAGAGCACATGTGGACATCTCCAGCATCCTGCATCAAGGAAGCAAGATTAGCCCCACAAAGTTGTTCCAGCCATTTTCCGTTGTATGTTAAATGTTGGTGAGAAAAAGGGGAGCTAAAAGCCACAGCACTCTTCATCTCTGGCTTTACATCCTGTACAAACATTTCATTTAGCTTTAGTTTTGGCTCTATAAAATAAACAACTCTGTACTGCAGAAATGTCAGTTAAATGACTTTTAGTGCTTTTAGTGGGCTTCACATGGGAGACACTGGATTTGTATTGATTTACACCAGCTGATGAGCTGGCACGGTGTGTATTCTCTGAAGCTTTTATGAGATAATTAATGAATAATTCAAATTCCCGTGCTTTGTATGATGGTTGTGCCTCACAGAGGGAACGACTACCACTGTTGTGTTGAGAGAGATGTTTCAAAGGTTCTTTACTTTGATTGCAAAATTTTGAAATTCTCCTTGGAAGAAATCCAAACAAGCCCAAAGTACGACAACTTCTGGTCAGATTCCCGCCCAATTCTAGTATTTCACATCTAAAAGCCTTCAACATTTTTATGTGTCAAGACGATTAATATTCCCTCATCAGCTCTTCAAGATGACATATGTAATGTCATCAGCATCAGCATCCTCCTCCTCTCAGTTGCTGCTTTTCTCTTTAACTTTTCCAGTGCAGGCAAGAGTACACATGCTGAACTCTACTTGGGATAGTAAAAGCCTTACCTTGTTTAGATGGCTTGTTCCCTCTTTTTTTCCTAGCAGGATGAATGGAGAATTTTGGACAGATCATATCCCTGGCCTTAGGCTGACCCCACCAAGAGACCAGCTGTAAGACTGCTCACTGTTGCTGTGAGCAGATTTTGATACACCACTGAGCATCTCCAGAATTCTGTTTTCACCCCCAGAATTCACACTGTGGCATAAATAATTTTGGACAGCAATTGTAATGTAAGTGTAATGATGGCAAGAAATGCCAGTTTGACAGATCTGGAGAGCTGCAGCCTGTGCCTCATTCTTCACTTTTATGAGGACACAAAACAGGAATTTGATCCCATCCCTATCTGCAACATCTGCATACACAGACTTCTCCCCGAGCTGGAGTGATCTGCTCTGGATCCAGCCAGATAGTTTTCAAGCAGGGTAAATATAGCCCTTGGAGGAAGTTTTCCTGTGTAGGGAAGCCAAGGTTGCCTCTTTACAACTGGTTTCCACAGTTCAAACACCAGTTTTCTCTGTTACATAAATTATTTTACTAGAACACTTTAATATCCAGTAATATTTTATTAAGTGAATCATGCAGCTGACAGAAGGTTTTTGTACTAAAGAAGTGTACAGCTGTAAGGTTGAGGGGAATATCAATGGGTGTTTTCTGAAGCTCTCCCTTATGGATTCTTTCTGCTATCTCTCCAAAACTGGGCACAGGATATAAGATGTGGCCTTGTCAATTCTGAGAAAGGCTGAATAAACACTCAGTCTCTTTTATGAAACAATCTTCTTAATGTAGCCCAGAACGAGAGTTGTTTCTTCTGAAAAACACCACGTTTGACTCATCATGAGTTTGAGATCTGAAGTACCTCTGAGATCTTTCCTGCTGAACTGTTGCCCAGCCGCAAATATTCTCTGCTCCGTATCTGCATTTCAGTTCTTCTGTACTGGAATTTATCTTACCTTACAAAAGATACTCAAAAAATAAGCATTTTCTCTATGCAGTTCCCTGGGCTTCATTTAGTTGCAGTGCAGAGACACGGGCATCTCTGGAAGGCATGCCTGTCTGTCCCACTTGCCTGCATTTCACATGAACTACTGTAAATTGTCTTTTAAGAATATCAAGAATATTTCATCTCCCAAGATCACCTTGATTTCTGAGCTTGTAGTCCAAGTGCTTGTCAGCCCTTTTACCTTGATGTCCTACATGTGGGATATAAAGATCCTATTTATAGTACATGTCTTCAAATATCAATAAATACTTTTATTAACAGATATGCTTAGAGTAGGGTTTTAGCCGTATAGAAAGAATCTTATGGGTGTTTTGCCCAAATTCTACTTCCCTAGTTTGTTTGTAAGAAGTAGTGCCTGTGTCAGGACAACTTGCAGGGACTATTTCTGCAATCCCTATATCCAGGAAGTTGGTATTCATGTCTAAAAAGAAAATATGGTGGCCTTGATATGAGTTCTTTTTTATGCACCTACAGAAGTCTCCTTTTAATATCTTAATTATTGTCTCTATGTTTTTAAATTATTTTAATTAATGACTGAAAATTATGCTTCCTGATCTTCTAACTCTTGCTTTTAGAGGGTGATGAGATCGATTTTTCTGAGATTCATACAATCACCTGTAAATCCTCAAAAATAATCCTACCTGGCTCAGGTTGCTCTAGCCAAGTTCTTGGAAGTGAACTCGATGGTATGCAACTTCTTTCATATTCTAAACGTATTTTTCCCTTTCTGATCTCTTAATTTTTAAAAAAAATGTAAATATCTTCTTAATTATGGGATTAATGCTATCATTATTAAAAATTACTACAAAGAGTGAAAGAACTAACTGTCTTCTGTCATTTCTGTGTAATTCTTTTCTTAGTAAGGAGAGAATCTTGTCTTCCTCCATTTCTAACATGTAGCTGAATTTTGTTCTTGTTTCTTGTACATTCTTGCAGTAGTTTTTCTAGTTTTATCCGTGCTTTTTGTTCCCATCTTTAGTTGCTTTTCCTGGATCTCAGTTTTTACGGTTCCATTTCAACTTTCACATCCTTAAAGAGTTCCTAATGGAGACGTATCAACCTTTCACTCTGCTTTTGAACTCTTCCCCCTTTCAGGTTGTCTCACTAAGAAACTCACCCTCTCTTGTGTTTGTTTCCCTGTTCCTTTTCCTGAAAAGGTCTTCTAGTTTCTTGAGTTTGGTTTGGTTGTAACTACTTGAATTTTGAGATCCCCTCTAACCCACGCTATTCTATGATTTTATGATCTCTATTGTGCTTATTGTCCCTATTAAAGAAAACTCCATGATTTATGATATAGTCTTCTCAGTCATAACCTAAAACAACCTTGCCTTTTCTGCTACTTTTTGCTTTCTGAAGTAACAATTTGCCCTCCAATTATGGTGCAAATATACATCCCCATCCCACCAGACAGTCCAAAAAAGTCTCTGATCTCCATGAGATTCCGCTCTTTGAAAGCTTCAGAAGTTTGCTATCAGAAAGTATCTATCATTCACCTTTTCCTGCTATGTATTTATAATGTTACAGTGTTGACATTCTGCTTTTCTGCTGCCCTTCTTGTCACCAAGAAATACAGGAGACATTCAGACGTGTTTCTTGCCTTCTCCTGGATTCCAAAGCTTGTTTTTCAGTTGTTCTTTGCATACCAATGAATTTCTCTAATTTTTACTTTTTTTTTTTTCCCTGGAGCTTCTGTACCAGTATTCAGACCCTGTGATTTAACATACTGGTTTTTGTGATGCCTCTCTGCAATGTTATTTTCTGTTAGAAAGCTTCAATTTTCTTCTTTTCAAGGAGCATCCTGCAAAAAAAAATCACTTCTGGGAACCAACTAAATTATTTGGGAACTACTCAGTTCATTATAAAAGAAACAGAGCTGCCACTTTATCCAGGAAGAAGAAATTGTATGTTTCTCTTTTTATAAAGTATAGTGTCTCTGTTACCTACCATTTTGTTGATCCATGTCTTTCCCCTCCTCTATCCAACTATGTATAGCATGTACTCAGTGCTAGTATTTTTACATTACTCTAGGGGAAGTTTCTTGGTGCCTATGGCATGAGTAAGAGCACATTTAAAATTGAATGTAGAATTTTATAAACACTACAGAAACTCAAGGATATTTCATTATAAAGCTTATTTTTGTGGTTTTGTTTCAGTGACAATAGGGGATGTCCCACCGCTAATTTTTCTTCTACCACTTTCAGTCTGGATTCTATCCTCATGTCTCCTGAATTACTATTACAAGTCATAAAATCTTCACATCATGCACAGTATTAAAAAACAAACAAACAGAAGCAAGCACTACCATGGAATACTATATGCTTTGTAAAATAATTTTTGCCTGTTGCTAAGGATAGAGGATGCGCAATGGTGAACAGTTGTAAAACAAGTTCGTTTTGCACACACATTTCTGCAGAAACAGATCAGTCACTAGAGAATCATTCTCTTGGAAACCAAACAGTGCGGCTGAGTAAAGAGTTTTGGGAGTAGGGATAATCAGCCATGGCTACATCTGCACAGCAAGGACCAACAATATTCTATCCCAGCGCATTGTGTAATACAAAAAAAGTCTCCCCCTTGACCTTGAATATGTCTTTGTTTGAGCAAAGTCCATATTTAGTTCATTGCTCCCAAGTACACAAGTGTTAGTTTATGGAAAAAAAAAAAAAGGTCAAGCTGAGTCCAGCTGACCCCTTTCTTGTTTTCCCTCGCACTTGACTATTTTTTTTCATAAAAAGTTCAGCATGTTACAAGTCATATGTGAAAGAAATCTACACATGAGCAGATAAGGGATGCAGCATGACCTTTGTTGCCATTTAATCTTCCATTGTTCTTCCCATGAGACTAGACTCCAGCTACAACACCGTAGTTAAATAAAGAATTTTGAAATACTCCCTGCCTCTGCTGGAATACTCCTTCTCTCCTCTAGGCTACTCCTGTGAATATTGGTCAGACAACACTGAATATCCATGAGAATCCTCGCCAGCATTTCTGACACTGGAGGTCAGATTTTATTTCTACTGTGCTAAACAACTTGTTTGCTGATTGCTTATGACTCTCTTGTCTTGTTCTTTGCTCCATCTTTGAGCCTGTTCCCAGGCATGCAAAGACAGTGGAGACTGGGGACCTTCTTGAAGCAGTGCACCCCTCTTTACTAGCTGTCATATTTGATGTCACATATTCCTGCCTTCACAGAATGTGTCCACAGGGCTGAAGGAGCCTTAAGCTGTCTTGTGCTCTTGTTATGGCAAGTTGGGTAGACCGTTGCGTGGTCAAATACTATTCCTCCTGATGAAGAGAAGATTTTGGGGCTGCTTTATTTCTTGCCTGATTTAAATATTTTTTTTTGTAGGATTAGGGGTGTATTCACATCCTGTCATCTCCCATTTTGTACTGGACCCAGAGACCTTATCCTAGCTCTCAAAAAAGATTTCTATGTTCATGCCAGAAGGCAGTAACCCTGTGTCATACTGAGCATCTTTGACCTCTGCTAAAACCAAATTAAGCCAGGCTGTAAATGAGAAATATCTCAGAAGAAAATGAAAATGTTATTTTTGTTTGGTTTGTTTTTTATTATGGTTATTATCACAACAGTAAATGGGAGGGCAACATCCATTGGGATTCTCCTTTTGTATAAAGCAAATCAATAAACAGAATAAATATACTAACCTGTGTTGAATGTAATTTAATGGAAAATTGTCAAGGACTGGACATTCAGTCTGTATCAATTCTTAGCACCGATGGTACCTTTGAGATCCAACCGATACAATATCCTGTATGTATATATCCAGTAAGATGTGGGGATATGGGATAATTGCTCATATATAGGATATGACATCCTTTGGGTAGACCATACATATATGTTGGTGCATTTAAGTCCTCTTTGCTGATTTAAGAAGATGGGATTGCTTTGTCTATGGTATCCAGGATGCAGCAGTTCATGACTTAAAACACAACAGAGAGAACAGACCTCTGAAACCCCACAGAATTACTGAATGTTTTTACTGTGCCTGGTACAGAAAGTGTTACTTGTTTAATTTTCCTACTAGAAAAAAAATTAAAAATTTTCTTTGAAATAATTTAAAGAGCCTCAAAAGTTTGAAATCTAAGCGGCTTCACTGAGTATTGTTTTTAATTGATTTAACTTTATTCTAAATAGAAATGTAGCATTTCTAAAAATAAATAAGAGGACCTGGAAGCTTTTTTTTTCCCCCAAACATACTCTATCCTTTCTTTGCCAAATCACATATAGCAGCTGCAGACTTTATAACATTATATAAATGTTCAGACTGGCTATAAAAGATTAAACATAAAATTCCAGTGCATAGAGCAACTAGTATAAAGAACAACAAAATTGAATAGACTAAAGGCTGTTCATTTAATCTACATTTGTTAATTGAAAACTTTATCAGGGAACAGAAAGAATCTGTTTTCCTTGCAAGGTGCTGTGGTGGTGGTAGTAGTAGTTCTGGAGGAAAAGTACAGTAAGAGCAGAATTCCCTCTGGAGATATCTGGCTTGGGAAGAAGACAAAACTATAATTTTACTTTAGCTCATGGCTCCCCCTTAAGTAGGTTGGGAGTTAGGGAATTCTGTAAGAAAAGAAAACCTGGAGAACATTTGCTGTTTTTTTCCAGCTCTGCAGTCCCACTGGACTCAGCTCTGTGCCAACATCATAACAGATAAGACAGTGGGAAGAGAGAGCCAAGAGTGAATAAGCTCACATCTTGGGGATACTGCACTAGAGAAGCTACATTTTGCAAGACACATTGCTCTACCCTTTTTGCATCTATGCTACGTTTAACAGCACATGATCTGTTTTCAAGATCGTTTCCTTCTGGAAGTCACTCTCGCAGGACGGTCCTGGGAGGTGTTAAGTGCCTTGAACTTCCACTGACGTCAGCAGGGGATGCAGCAGCTGGGATGGGGCCTGCTGACCTTTCCAGCCACCCTCCTGGCTGCTCCAGTGACATCTGGACACTTACAGGAGTTGACCTGTGCTTTACACCTGGCATACCTGCCTCTAGACTCTTAGAACACTTCCATCAATGTTGTCTCCATACAATCCTAAACATCCACTGGTCAGATTATGTGACTAACACGTCTGTTCTGGAACAAGCAGCAATCACAAGTATTGAGGCCATGTTGCTGAGAACACAGATGCCGTTGGGCAGGACACGTCTCAAGGATGAAGGACCACCGCCTCCCTAAGATCTTGCTTTATGGTGAACTTGCCATCGGCTGCCACATGAGAGGAGCCCCGAAGAGAAGATATAAGGACTCCTTGAAACAACATCTCAGCCTTGACAATATTGAACAACATAACTGGTCTACTCTGGCCTCCAATCGGGAGGTCTGGAGACACGCCATCTATAATGCTGCTGATGCTTTTTAGAAAGCACGCAGGATCACTCCTGAGGAGAAAAGACAACACAGAAAGATTCGTGCCCTGCAGAATATACCACCTAAGGAGTCTTTTTGCTGTGCCTTTTGCAACTGGACGTGCCTGTCTTGTATTGGCCTTTTTAGCCACCAACGCGCTTGTAACAAACGTGGGTAGAGCCTTTCCCAAATCTTTGTTCGCGAAGCCTAGCCATGACCTGCCTCTAAATGTTGGTGCTCTCTGTTTATGGTTGCAAACACTGCTGTATCCCAACTGCTGGGTTCTGCAAACGTTACTTATCTGTGACTCCCACTAAAATCCAGACAGTTTACCACCTGTAGCATTTAAATGCAGTTGCTGGGCTTGCTGGAGTCTCCCACAGGCAAGTCATTGCACATGCCATCCGTGTTGTTCATCTGGTACAGCAAGTGGATGAAATGGACTTTTTATGTCACCTGTATCAGTTGCTAAAGTAACTGAAAGGCAATGAACGTAATGTTGAATGTGTCCTTCAAGTCTTGCTCTCCCTTCAGCATCGCCATGTTCATTGTTGCTCCTCTAACCCTAAGCCCTGTGCCTAGGGCTTGAAGCTCTAAGCTGTGTAAAACCGTAAAAGACTGAGAAGACAAAAAGCAGTTTGTGTATAAGAAGGTCCAAATAGGCAGAGATGCCTCCAAGGGAAGGAAAAGGTATCCCGTATGTTCTAGAAAAGTGAAAATTTTTCTAGATAGCCAAGGCTTCATTTGCATTCTTTTACATAGCTATTGGAAACTGTTTTTTCTTGTTCTAGTATGGTTTTATTGATATCAGAGCTGAATTTAACTTTTCAAAATGCCTGACCAGGAGACTTTGCAGCATGGTGAGAGACTCTCAGAAAAGACACAGAGCAGAAGGAGGAGGGAAGGGAAAAAGGCATGGGAGGATGCTTCCTTTAGGAGAGAGAAGTGAATGGCTCACAATGTTTCAGGCTGCAGTTGCCTTGCCCAGGTGGTACCAAAGTGTCAGTGAGAGAAGAGGTGATGTGAGGCTGAACCCAGTGGGGTCCTGTTTAGGAGCTGAAAGTCCCTAAGCAACCAGTATAGGAGGACTTTTAGTTTCTGGTGAAACTTTGCCATCTATTCTTATCCCTGACTGGTTTTGAGCTACACCCCTGTCTGCAAAGCTGCTAAACCCTCGACAGTCCAGTGACGGCAGGAACTGGAACTACTCTGTTTTCTTGGTCCCTGCTTGTGTCTCCTGTCTGGTGATTTCAGCTAGGCTCAGTAGTAAAAGTCATGGAAATTGCATGTCCCTGAATGCCTCCAAGCTTGGACGGTGAGCTGGAAGTGGTACAACAAGGAGGGTATAATCATGACTTCCTCAGTAGCCAGTCCTAGCTACAAGAGTAGGAAAGGCTCAGAGCCACTGCCACAGAGTCCTGAAAGATGAGACTTTTTTCAACTGTTAATTATTCAGCTTTTCCAAGCTCATGTTATGCTTCTCTTCTTTGGCCTGCTCCACCAGGAAAGTCCTGTTTGTTTAAAAATATCGCTTACAAGTGGGGAAGCATTGCTTTCTCAAGTATCCAGATGGTGCAGTTTAGGTCATGTCAACCAGATGCAGAGATTCCGTTACTAGCAAAGACCCAAACAGTGAATCCACATATTCCAGCCCATCGGCTGAATGGGGATTTATAAGCTGGAGTCTGGAAGTGTTCATTTGGTGCCACATTTGAGTTACTTAATCTCTCCACTAGACCTGCACTTCTTGGGCATAGTACTGCATAAGAAGAAGTCTGCTGTACCTAGAGCAAAAGTAGTTTATGTCTGTTAGGGTTCTGTGTCTCTTCGCTACCCACCTGCCCACTCATGATTCTGGCATCAGCACAAATAGAACAAGTTGGTTCTACCTATTTATGCTACTGCCCTTCATCCCCTAGGCTTCTGGGGATGCAGATGGATCTGTGGCTGTTTGAGACTTCTTTAGAAGATACTGTGGTTATTGTTTACAGAATATTTTTTTGTCTGCTAGAAGTCTTACAGAAATCTTAAGGTCTCTTCTACATCCCATTTCTCCTCTTTCTTCTCCACCCAGTGTTAGCACTTTCCTTCATCTCATACTCCAACTCTTTTCACCTTTCCCTTCAAATACTCTTTCCTCCTCCCCTCCCTCCAAAGTTAATGTTTTGATACTGACAATGCAGATGATTGCATCTGGGCTTCTTTCGCAATTAATGGAAGAAAATTGGCACTTTTAGAGCATGATTCATCACACCCACCCTTAGCTGTCTGCAATAGGATGAGATTAGTTGTGCCCTAGAAGTCTGTACATTTTCTGAGGTACATCCCAACTCTATTGCCTAATTCTACCTCCTTGGCCACTGATACTCTGCGTTTCTGGCTACCATTCCTCAGTCTCTGTCATTATTGCATAACCTTCTGCAGGTATCTTGTTCAAATTCCACTTGCTCCTCAGACCTTCTCTACAGGCTACCCTGTTGTTCATTCTCACTTTTCCATTCCACTCTGCACTAAAGTCTTTATATAACTTTCCTGTTAACTTCTACCTCAAAGGCTCCTTTCTAACTACACTTGTGACTCAGGAGTCCATAGCCCTGCCCTGTCCTATTCTGCTCTTTAAACACTCAATTCTTCAAAGCCCTTTCTTCAGGGAACTCTTGAACATCTTTTTTAACTTTCTTCAACTTTTTGCTGTCATTGATAGAATCTCTTGATATAATCTCCTCTTTGTCTTCCATCACTCTTCTCTTGGTTCTCTTTCACCTTCATAGCACTTGTTCTTTAGTCTCCTTATTTCTATTGAAACTTCTCAGAAGAAGACATTGCCAAATTCTTATCTTCTTGCTCTTTTCCTTCCTTCTCTCAACCTAAGCCATCATTGGAAACATCTCTGAGGTGTAGCAAAACGTTATTATCAGAGCTTTAAAACTTGTCTCTGCTGAGTTTCCATGTCCTGTGGTTTGACTTGTCATCTCATTTACCTCTCCTGTTTTAGTCAGAGGGTTGGCCTTTGCTGTCTCAAACTTCACCTCATCACCACTGACATCAACTCACACCTCCTTCTGCCACTCAGGTCTCTCCTCCATGAACTTTTCTGCTTCTTTCTCCACAGCATTTACAAAATCTACTCCTCACTCTGTGTATCAACAGGGCACTGTGTTAACGAGATATACTAGCTACCATTACGAAATGTGTCAGTTAACTGCTGATGCAGAAAACATAATATATGAAAAGATGATAGTAGTCAAAGGCAGTAAAACAGATCCCAAAACTTTTCTGTGGTGCCTATGGAGGGAAACAGATTTCCCAGTGCTAAATACCCTCACATAAAAGGATGCAATGTGTTAATTAACTTACATCTGTAAGAAATATTCATATTTTTAGTGTTAGAGACTACACTAAGCTGCTTATATCATAGACTTGTGCGTTCACAGCAATATTTATATTGAATATGTCACTGAAACAGATCCTGAATTTCAGCTAGAGTTTGAGGGTCTGTAATTTTTCAAGGATTTGTCATATGAACCTGTTGACAACTTTAGCTGCTATTTTTCTTCAGTATCCCTCAGAAGAATCCATGTGGAATTTCCTGGGTTGATATGCTTCACACACTTCTCTCTGCTTAAGACTGAGGTCTGTGGCAGGCAGGACAGATATTAGTTTCTTAAATGAATGGCAAAAGAACCCATATACATTTCACAACCTCAAGACTCAAAGCATATAGATATAAAATAGTGCTTCTTTACTGTAAAAAGAAACAGTTTTATGTTCTAAAGTTGCTCCAGTCCTGGATAAAACTAAATGTTTTTTCCAGTCATTTCACTTGTCCCTTTATTCAGTAATTTTTTGTTTTCCTTCCTGTGATCTTGTCTCTCCAGAACTGTTCTCAGTGATACTTTTCTGAATTAAAAAAAAATGAACAATCTCTTTTGCTTACATATGAAGAGCAACTGGGCACATTTCACTAGAACTCAGATCTCAGGTCAGTTTTTAGTGTAATATGTTTGCATTTGTTTGCATTATTAACAGCACACTCAGAATCTCCAAAAGCGAGACTGGAAAGAGGAAAAGAGTCTCATGACCTTCAAATGAATCCCAGCTTCTCCATACTCCATAACCCTCTGTGGCCCCCAGTTGCACAATAATATGTCCTACAGGTGGAAAATGAAATTTCCAAAATTTACAGAACATCAAATAACTTTGTGTTCAAGTCCCTGATCTGAACAAAGAGTAAGGAACTCTCATTTTATCTGAATTGTTTTTTGCCTGGCCTTGAAATAACACTGTTTTTTGTTTTGCTTGAGAAGGGAAAAATTCTTAGCATGTGTGTGACTCAGAAGAAAACCTGTCTGTTTTCTGCAATAAGTAAACCATGAATCATTGGTGGTTTACCACATTTATTTCCCTGCACATGAGATGTGTTGTGCAGTTAAATTTGGTAAATCTTACTACCTCAAGGACTGATTCTGCAGCGCTTGTTTGCACTGGTGCATGTAGAAAAGCCTTCTGCAAGGAAGAACTCTGACTGTAGTGCTAGGGAGCCAGAGTCAGCAGGTTCATTCCTATGCTATAGGTCAGGGATCCTGCATTTGTGTCTCCAGGAAGAACAACCTTCAATTAACAGTGCAATCTGACAGCTTCAAGAAAGGCCTGGCTGGAAATAAGAATATATTTCAGAAACTGGAATAAGCTAACATCCCGGTGCTCCTCCCGAAGGGAGAGGAGACTGAGAACAAGTAGACTGGGAAAACCTATACATTTCAGGACACAGTAATCCAGTTGTAATTAGCTGGTCTCAGTGAAGCTCTCTGGCCATTGGCTGCCCTGGATTACTGTAAACCACCTATTCCTCCTGCTGGGGTCACACCTGCAGCTGTTAACTTCAGATGCCTCCTCATTTCAAGAATGACTGTTTAAAGTGCTCGTACTTCGATATACTGTAGGGAACAGGCCTATATTGGCACAAGATGGACCAGATGACTTCATAGTCCCTCTCTATCAGAGATTCCTGCTATTTCTTCTCTGTATTTTCTTGTTAACCCTGCCAGTGCCCAACTGCGAGATACAAGTAGCAACTCACAAAGCATTCACTAATACAGGCTCAATACTTACATAAAATATACCAGAAAATATCAGAGGTTTTTTTCCTAACTAATGAAAAATATAACAAGAGTAGTCTGTTTGGAAAAAACCCACCATTAGTGTTTTGATATAGTGTCGGATATTAAAAGCATCCAGTAGGCAGGAATCCTGGCATGCAGATTTGATGAATGACTCATATTCTACTCATGCAATGGACAAACGAAGCTGGATGAACAAAGAATAAAACCATGTTGTGATTCATCCCTTGAAATGAAACTCAGGGCCTTCGGGAGAATCCATTCTAGCTATTTTTTCATACTTTATAGTTTTTTGAGAGTTAGTGAGCCCCAAACCGTCAAAAGAATGGATAGATAATCAGAAGATAATATCAGAAGATAAATCTGATGCTATATTTACTTTGAAAGGCAACTTCACATAAACGTGGCTATAACAAGCCAGGACCAGAGTCTATGCCATGGGGTGTTTAACCTGATGAAACTGATGACTTTTGGATTCAGACATTACACTAGAAATGAGAATGATGACGCCGATGAAGGATAAACTGAGTAGAACATTTTTTCAAGCAAGCTGGTGAATGGAAAATAGATTTTAGACTGTTAAAATAATGATAATAAAGAGGATGAAAATCATTGGTATCTGGTTGCTAATCATTATGCCATATGCTAGCAAACCTTCAGAGTTTATATATTTGCTTCAAAATGTTTTACCTGGATAAATGTATTTAAAGGTTTAATGTATAAGATTTAGTGCCCTACAAATCTTCACAGCAGTTGACAGCTTCCTTACCATTCGAAGAGATGAGCTTGGAAGATGGAAAAAAAAGGTCTCCCTAGGGAAAGCAGATGGGGTGAGAATGATGAGGGAAAGGGATTTATCATGAGATGATTTGAGCTGAGATTTAGAGTGAAAATTACCAAACAAGATAGGGACTTACAGATGTCACTTCTACAAACTAGGACAATCAATAAGGACTTAAACACCAGATTCCAGCAAGGAAGAAGGAAAACTGAAGTCTTGGCTGTAGAAAAGTGCTCTGGAATTTAACTTGCTTTACCATACATACAAATGTATTTCGTTTGGGAAGGGCTGGATGGGAGAAGGTAAGGAACTGCAATGCTCTGAGAAATCTGAAGAAGTATGAATGCAAGTGCTGTACCTTTCACAAAAAACTCATCCAAAGAGGAGCTGAAACACAAAACACCCATCAGACCACTTTCTGATCTTTCCTTAGGGCTGTATTTTGGGCTCGGAGGACATCTCCATATATGCTAGCAATCAAGCAGTCACAGCTGCAGCACTGGTTTCTCTCATGGTTAATCTCCTCCCTTGCCCCCAGCTCTAGCCCTACAGTGAAGTCATTGTACTAAGCCTCTGACATCCCAAGAACTTCCATAGCAACAGAGTATGGCGTCCTAAACACAAGATTAGGTGTAGAGCCTGATCAAAAGAGAAAATCAACATGTGAGGGTGAAGGTTGTGGACTGGACACACGTGACACACCTGCAGCCCCGCGATGGTGAGGTGGGAGCAAATCCGTGGCAGTGAAAGCTGGCAAGCTGAGAGCCAAGCTGGTGATTCCTTTTGTGGCACTCCAGAGAGGCATTTGCTGGAGCCCTGTTATCCTTCGCCGCTGAAGGCAATTTCTGTCTGGCTTCTTTCTGCCAAAGTGCTGCATACTTGAGCTGTCTGTGCTATCCCTCAGTAGCCTACTGAGGCTTGAGCACGGACAAAAACAGCACCAGAGCTAAGCAGGACTATAATGCTTCCTGTACTCGGTGTGCTTCAGCCAAATTCATGGTTCCTTGTAATCTAAGATGGTCATACAGTAATTTAGAACCCCTTGAACTTGTATTCCCTTATGCAGTTAGATTTCCTGAAGATAAAACCCTGTTGACATGGGAAAGTTTTACTAGTTATATAGACAAAGTTAAGCTGATGTAACCACACCCTGTGTAAAAGGGGCTTTTTCAGTATGGTCTGTACCTCTACTTGTGCTAAACCAGAAAATTCACACTGATATTTTATTGAAAGAATACCCTACTATCTGAGCATAGACACCTTCACTGAATTGGTAGTGTTAGGAGCCCAGATGCCTCAGAAACTCACTGAGGGCAGGTAGGTGCATTTGGAAGGTGATTGACAGTTTCAAATTTATAAGCCTTTAGTATTATTGCCGGACTAGTGTGCTCTGAATTTATCACCATTGTTTACTACAGATTACCATTTTCATTAACCATGTAATTATTTTTCCCAGGCTAATTTGAACAGAAAATAGGTGGTATAACAAATAGGTGGTCCATCTTTTCTAACTGGAGCCAGCTAAATGTTAGTATCAATTTAGCCTTAGCTGGTTCAGGAAGATCTTCATGCAAGGGTTTTAATAGAGGACTTTGATATCACATTGTGCCGACAAACTGTGGAATAGTCTGGTTACTTATATTTATCACTTCATGTGAGCTGAACGTGTTTTCTCGACACAAAGAGTCGCTGTCCAGTATTGTGTCTTTTCACAAGGAGGGGAGGTCAACTACTGAAAGAATAAAATCTGCCAGATTTTTTTTAAATATGGACAAAAATATGTATTCTCTTTTGGCTGAACTCTTGGAAATCCTTGATATTTTTTGGCTTAGAGGTTTTGAAAGAATTTTCTTAAAGGCAGCTCAAAATTCAGTATGAAGCAGCTTAAGTAGTTAAATTTAATAATTTTCTGAGCTACTGAAAACATTTATGGTGGGGAAATAGCTGGAAAACCTAACGATAGTTGGTACTATTGATGGTTGATAAAGAAAATTCTTTTAGCTGGATATAAGTGATTTCTGTGGTTTGTAGACATGGATACTCTGTTGTGCAGATACAGCTCTAATCTGCCTGGAATCCCAGAGTTTCTGGCCTCTCTCATACCTTGTGATAGTCTCGATAAATAGTCCCCTGATTAGTGGTGTTTTTGTTGGACTTATTTCATGGATTGTTTTCTTTTTCTTGTGCTACACAGGCAGCTCAGTGGGAGTCTGCAGCTTAATTAGTTTCCCTATCTTGATCAGAAATCAAGGCTAGGTCCAGTCAGCCTAACTTAGACATCTTATTCCTATATTTTACAAATCTGATGAAGTAGCTCTCCTAAAGTAGCTGTACCACTTGCTGTTGTAGTCAACAGAAGAGTACAGGTGACTTTGAAGGTTTCCAGAAGAGAGTCTGTCTGAGTGGTCAGACCCCTTCTCTCTGCAGCCCTTCAAAGACACCTGTGTTTCTCCTTCCGACTGTAAAGGGAGTTTAAGCACTTAACTCACTAGGTGCCTAAAATTTAGGTGCCAAGTGAGTGCTTGAATGAAGCCAACACAATTCTGTTTCAGATTTATGGAGTTTCACACTGCATGAATGCATATATACACATATATATATATATGCATATATATTTAGTATTCCTTTATCCAAGTTGGCATGCTTCTTTTGAGATATTTTTATTTATACATATAAAAAGTTTCTATGGAGACCTGCCAGGTAACATTGGTTTTGCATTTCTGATTTCAATTTGACACAGTTTGCAAATGCTGTGCCTCCCAGAAACACTAGCTTTCTTACCTCTTATTAAGTTCGCTGATCTGGCCTCCCTGTGTCTGGTTTGCATTCATTTTTAGCCATCAGAAATTTACTGCCAAAAAGCAGCACATTTCAAAATGCGCAATTTACAGAAGCAACAGTAGATGATTCATTGGTTGAGCTTTAACTTGAGCACTCAGCAAGAAACTACCGTGCATGGACCTTTGTGGTGAGGGCAGCAGAAGCAATGTTTTCCTTTTCTGAGCAATTACTTACTGTAAATTGTAGCTTTTGAGTCTTGGTGACACCGTTAAGAGGCGTGTCTCCCCCATTGTCCATGTGTGGTAAAGATGTATGGTAAAACCTGCTCTTTATATTTACACCACCCTTTTTGGCTTCCAGTGAACAGAAGCCAAAAAAAATAGTTGTGAATATTTCATAGAGGCAAATGTTTTGCACGCAATTTTTTCTGAAATTAAACTACTACCTAAACTGGGTAGCGAATATTAGTTCTAGACAGCTATGGAAGAAAAACTAACTTGATTTCATCGTTTAAGCTCACCACAACACTTTAAAGGTTTCCTTCTGTCACGGGGAATGGAAAAAAAACATTTTAAGCTAGCATATATTTATTCCAAAGCACTAAAAAATCAAAACTTATGAAACATAAAGGGAAGCTGTTCACAAAATGTAAACATGCAGTATATATTTCACATGTTTTTCTGTTGAGACCTAAAACCGGAATATCTCTGGCTAATTTTGTTAATTAAATATCCAATTACATTCTTCATCTGATAGTGTCAGGCTTGTGTATTCTGGCAGAAATCTAAATGTTGAACTCTTCCTAGTGTAAGAAGACACATCTCAAACTTAATTTTGGTTCCCAGTTTACCCAAGCACCAGCTACGTGTTTGGTTTTAAAGCACATAAATGGCCCATTGAAACTGATGTGCTATGAGAGCTCCACACCAGACAAATGACCAGATCTGACTTTGATGGCAGCTGAGCAGCTTGACAGAAGTTAATGGCATTGCTGAGACATAACTGAGGGCAGAATCTGGCCCTGGTCCCATGCTTGTCATAACTTGTCATATTAAGCTGAATGTTAAAGGTTTTGTACAAAGAACTCCATGTAGAGCTCTGATGATTAATGGGATCTGGATGCAGAAATTCCTGTGGGCTATAACTGAAAATTCATTCCTCTATTTTGATGGCTGTTCATTTTAATAGAGGAGTTTGATACCACATTGTGCCGACAAACTGTGGAATAGTCTGGCTACTTATATTTATCACTTTGAACTTCTGGAGGCTCTTGAAAACCTTATGGAAGCTAGGCATTATACACTGCATGCAGTTCCAAAATACCCAGAAGCTTAAAGCTGATGTTTACTCCTTCCCTTGAATTTTGATAAGTCCTGAGAGATATTGTTTAAGCTTCTGTAGGGAATATTAATATATTTGAAAGGAAGGTAACAAAGGATAATTCTGTTTATGTATGTACCAGTACAGCCATGGCAGACATTTAGAAACATTTTGCTTATACAAAAAGTAAGGAAACTCACACAAGAACATAACCAAGATCCATTATATTGGGAAAGGTAAACCCCAGATTGTTCTGTTTCTCACATGGGATGCTTTACGAAAGAGTGCACGGCATTATCCCAATGAGATGCTTCAATCTATTCCAGACATTATCAGCTGCTAATTTGCTGCCATAGCAATTCAGATTGGGCTGACAGCAACAAGAGTGTGAGCTGGAAATCTTAAAGAGATGAAGATAACTTTTAGCTGCCTTCCCCCCCCCACCATCTTTTACCTGTAAAACATTTCTTTTAAAATTCTGAGGTGTTTTTCTCCAGTACAGGACACTCTTGGTACAAAGAAGAGTGCTTAGCCTACCTTATGGAGTGGTTCACCTGAGCTGGCAGAGTAGTGTTAGCAAGAAATATAGTCTTTGATTCTTGGACTTTGTGATTACATTTATTATTCCACCGGTGAGCCAACCACAGGTGGACATTTAAGCACTATGTGATTGAAGGGGAGGGAAGGATGGCAGACCTGGTGTGGTCTGATTTCAGCAGCTTGAAGATAACACTCTTCGCACGGTACTGTCACCTGCATGTCTTGCTCCAGGAGTTTTTTTCTATACAGTACTGGATCCACTGAAGAAAGAATACCTTCCATCCCTGGGGAGCAGCAGCCAAGTGCTGTAGAGCGTTTCTTCTGGTCACCTGCATTTTCTGCTACTGCGGAGAAGATGGGAAAGGGGAAGGAGGAAGAAGAAGGCGTTTTCAGATACAAGCCTCATCTAGATGCCTGACATAAAGCCCAGGAGTAGACACAACCAGGCAAAAGCAGACGATGATTTGAACCAATGCAGCTCAGCAGAAGGAAACTGCTCTGGTGTTTTTCACAAACTGTTGTGCCTTTTGTCTGTGCGCGCTGTGCGTTTCCATCAACACAACTACTGAGAGGTGAGCTCAGGTGCAGACCATCCTCTCCAGTCTCTGGCCAAGCAACTCCTCTGGAACAGAAGGGTCAGGGAAATGAATATGGGTGAAATGGAGAAGGCTCTCATCTTCTCATAAAATTCAGAGCTTGTCAATACCAGAAGAGAAGTTGCAAAACACGTTGGCAGGAGCACAACCCAAGTGAAAAATCAGTGCAGGACTGCCAGCTGAATTGCACTTTTTAACTTTGTGAGCTAGTTTCTGTTCTCATAGGGTGCAAATCTGGACCAGCTCTACTGACTCCAGTAAATTATTTCAGGATTTATATCTTCTGAGTAGAGCTGAATTTGGCCCTCTCTTGTGCAGACTGGAGTTATACTGTCACTCCACAAACTCCAGTATTTTTAGCAGCAGTTGTCACATCTAATCAAACACAAAATTTAGCAGGATGAAGTGAGAAAAGTGCATGGTTCAGGAGGTTTAAAGCCAAAATTCCAAACATTTTATCCAATCCCTATACTGACAGATAAGTAAAGAAGTTTGTATATGAACGTATGTATTTAAGAGTTATTTACTGGTACTTTTATGCTCTTAACAACATTCCTCTTCTAAAATCTCTAGCAGGCACATCCTATACAGAGACTAATTCACTATAAAAACCCAAAAGCCCAAACACCAAACCCTCAACAGTGATATGTTATCTTAAAGTGAACTATTTACAATGTTAATTCATAAACTAACCACATTTATTTAGGAAGAGAGCAGAGACAATAATATACAATCTGTTTTCCAACGCAGATTCCAACTCACAAATGCTCACAAATTTTTAAAAAGAATCTCGGACTCAAGACCTGACCATACAAATTAGCTGATAAAAGAGTCAGAAAAATAGATAATATTAGTAATTCATAAGCAGAACCATGTGTACACACAGGGAAACAAATTTGATTCAGTAGGCTTCCCCTTATTGTCTATTCATTACTGATTATTCCCTCATCTTTATCTTTTAATTCCCCATATCAAATCCTTTCAATTCATCATCAGCTATGGAGATTGGCTGACATATGTTTGCCTAGTCCAATCTGGCCTGAGGCAATACCACAGCTGGAGGTATTTCATGGAAAAAATGACCTATCCAGAGTGTATTGTTAGTTATTCAAATAATATAAAGTTGGTAATCTTGAAGAACTGATTTTGAGGCGTTGGTGTATTCTTTTTCCATGGTTTTAAGGAAAAGCATTGGAATAAAGCAGGAGGCATCAAAGGTGAAATATTTGAGAATCTTGAATCCTCATTGAACATTCTGAAGAAAGCAATAAGTACAGCCTCAGGTACTCATTATTTTACTTTATTTACTGTGTGACTATCTGGAAATTTATCTTTAGAGTTTGGTTACTGTTGTGAGAGTGACTTGTTAAGAAGAAATTGTAAGTCTGTATTGCAAACAGTGGCATGTGAGTGAGACTGGGATCTTGTCATCCAGTTGTTCTTTGAGAAAAAGCTTGAGTTTTGCAATTCCAAAGCAAAGAAGAAATATCTATAAAAGGAGACTGAGGTTTTAAGTTAATAGTTAATTCTTTACCAACTAATTGCAGCTAGAGACACTCAGGAATGCAAATTTCAAAAGTGTACTTATTTTTTTCTTGGGTTATTTCAAAGATCTCAAGGTTTTCAGTCTCTTTCTAAAATGGCTGTACATGTGCAGTTGCAGCTTTTCTGTGCATACCACCCCCACCCTTACGTGGTCCCGCTGGTATTTCTGAGTTGTACAGCCTGACTCACTCTGCACATGTTAAAAGGAGTCATGCTGCTGACTTCAGTGGCTTTTCAAGGAGTCTCGAGGAACCAAATGAATTCTGCCTTTTCTCCATTTCATTTTGCACTGGTGCTTAAATGGCAGAAATGTGGAACAAGACAGTCCATTTGGCTGCACATTTGCTGAGTTTGAATGAGGTGGGTAAGCATGCTTTAGCATGTGTTTGAATAGAAATAACTTGCAAACAGGCAGTTTCTGTGGGAAAAAAACCTCATAGCAGAAGGAAAAGCTTTTGCTGTAAAATTTTACCTGATAGTTAATTTTTTTTTTATCCTTTAAACATCATGGAAAGAGTAAAAGTTGACTAGTAGGAATGGGATTAGGGACTGCTGCATCAGTACCTTATTTCCACTGCAAATCTAATATGGTAGAGAAAAGCGTGGAGAAGAGTGGGTGAAACATGGCACATGTGTTATTAGATAAATGCAGGATCTGAGAAAAATAACTTCCAAGAGGATTTACTTGGCTCTTTGTCAGGCTGGGGAGTATTTCTCTGCTTGAAGTGAGCCAGATCGCTGTGAGGACAGGGGCTGACTTGCTGGTCCCAGGGACAACTTGCTTGGTGACAGAGCAGAAGGAGCACTGGCATCCTTGTGTCCCTTTTTCACAGTCAGTGACAAGCCACAAACCTCCAGGGGACCTGAGGCTGAATTCAGGGTGCTGATAATGTGTAGGCTGTGCTTCCTCATTCCTTCAGTTCATACTTGCCTGGATTTCTGCTATGGAAGTGCACAGACGTTTACACGAAGAACATCACATGCGATGTCCCTTCCCACACATCTCACACATCCGTCTCCCAAGGACACACGCTGTGTCCTCTCTCCTAAGTGACCAATCTGGCCCAAATCCCCTTTTCCCTGAAACTTCAGTTTCGCACTGCAGCCCTGGCAAACAGCCCCTTCCACATCTGCTTTTCTCATTGCCCACCTGGACATCCCAGTTTTGGCCTGCTCTGGGGACCTGTAACCTGGGGCTTTGTTCCCTCTCTGCCCTCTCACTTACCTCCACTGCTTTTCCAAAGCACATTCACACGGTACTTTTGTCTGTCTCTTGTAGTCCTAGAGCTGCCAGCACCAGTTGTCATTTTGCTAGCCTTAAGGGTACCTTTGCAAACATATAGCCATCCCACTGGATGCTTCTCCTGGAGCAGTAGCACTTTTAACTGTATTTTGCAGGAGGTGTCTTTCAGGTCCAATCTCACCGGGATCTCCACAGAGACCCTTCTCCTTTTCTAGCCCATCTCCTCACAGCATTTCTAACAAGATTGCTGTTAATCTATTGGGTAATTTATTTTCCTTACATATTTCAAGTTGTCTTACCCCCATATATCACTCAGACAAGTCTGTCAGATCTCTTTGGATGTCCTGTTATCTGAGATCGGTGTTGTGCAGCATGGCCTGTAATGCATGAAATCGGAGCAAGCTGTGTGCTTACGCCGTGCTGCATGGCTAATCATTCTCAAATGCTATCGTCAGTTATCTTGGAGGAGTTAAAAAAAAAAGAAGAAAAAGACTCAAGCAGTCTGTGGCTGATTTAATCTTTAAAATCAGGAGAGACTTTGCAGTGATTAAAGAGCCATTTCCTGACTACATATTGATATGAGCTGCTTCCAAGTCAAATATGAGGGAGACTGACAGGCATTCAGTCTTGGTCTGATTGGCAGGTCTGAGCCCCATGAACAGCGATCTCTTTCCTGCTCTTGTTTAAAGGCATTCTGGGGTGGTCTGTGTTCAATACACAGCCATCTCAAGTAATGGCCCTGGTATTTTCTATTGTAATTGACAAAATTGCACACTTTAATTTTCAGCATCCATAAGGACAGGTGGAAAGTTTTATTCAGAAACTGAAGGCTTCATGTTGTTTTCCAATAGCTTCCAGAAGCCAGTCACTTTGGGAGCAATTCTGTGTTCCGAGAAACGCCAGAAAAATATGTGTGCTGAAGGATTTCTCCAGTATTACTGCAGAGTACTGAGTCCTTTATAACATAAATCAGCAAGGCAAAGCATTGCAAGCATGAACAACAACAGTTTCATAGGACATTGATCTTTGAAATCTGGAAAGCACCTTTAGAAGCCCATGATCAACATGAAGAGGATGCTCGGGAGGTTTGGTCCAAGTATTTCTGCAGGGCTATTAGATGGTCATGTCTTTGTCATTTCATCTCTCCAAGGATGAAGTTGTTTCATCTGAAGAAATGATAGCCACCTTCTTCATAGAGGATTTTGGGATTCTCTTCAAGTTTGTCGGAGATATTTTGCAATATGGTGCTCAAAGTAACAGAAAACTATAGTGGTTCAGTGCTCTCTTCCAGCTCTGCATTCCTGAGGATGTAGAAAGGTCTGTGAGAACTCAATGTTTTTATTAAGGATGGCCTGGATTATGAGTTTACAATAGATAATCATGTACAAATGGCCTTCCATTTTTAGCTTCTCCTCCCTTCAGAGGCTTCCTCTCTGTACTGACATAGTTTTCCCTGTAACTCCAGTGTGGCTTTAGGCAGAGACAGAGTACTTGCAGCTCTGGGAGACTTAGTGCTGAAACCTCTTCGGTTGCAATTGTTCCCACAATCCTGTGCTTTCCTCAGAAATCAAGTCACTCCTACTCCCATTACTATATCCCATATCCTCTCCCTTTGGAGACCCCAAGCCTATCCTAACAAATCATTACATTCACAAAACTATCCAGCATACTCAGGCAAAACAGCATCAGAGATGTAGTCTGTTTTTTTTTTTCCTCATCTCATCTCATCCAGATCTGATACCAGAGACAAAGAGCAATTTTGCTGTCCTGATCATTCTCTTACAGTTATTTACATTTTGTTTTGTTGCTAACAGCTAATCAATTCGAAACAAAAACAAATACTTCTACAACCTCAAATGAAAACAGTTTGTGTGTGCTTTTTTTATATGAAGGATAGCTGATAGTTTTAATCCCAGGGAAAAAAAAAGGTTGCTGCAAAGAACTAAAAATGTAAAAAAAAAACACAAAAGAGAAAAGAGTTGAGGAATTCAGGAAGGGAAAAAAAGGCTTCAGGGAATCATTCTGCTATTTGCAAAGCAAAATTGCCGTTTCTGTAAACGATTATTTAATTGTTGATATGAATTTAGCATGGTGATAAAATTTTTTCCTGGCTCTGACAGACATTCTCTAGTGGAAAGAAATAAATCTGGGGAGTTTGAATTATGTGCAATTGGATCACTGATTTGCTCTAACTTCAGCATCAGTTGGATCTCATTGTACTTTCTGATATATTTCTATACATGAAAACACAACTTGAAAAGTATTAAAACTGATTAAATGTGACATCACTCAACATAACACTAGTATAAAAGGCAATTCCAGATTGTGGGGCACACCTCTTGAGTTCTTTGCTATTCTCACGGAGGCTGGAAAATGTGCTTTTGTCTCAGAAAAGGTCTTTTGCTATCTATCAGTAATGAAACTATGTCACAAACTATAATTCGTCTACATGTAGGACAAAACCTGAAACATACTCAGCAGGCAGAAGTAACCTGAGTTATACATGAAGAATTAATATTGAGCTTTTTGATATGTTTGTGGAAATATAAAATTCCAAAGTTACTAATAAGTCAAATGCAGAATTGATTTCAGAGTACGAATGTGTGAACGACAGTGCCTGTATATTTAGGAAGCACCAGTGAAGTGCTGAGGGCCTCTGAACTCCAGTATGCAAGTTGGAGTCAAAAAGGATAAATCTTTTATTAGAAGACCGAAGTGTTTAAATAGGATGTATTGTTTACATTCAATCAGAAGAAGAAGAGCCACAGAAGTGGTAGTTTACCCAGCTTAGAGTTGTGATGAACATGAGCAAGGACGTAAGGAGCACATTCTCAGCTTGCCTGGAGTCTGAGGTAGAAATCCCCCTGATTTATGTGGGACAGGACTTCTCCTTGATCTTCCTTTCTTTTCCTCTCCTCCATCCTAGATGTTAGGATTTCTTCCTCATTTGGTTCAGCAGATGTTGCTTTCCTTATGCAAGAAGATGTTGTCTTAAAAAAATTTCAGAGGAAAGTTCAGGCTGTGGCTTGTTACTGCCATTATTTATTTTGAACAAGATCCAAGATTATAAGGCACATGGACAATCAGGCTATGGATAAAATGATTAGGATAGGGCTGACTCAGACCTGTTAGTCTGGCAAGGATTCAGCAGAATATATTCCAGAAAGTGAACTCCCTAGAAGTATTTTGCCTTATCAGAAGCTTTTATAATTCTGTGCGAGATGATACTGGATGGAAATAATCCTTCTTGGATCAAGGATATAATTTGTTTCCCCATTTTTTGTATTTCCAGAGGTGAGAACTGTAGTCATACCTACACATAAATGCTTTTATTTCTATCCTGCCTGTCTTATATTTGTATCCTACACAAATTTTGGTAGAGGAGTTGAATAAACAATTCACATTTATCTAACTGTGTGAGCCTAGGAGAAAATCTGTTGCTGCTGTTCTGAATTTCTCCTCATGATAATGTGTGAAAAGATGTAACAATCTGATTTCGTTATCTTTCAGGTCTTTTCAGTTCTCATCACTTTGACTTTCAACTCAGGAAAAGAGAAAAACTGAAGTTAAATTCTGTAAAAATAATCTGAATTTAACTGCATAAACTGAGCACATAATATGTGCAAAAGTGTTAACCTGCTAAAGAATAGCTCTTTTTTTGGTGGGTTCATTTCAACATGTTAATGGAAGTTGCAGTGTGCAACAAAATAAATGCATATAAAAACAATTTATGTTTATGCTGTTATGTATTTCCTTTTACTATTGAAATGGAATTTCTAAGTTATGAAAAGCAGAAAGAGAAACTGAAAAAACAATTAGGGATGAAGAGAGCTACTTTATTATCTACATCTACTTTCTCTGGGCTGCATCCAGGAATTAAATTATTATTTATCCACCACAATATATCAGAGTAAAAAAAACCCCAAACCAAACCAAAACAAAAAAACACCCACAAAACCCTAACATGCTTTGTTTCCAGAAGAGTTTAACACTGATATCTATCTTGAAGGGAAAGGAAAAACAATAAAAAAGCCTTGCATTTATTTAATTTACTAGTACATTCAGTTTTGCCTTGAATTACTCATAAAAAATGTGTACAAGGAGTGTTTTGCCAAAAAGCAACTTCTACAGAGAAAATCTGAAAAAAAAAAAAATAGTGTGATAGAAATAGTCTTTGTGCTGCTTCAATGATGAAGACACTTCATCACATTTTTAGCAGATATTTTTACTGAAATTGCTTTGAAACAATTAATTTCTTATTCTGAAAATAAAATTATCTTCAAGTCTACAAAATTAATTTTAGAGATGACAGAATATTAAAAATTGTCTAATAAGTATTTAGTGAATAAAAAGTGTTCAATATTTAGAAAAAAACAAATTAGAAAATAAAGTCTGCATGGGAAAATGAATTTATCCTTAGCTTTCAAAAAAAGAACAAGCATAAACTGTGGGATTTTAATGAAATGACTATCTTATTTATAAGTCTCTGCAAAGCTATTTTTTGAAGGGAAAACTAACTTCAACAGTAGAAAAAAAGTCCTTCTTTGATTATTTAATGTGCATTGGATGAATAAAGTATAGAGAAGTATGTGTCTCCTATGTTAATGGGAATTTCATATATCCTTATCAGAATATTGTGGTTAAAGAAGTAGAGCCATACTCTCTCTTTCTTTGCCCTGAGGATTTTTCTACTCAAAACCAGATGGACATTAGAAAGAAGCACTTGAGCAAGAAGGGTATATGAGTTTGTAGGAGTGCTCTGGATGAGGAAAGTTCTGCTTACAGAGGGAAACCATATTCCTCTGTGTCCTGAGCAGGGAAGGCAGTGGATGGCAGGAGGTCACCTCTCTGGTCACCCCTCAGCATGTCCTACAGAGCCAGCCAGGCTGCATCCATCCAGTGCACTGGCACTGCCTGTAATCTCACAGCAAAGCAGAGCAATGGGCTGTGTTCTGTAAAAGAACTCTAATAGGAAAAAAAGAAAGTGGCAGAGAAAAGCTTCAAATTAGAGTTGAAAGTAGAGGAGCTGAAAGGATTTTGGGGCTCTTTCAAGTTTTAACATAATATGAACATTTTAGTGTACTTAAGAACTTGTATTACTGCATGAAGGGCTAAAAAGCCTCTCTCAAAGCAGATCCAGCACAACACTGAGCACATGCTTGAACATGAAATACAATGAATTATCAGAGAGATGCTGAGAGAGCTGGGACTGTTCAGTTTGGAGAAGAGTAGGTTCAGAGAGGGATCTTATCAATGTGCATAAAATACCTGATGGAGGAATAATGAGAGGTGCAGCCAGTTCTCAGTAGTGCCCAGTGAGAGAACGAGAGAACTTATATGGAAATACAAGGAACTCTGCCTAAACAAGAGAAAACACCTTTTTAGTCTAAGGATGGTCAGACACTGGAACTGGTTACCCAGCATGATTGTGGAGTCTCCATCCCTGGAAAAATCAAAAGGACATCTGGACATGGCTCTGAGCAACATGATCCTGTTTTCAGCAGGGGAGTTGGACTAGATGATGTCCAGAGATCCCTTCCGAACACAGCCATTCCATGATTCTGCAACTCTGTGAGATGCTGGAAGACTGTGTTTCAGTGGAAAATTCCCCAAAACTTCCACTCAAAAAAGAACAGGATCTGATAGGTACCCTGAGGTGTTAAGCTTCCTCACTTTTCCAAGCTGTTCCTCAGGCCACCCCTCTATGTGGGCCCATGCTCAGTTTCACAAGTCAGCCATTGTCAAACTTGGTTTTTCCAAAAATCTGTCTAAAATAAGCCTTGCCATGGTCACTTCTCTCCTGTTTTTTGCCCCATCTCAGTTTGACAGTCAAAACTTTAGTTGGCAGCTAACAGTCTCTGGCACACACTATTTTATGTGCAGCATGGCCCACAGACTGCTTGTTGTGAAGAGATGTGAGATTCGTCTTTATAAAAGGTATCCAGCTGAAACAGGGACCTGCGGTGAACGCCATGTTAGGGGGCTTCCCACCTGGTTGTCCCCTTACTAACCTTAAGCCATTACAATTGTCTGCAGGGATGAAGCCCCACTGCAATTCCTGCTCTTTCCCTTCTTTCGAATTCTTAGTTCACAGAGAGCTGCTTTCGAGGTCAGAATAAAAGCAGGAGTTCAGAGGATTTTCATGTTGCTGAAGTGAGCTACCACTTAGCTGAAGTGAACTGTAATTTTTCTTCCACTGTGACAGTGACAAATGGTGTTTAAAACATTAAAAGTGCTTTGTAGTAGGTTATTCAGAATGCAAGTTTTCCGTTGATTGACTTGATTTTCCTTGGACTGCATTGTACCTACAATAAGAGCACTTGAGGAGAACATTTATCTCTGCTGCCATTCAGGAATAATCAATCTAAATAAAGCCTATGAATGCAGATTGAGCCTAAGAATGAGGATCTTTTGCAATGTCAATTTGTCTGAGAATGCCAAGAAAACTTTCAATAAAAAAAAAAAAGAGCAAATTACATTTGCTCAGTAGCAAAAGATTTAATATACTATTACCAGTACTCTTCAGGTTTTCCTTTCCTTGAGTTAGGCACTTTTGTCTCAGTAGGTACCTCAACTATTTCTCTTCCTTTCTNTATTCACATTTAGGAAGCTTGAAGGGAAATGAAAGATTGCTTTTACCTGGTTTCACTACACTGTTAACAGTCTGCAAGGAGTATGTAATCATATGCAGTGCTGCTGAAGCAAATATCCAGAGCTCTTCAAAGTCATATAATTACCCATGTACCTACTACAGGACTTACTGCCCATACTGATTTATCCCCGGGTCTCAAAGCTGGCCTGGAAAGACCACCTCTGAGGGGTGAAATGGAGGTTCAGCCTTTCTGAATGTTCCTACTTAGCCCCACAGCCAGGACAACTAATGAATGCCAAATGTGGTGTTGTGGAATTAGTCTACCAGGATTTAGCCAAAGACTGCCAATTTGTCTCACATAGGCCAGCAAGTAGCCAGATAACAATCTGAGGTAGTAACTTTAGGGTAAAATGCTGGCCACTTCAAAGGCAGTAAGATTTGTAGCCGTTGACACTGTGACTGTGATTTCTCCCCTGGTTGCAGATGACTAGTTCAGATCTTAGCTGCCTGTTGATGGATTTAAACTATCTTACAAGTCCCTTAGACTTTGCCTCTCCTTACACTCACTCCCCTAACCTTGCTCCTGTAGTTTGTCTTCAGCTTTGGTCACCAACCATAAGGTTTATACATAAAAAGCACTAATCTCTTTCCTATCTTTCCAGTTCCCAGTGAAAGCTGTTTTTACTCAAGCTGTTGTTGGTGCTCTGGATGACATTGTGCAGCACACAAGGAGCGCTGGCGGGGGGAGCGCAGCAGGGAGGCCCGGCTGTCGCAGAGGTTAAGAAAACAGCTTCCAAGGAGCACCCAGCCTCAGCCTTCCCTTTGTCTTCTCTGTCGTTTTCTGTGCGTGTGTATGTGTAATCATGTGTGTACTTGGAGAACGTTATTTTGTTCACACTTTCCTGCTATGTTTCTTACATGTGCCCTCGGGCTGTGTTACAGCACTCTGAAGGTTTTGGTTTTGGGTTTTTATAACAGAAATTCCATGTTTGTAGGTTCCTTCACACATGAATTAGCATTATCTGAAATGGGAGGCTCCACGAAGTTCAATTATTCTATCAGTCATGAGGAACTATGTTTTACTGTTACTGTTCTCCATTTCATTTAAAAAGTGAGGAAAACACAATTCAAATGTCTGCAGACTCAGCCTAATAAAAATGATAGATTAGATGTCAAACTGCTCCACTCCCACCCAGCCCCTCCTTTCCCCAATCTTCCCTTCTGTTGTTCGAAAAGGAGTCATGCAATAGCTTCCTTGCTGCTGTTGGCTTTTGGAAATAGCCAGCTAATTCTGGTAGCTCAGGGATTAGTCTATTTTGCTTGAACTAAGTGAGCAACACTGTGTAAAAACCTGCCCTGCCTTAATAATTTAGCTCTTAATGCTTCACTGGGTTTAAGCAGTCCACCTTGGTGGAGGATTGGATTTGAGATTAACTTCTGTGTTCTGCCACCATTTGAGTAGCACAGTGGTTCACAAACCTCGCCGGATGGTTCCATAATTATGTGAAGGTGGTTTCGTAGAATGAGCTGATGAAAAGAAACCAAAATGGAGACCTTGCAGGCTGGTATTTTGCGCTAGTAATCAGTTTAAGTCCAAGCTGAATGCTGCTGGTATTTTACAGGCACCCTCAGAACATAGAAATAAATGCAAATATTATAAAAGGAAATTATCTGAACACTTGAAAGAAATATCAGTGGAGCTAATGTTTCTAACTGCATTGTATATTAAAATTAATAGGGCCAGTGTCTGCCTAAAGAGTTACTCAAAGCTAACGGATGGTGCTGAGGAACACTTCCAGGCACTGGGACTGCAATTTCTGCACATTTAAAGTGTCACAAGGGACCCGTGTATGGTTTGTGCTGGTGCCAGGTGGCACCCTGCACACAGTGCACAATTCCTGGGAACAGTTTAGGAGCTTGCACAAGCCTTTCCCAGCAAATAGTTTGGATATGACCACCTTATTTAAGAGAGTAAAAAAGCTTAGTAATATAGATGCAGGCGGTTCCCTGCCAGCTGGCTGCAGCGCCAGAGAATGGCACTGGGCACATTTAATTTATTAATATTGACATAGCCAAAGAGGCCTAGAGGAATTTTGCCATGAGTTTGAAAGGAACCAGCATTTGGCCAGTGTTGTGCAAGCATCACTTCCAATCTGTAGCTCTTAAAGCACTTTACTAAAGGGACTAAAAGCTAGTGTCATTTTACACCGAGAGAGTCAGATTTGGAGAGGTTGAATAGCTTGAACAGATCACAGATTTCATCTGCGGCAAAGAAAGGAAGAGGTTCCTGTATCAGCATAACTTCAGAACTTATTATCAGAGCCATTCTAAGCTGTCACCTTGATGTGAAACCTCCAGTTTCGTGGCTGAGCTTCAGTATGTCCCAGCAATCAGTCTGTTCTTCCTCCTTTTTCTGCCTGTGACCCAGCCTGTTTACTGTCTCACCACTGTAAGCTTAAAATCTTTCTGAATTTAAATGTGGGAGAACTCCCTTTCCTGTATGTTGGCCAGATTGTTACTTACCATGTTACTTACCATCTGTTTGTATTTTCTTTATGTGTGAACCTGCTGTAAAAATTATCTTAGTGAAATTTGGAAAAACCCACTATTGCTGTTATGTAGTGAGCCAAAGAAACAAGAGACAGATCATCCAAATTGAAGTTGTCACCCCTGGAGCTTTTGACACTGACAGCCTTCCTTGCCTTTTTTTTTTTTTTTCTGTGCTGCATTTTTTACTTTATTTTAAAAGTAAAATAGGCATCAACTGCCCAGCTCTCCTGACTTACAGATGGTTCTTTAGCCAAAAGGCATCTCCCTTTTGTTACATATCTTTTCCTCTTGGGACATTTGTGATCCCAGCTGCCATGATGGTTTGAAAATGCTGAGTCAGTATCCTTGTGCTTTTTATTTGCCACTGTTGTAAAGTGGCTTCTCCTCTGACATTTGGGTAGAGCCCTGATAAAATCTCCCAAATCTCTCTGTCAGAAATATAAGGAAAGCAAAACATATAAAAAGTGTGACATCTCAGGGGCCCATGATAGACATAAAGAGGAGAGGTGCAAGGGGTTTTCCAAAATAAAAAGACCCATCAAGCAATGCAGTGCCCTGTGGGCACTGCTGATGCTCTGACTGGAGGGAGAGTGGGACAGGGAAGCTAATGTCCATGGCTGCTGGAACCTCTCCTTTCTCAGTAAGTTTGGGAAAAATACATGTCTGTGGTGGAAAAAAGAGTGTAATGGTTTAACCCCAGTGGGCAGCTCAGTCCCATATAGCCACTTTCTCACCCCTCCTCCCAACAGGATGAGGGAAAGAGTCAGAAGAGCAAAAGAGGGAAAACTCATGAGATAAACACAGTTTAATAGGTAAGGCAAAAGCCACTTGCACAAGCAAAGCAATATAAGGGAATAATTCACTACTTCCCATTGGCAGGCAGCTGTTCAGCCACCCTCAGGAAGGCAGGGCTTGGGTAGACAAACACCACCCCTCTAAATATCCTCTCTTTCCTCATTCTTCCCTCAGTTTTTATTGCTGAGCAGGATGTCATATGATTTGGGATATCTCTTGAGTCAGTTTAAGTCAGCTGTCCTACCTGTGTTCCCTCCCAACAAATTGTGCACCCCCAACCTCCTTGCTGGTGGGATGAGGTGAGGAGCAAAAAAAAGGCATTGATGCTGTACAAGCACTGATCAGCAATAACTAAAACATCTCTATGTTTTCAGTACTATTTTCAGCACAAATCCAAAACACAGCATCATATAATCTACTGTGAAGAAAATGAACTGTATCCAAGCTAAAACCAGCACAAGGAGGGTAAAGAAGAAGGTGGAGAATGAAAAATAGGAATAAAAGAAAGAGAAAACAAGGGCAGGAAAGTTTATTGGACTGTAAGATGTACAACAAAAGGCCCAACTGAGTCAATTCAGTTTAAGGTTAAGATCTGTATTAATGTTTCTGTGTATCAGTCTATATGCTCATTAGATATCCTAGTGCCTTATTGTGATCAGTGAAGCTAGAGGTCAGTAGAGTGACCCAGCAGAGCAGTCAGTGGTATCTTTACTCAGTTACCCAAAGAGTAATTTTGAGATGTTTCAGAGAATCCAAGACATACAGGTGCAGCTGACAGATATGGTACAGAGCCTGTAGGAGATCTGTATGGGATTTATGTCCCTCTGGGGTGACAGCTAAAGGACAAACATGTTAACTTAAGACATGCCATATGTTGCTGAACAGCTATTGATTGTGATGCTAATTAGGCCAAAATCTTTAACAGTTTTTATGCAGCAGGCACCCAACTGACAGTCACTGTCAACAGTCTGGAGAGCAAGATTTTAATTCAAAATAATATTGGTAAATTGGAAATAGCCTCAAGTTGTACCAGGGGATGTTTAGATTAGATATTAGGAAAAATTTCTTCACTGAAGGGGTAATCAGGTATTAGAACAAGCTGCCCAGGGAAGAGGTGGAATACCTGGCATGTGGATGGCATGTGGATGTGGCACTTGGGGATACGTTTTAGCCATGAATATGGTGGTGCTGGGTTAACAGCTGGACTCAATGATCTTAGAGGTATTTTCCAGTCTTAATGATTGGATTCTATGAAATAAGTTGAAGAAAACAAGATAACCCCTCCATGTTATTTAACTGGAACAAATGAGCTTAGTTCAGAATAGTCTGTTGCATAGATATCAAATAAGGCACATTTGTTTAAATAGGACTTTTGCAGTAAAATAGACTGGGGGGATGAGGGAAGGCAGCTTTGGAGGCTTTAGAGGTTCTCAAGCTGCAGAGAAGTTAATGTGATGCTATTGTGAGATCAGCACACTGGGAAGTGTGGGCAGTGGAAACAAAGTAATCCATTATTGCCAAGACCCTGTTATGAGCTCCATATCTAGTTCAAGAAGGATATGGGCTGGTAAAAATAAAAGAGTGCAAAAAGCAGAAACAAAAATCCTTCAAAATGTAGAAAATATAGTTTATCAGAAAAGGTTATATCATTGATGGTTGTTAAAGCAGACAAGTGATAACCCAGGGAACATGAATTGTGTATGAGACTGACTCAAGGGAGAGTGGGAAAATTTGCTTGTTGTGCCAATGATAAACAGGAAAAGAGTGGGGCTATATGACAGAGAAGATTGGTCTTGCATGTTTTTCCTGATATGCAAAGAGCCATGAAAAACGGAAAAAAAAAAAGAAGGATCACCAACACGTTGTGGAGTCTCTGTTACTGGAACTGCGAGAGAAGAGGAACTGCCAGAAATGGAAAAGACATAGGTCTTCAGGGCAGACAATTGATCTAGATGGATGAAGGGTTACTTCCACCACTGTCGTACTACCAACCACAGATTTTTCTCAATAACCCAGATTCTCAGATGGCAAAACTAACACAGCCCATGGAGAGAGGAGGAATCTCAGGTGTTTTCAGCAGTGGGGGTTATAGCCCACTCTTGTCCTACTGTGTATCATTAGCAGAAAATGGGAGATGAAGACTACCAATTCATAGCCATGAGGTTTTACATTCTAAGACAAAATTTTGATCTCTAGCAAGGATGCTAATTATATTGAGGACAATACATGAAAGATTTTCGTAACAGTAATGCAGATAATGTTGCATTACAGACAAGATGTATCAGACAGAAAGACATTCCCTATCTAGAATCCATCTTCATTTTAACCCTGACACCTTCAGTTTTCCTTCCAGGGCTGACCTTAACTCTACTGAGCCTTTCTATGCACCAAAAATTTTCTCATTCAGACTGAAATCCATTATGATCAGATATTAACACAGGCTGTTCTTCTCACATCCTTCTCTCCCACTCTTGAACAACATAAAAGGAGTGTGTATGCAGAGGAATCAATGAAGTGGAACATTGCTGGTAGGTTTTGTTCAACAGTTGGAGCAATTGAATAATTCCTATTTTACAGACCTCTTACCCTCTTAAATCCCATTTTACAAATGTGTGCATGTGCATGAAGTGCACATATTCTGACCTAACAGGGAGTTTATTCTGAAAAAATCCTTGAGCTTTAATGGTATAAGTATTTTGCCTACTTAACCAGTAAATAAGATAAGTAAATAAGTCAAAGACTAGAGCATCAGACTCAGACTCAGGAGGACTCTTCTCTACTCCTGTTTGTCTCATCAGTCACAAGACTTTGGGGAAATTATTTTTCTCAAGGTGTCTCAGTTTCCTAATCTAGAAGAGGCATGGGTCTCTGAGTACTATTGATGAAAAGTGTACTTAAAGGGCTGGTATTGTTATTTTTCTTGGTTCTTTTCAGCAGTAGTGTTTAGTTTGAAATACCCTGTCAACAAAAATTCCATCAGTGTCATCATCATTGTTTTCAGCAGACTGTGAATATATTGGTGATTCCCTTGTCCAGTTCTAACTTTCCTTTTACAGATGTTAGTAGTTCAGCTGTGTATAGTCTGTGAACACATGTTCTCATAGAAAATCTGCATTAATATTTAACTCAAACAGCAGCTCATTAGCTTTCCTATCTCTTAACTATCAAGTTTTTCTTCTTTGTTTTTTTGTTTGTTTGTTTGTTTTGTTTGGTTTGGTTTGGTTTTGTTTGGTTTTGTTTTGTTTTTTAACGGTATTTCTGTAATACAACTGCCATGTAAAAGCTCTGGAAGGAGATACACTTTCTAATCATCACACCTCAGCTTCTTTTCACAGTTTAGGCAAGGTAAAGAGGCTGTCAGTGGGATTTCAGAAATTTTTCTGGCAGTAATTATGGAGATTGAATTTTACAGAAAACCCTAGATGGAGAGTTTCTCAGTGGAAATAGGAGATATACTCCTATATCTGTATTTTCAGTATTTTGAAACAGGAAGTGATGCATAGAGCCCAAGTTCTTGCAGTAAGAGCAGAAATCAGTAATTTTGGCTCAGAGTGAGGTTGCATTTACCTAAACTGGGGACCAAGCTCTCTCTCAGGCAGATTGTAAATATGCAGAATGTTTCAAAATTGTTTGATCCACTCTGGTACATGCTAATGTGGGGAACTGAGCCTTTTGCAACTGCAGCCATTCCAAGGGCTTAAAATAAAAAGCTTGCAACCCACTGCATTTAAAATTGGCTTGTGAGATTTGATTTTTAAGAAAAGTTTTCTGTATTTCAAACTGCCCAGCAGCATCAGGCTGTTTAAGGAAACAACAAAAACCCCCCAACCCTGGAAATACAGAATATAAGCATAGAATCATTAAGGTTGGAAAGATCATTGAGTTCAACCATTGATTCAGCACTGCCAAGTTCACATCAGTCCAATTGTCAAACATAGTGTTACAGGAATGGGAATAGAAGATATATGAAGAATTTTTTTTCTTTCTACTCAGAATCTGTGGAGCATCCATTGAAGTACTGTGCCTGGTTCAGGCCACATTTAAGAAAGATGAGTCTGTCGGAGAAAGTCCTGAGGGTAACAACAGGGTAGGTAGAAGTTTGGAAGCACATCTGACAGAAAACCTGTTTGTCTTAACATCGAGAAGAGATGCCTCAGAAGACACATGAAAATAGGTTGCAGATACTTATAAAATTACTACAAGAATAACAGAATAAACTTTTTTTCCATATCATTGGGGATAGCACAAGGAATATGAGCTTAAATTAAAGCTAGTAGGTTTTAACGTAAAGGTGTTACCTATAAAGAGATTGAACCCTGGGGATGACAAAGAGTTGAAGAACAATTAAAATGCAAGTATTTATAATGATAGGGGTTGAACTTTGTCAGCAGTGGACAGGGAGGAGGACTAAAGCATCTCTAGAGGTTTCTTCCAGATGTATTTGCTGTGATTCATATACATATACATACTTGATTCATATTCAAACACTTTCTTTTTCAGCTCAGAGGGAGGTCTCTGCTGTCGCTGAATATTTCTGCTTTAGTGCAAACACTCTGTAATGAGCTATGATGAACATCTGATTTTTTTTGTTTGTTTTAATTTTAAATCTTTCTCCAGCTTTACTTGCCATTTGATTGCTGCACTCAGATTGCTTGCTGATGTGACATCAGCACTAATTACATTTGTTTTTCTTCCTTCTCCTTCTGTGTCCAGCAGCCTGAGGTTCCCTTCTCCCCACAGCTATTACTTAACCCTTAACTTTGAATAGTTACTCTCAGAGTGGAAGTGTAAGATACTTTCCATGTCCATCAGTTTGTTGACCTTGGAACTTCTAAACTGTGGAAACTGAGTTTGCCACACAGATCTGGTTTTAAAGCACCTGACAAAATCAAGTGCAGAGCTACTGGAGGCAGAGACCTCTTCTTCCTCTGCAATTTACCAAAGTCACTGCTGTCAAAAATGAAGAAGATGGATTCTGCTCTCTGGCCAAAAGTTCTGCTCAATCGCTCAGCCTGTTGGGAAGCCAAGATCCACAACATTTTCTGGCTTCCAGATTACTGATCAAGGTGGCCCCTCGTAAGCGTTCAGTGCTAAACAAACTAAATGATGACTTACTTTACCAATACATGGCCTCTGCTCTGCAGAACTTGCAAATTTGCCATAATGTAAACATCCTTCCATCATAACAGAAACAGATGTCTTTCTCTTAGTTATGTTGCTATGTCTGCAGGTGCCAAAAGCATCACACATACTATTTGCTCTCTGCCTGAAATAGCGATGGGCAAACTTAAGACAGTTTGGTGAAAATTCTGTTATGGCTGAATGGGAGCTGAACTTCTGTGACCTCAGTAAATCATGAGAAAGAAGCTGTAGAAATCCATATTTTTTTTTAATTTGAAACTGTCAAAATCTGCAGAAGTCAATATAAAATTGCTTGCCCCCTTTCAATTACTTATCATCTCTAAGTTGTAAGAAACCAGCTCACTTGAAGAAAAATTTGAACTGTAAATTACTGACCCTGCTCATAACAGAGTGGTCCCATGGATCCAAGTCCTGTGTTTTGATTCTTATTTAATTCCAAAAATCAAGAATTAAGCTTTCTTTAAGAAATGACATTTACTGCATGGACTGGGAGACAAATCATCTTTCTATTTAGGGAACAGTGAATATAACAAGTAGGAAAATGCCTATATATATATAATAGTTCTGCCTTATATCATGCAGAGAAGAGAAAAATTAAATAGAGAATAAAAAATACATTCATTTCAAAAAAGTGTTGATAAGCTTCCTGACAAAGTTTGAGGTTGGACCCAAGAGATGTTCAAAGCGGCAAAGAACCTGAGTGACAAACTCTGGTCTCCTGAATATGTTTGCAGCTGGTTTATTCATTTATGAACACAACTTCTACCCCTATGTAAAAGCTGACTCCCACATAGATCCTAAAGAGATCTAGGTCCAAATGTCCACATCTCAGTTTACATATATTTTTGAAAAATGAAAATCCCAGTTTTATTAAAAAAACCTAAGCAGTTAGTAACTTATATTCCTGTGCTGCATTTTCTAATAATATCTTTTTTAGTGATCAGATGTTGTAGTGGTGGGTTAAAAATAGGCTTTATGCACCTCTGAGATTTCTGTCGATTATTTGTCTCTTGCTGCTGCTGGTTCTGTTATTCTGAGCAGAAGGCCACATTAGAAAAACCTAAAATAAACGTGTACGTGAAATGAATATGCCCTACCTCGTAACAGGTTGCCAAAAGACAGTTGCAAAGTAGTTAATTTTGTGATTATGATTGGTTTTTCTGACATTATTTGTGTGACTTTCTCTCATGTGAGATGGCATCTAAAGAGCTAGGGATTCTTATGAGACAAAGCCAAATGTTATGAGTTAATTAGTACCAAAACNGTGAATGAAAGACAGTCCACTCAACGGCGTTAGGCTTTGTGAATGAAGGAAAGAGATTTATCATTTTGAAAGTTGCTAATTGTGCCTGTTTCTCTGTTTGGAGAAGGGAGTCTGTAGGTCTGGGCCAGCTGCCCTTGGGGACCTATCTGTTAACTCACTGTCACCTTCTCTTGAGATACTATCATCTTGTAATTCTGAGCAATAAAATTTGTAATTGTAGGTCTTTTGAAGCCCATAGCTAAAGGATACTAACATAGTTTGTTTACACTGAAGGAGTTCACAAGAAAAACTTAAGTAATTAAATGAGGATAATGGGTAGGTACCAAGAATAAGCCACGCCAAATATACACTTGTATTACAATCAGACTTCTATTTATCTTTGTTTTACAGTAGAAAAATGCTGAATGAAAATAACTACAATAAGGATTTATTTATTTTTTTTTTTTTTAATTAGGGAACTATTTACCCCAAAAGCATCAGTTCATCTTGGAATTACTTTTTATTTTAACTGCAGCTACACTAATTTATGAGTTGAGTTTCACTTCCATGAGCTGTTTACTTTTTGCCCAGTTAATAATACAAAAATACACAGAGGTGATCATTTATGGAATTGATACCCAGCTGCCTAAATGTAGACCTTGCTTTAGGGAATTTTCTCTTTTATTCATAATTTGTTTCCCAATTATACATTTGGCCTCTGAATAAAGAGAGTAACTTTACTCCAAGTCTAAATTTGCATGACTTGCAATGGGTCAGCTCACATGCAGGGTGCCTGCAGTGCACTTTGTTAGTTTTCTGAGCTGATGTCATAATAGACTTAGGTGAATCAGTTAATATGTGAAGAAAAAGTAGTCTTGAATGGCTAAAGTATTTTCGTTCTGTTTATTGAGGTTTAACATAGGGACTGAATCACCGCTCTGCTTCTTTGACCTGCTTTGAATCTGATTGGATCAAATCTCCGTAGTGCATTGTAAATCTGATTCCAGATTTAGCCACATCAGGTCCATCGCCAGACATTCTATCCTATTGAGAACAGGAAAACTGGTGTAATACCTTAGGTCTTTTTTTGGCACAAAGAAAAGTAACAATGACAAGCCAGAACAGCAATGCTTGCCGGCATTGGGACAGCTCTTACACTGTTCCAGGTAGTCCACATCCATGCAAGGCATGGTCCATTGGCTACATTTACACCAGTAAGCAGTGCTGGGGCCTGTTATACAGCTCTGAGGGTAAGTGACTCAATTTTGCCATGTTCGTACTGTTAAACACTCATCTTTCAAAGCAGGATCCTGCATCCAAATTCCCCACTGAGAGTGGTCTCTGTACTGTGCTAAATAGTCAGTGACTCCTGGGAGTCATTTGCAAGGACTCTTTAAGCAAATTAATGATACAGAAAACCAAATTTCAGTGCCTGGGATCATTGACATGCACCACCACAGATATGATCTTTATTTTTATACCAGTGACAGGAGCTCCAGAGGAAGCAGACCACCTGGTACTGAGGAGCTGCACATTGAAGCACTGCCAAGTCCTTCAGGATGTTTTTAGATAATGATAGTGACAGGGACTTGCAGAGGTGACACTGGTTGTGCCATCATCCTGCCTTACCTCTTGTGTTCTTCATCTCTGAGATCTAAAATGTGGATTGACTATATGTGAGAGTTTCAAAAGTTGTGTAGGACTGGAGAGCCCACAAACAGGATCTGGAGTAATTCCAGGCTTATGCAAGAGCCCTGGAGACTGATGTAGGACTGAGCCCAGTAAAGCTGCTGTATCCCCTAGTGTCCTCTAGAAGGATGAACACTGATAGTGTGCATGATGGTTCCTATTAGATTGCTACAGGACAAGCCATTCAATTGCATTCATCAGTGGGAACAGGATTTTGTTCCATGTGACATTTTCGGAAGAAACTGGTTCTGTGTTTCTTTTAGCCTATAGGAAATTTTGATAACATCATGAATAAATATCTATAATTTAACCCTCTGACATTAACATTGATTTGGGTGTTTTTAAATGAAACTGGGCTAATATGTCACTCACTGTTTGTTTTCTTTACATTACTGTTTTAACCTCTGAGACAAAGATGCTTCCTTCAGGAATTTGCCCTTGCCCCACTGAGAAAATCTTTGCTTCTAAACACTGCTATTGATGAAATGATTTCTGACATCTAACTGTTTTTCTGATAAAGGAAAAACACCCTTGAAATATTGAGTTTGATGGCAGATGACTAGATGGTCTGACAGCAGTATTTATGGGCAGTATGAGATGAATGTTAAACTGGCATTTTTCTGCCCATTCCCTTGGCCAGATGTTTGGCAGGACCACATGTTGCTTTTGTTTTCTTCCAGCATCACCTACAACAGAATAAAACATCAAACATACCCACTGAAGTCACTGGAAGTTGCTACCTCTGCCTCCTGAAGGCCTGGGGGATGTTCACAAGCACTAATCCACTAAGTCCTACTCTGCTGATCAGTGCTTGGCTTGGCAAGATATTGCTTGGCTTCCAGCACCTGCGGGAATATCCCCTGAGTACAGACCATCTACAGCCATCCCCAAGACTCTTTGCTCTGAGCTGACATGTGACACATAGGTGAACAAAAATAATTTTTCAAAATCAGGCATTTGAAACCATTTGTGCTTAGAGGAAAACCTTTGGTTTTTTTCCTTCCACAAATATGTGTGACCACTTCTGAAAATAAAAGGTTCTTAAATAAAAAGTGGAAAACAATTTCATGTTTCTGTTTTAGTTTAAGATATTTGATGTTCCTATTAGTTCCACTTGGAGAGAGAAAAAGGCTTTCATTCTGCATTAGCTGATTGTTTCCATCAGTCTCCTTCCCCCTTCCCCTCCATTTTTCACACCTCCTACTGTGTATGAGTGCCTGCTGCACCATTTATTTTTGCAATGTGTAAACTGTTACTTCCTTCAACAAATCAGATCTGCTTAGGATGAAATTAAAGATCTGAAGAGGTGACCATCCTGCTGGTTTGACATTTTAGGATTTTCTTGCTATTCAAGAAGAAGCTGCCCTGTCCTGCCTATAGATATTTATTAATTCTGCAAAAGAGTTATGGAATAAGGAGTGAATTATTTTGGCATAAAAATAAAATTACTGGAATCTATTCCAGGAAACACAAGCTGCAGTTCTTGCAGTGAGATGAAATCTGGCAAGTAACAGGATTAAAAATAATTGGCCTCTCTTTGCAGTAGGCAGGAGTGCCTGGAACTCACATTTTAGTGTCAAGATTCAAGGTCATGATATGGACCAATTTAAAATGGCCTCCTTGTACAGATCCCCTACTCACATGAGTTCTCCACTTATTTCAGAATAGCTCCCTTAGCTGTGATGGACAGATTTTTCTTGCATGCAAGGATTTGTAGGACAGAGTCTGTACATTGTGTACTCTTTTATTTAAAATAAAAGACATGATGTTACACTAGTCTGGTATCTCAGCAGTGATTGTTGTAACTTCCAGGACAGGAGCTGACATATATATCCAAAGGCTGATACAACCTCTCTGACATGTCTCAGGATAGGACAAGCCATGCACTGGCCCTCTGAATGTGCCATTGGCTGTAAAGGGAATTGAAGTTGCCAGGTGGGAGGACAGTCCTGTGTTTTAGGTAGCTGATGATGGGTGAGATGAATTTCTCACCTGTAGGAGAGGTTCTTGTCTCACAGTGAAAGACAGAACCTCTGCATGGGAATTAATCTGTCAAAGCAGGCTTGTGGCTTTGCATCCAAACAGCTCTTTTTTTCCCTCTCCAGGCATGTTTATATGTCTAGAGGTACAGGTCATTAAAGGAAAGGAATCTTCCCCTCGGAGGATAGATTTTGGATTAAATGTGCACCGTAGTCACTGAAAGGTTGTCCTGTTCCTCTTTCAGCACACCATGGATGGTTCCAGCTGCATTTTTTTCTCAGTTTTCAGTCCATAGGGGAATTAAATCTAGGAAATCAACTTGATCTCTGCTCCTGGGGGGAGGAAAGACCATAAGAACAAACAGACAACACCCTCAGTTCAAGGTCTGAGTCCCACTCACTTTTAGCATCTCACACCAATGCTCCAGCTGCACAGAGACTGTTCCTACCTTTTATCTTCTCTTCACCCTTTTTTTCACGGCTATATATAAATCTGGGGACTGGATCACTGCATCTCTGGGGTGCAATGACCAGAAGAACAGGCTTGAGTACACCTGAAGCAGCAACCTACACCATTCTTGGGCCATCTCTGAGAGCTGCACATCTCTGTGCTAGCAAATGTCCTCATCCTTCAAAACAGGGTGGTCTTATGCAAACTGCCTGCTGGGAAAGGTCCCAGCTTGATTTAATGTATGACTTGTGACAAGGCATGGTTTCTGTTTAATTTGCAAGAGTGTAGCAAACCCTACAGCAACAAGGTCTAGCAAAGGGAAACTTCTCCATATTCCCTTGATTTTTTTCCTCATTTGACAGCGACATGTCTGTATCTTTGTATGGAATTGTTCTTGCATGAATGAGGTTACTCAGCTCATTTTAGTGTTGCTAGAATAAAAACCTTAAATCATTACCAGTTTTCTTAAACTGCTTAAGGATTATCAGGGAAATAGCAAAGGTGAGGCAAAGCACTGTACTGAAATCTGCTGGAAGGAGAGAAGCTTTCTCATTCAATTTGGAGATGAATTTGCATTTCTTCCTCAGGGATGCTCGAAGCCAAGCACATGCTTTCGAGCAGCTGCTGCTTTGGAAGCCAGTTTGTTCAGTTTAGGATGTAGGTAAAAGTGTTTTCCTGCAAAGAGAATAATTATATGCTCCCAAACACACAGAAGCATCAGAATTCACAGCGTGCTCTTTACAAGGGTAATAAAGTTTTATATGCATACACAGAAGAAACGGGTTGCAGCAAAATACTTAATGCACCCAATTATCCCCCAAAATAAATAGATGAGAAAGAAACTGGCAAAATTTGGCTCACGCTTAATTATTTAACATTTGAACCTTTCTGTTCTTAGCAATAAATTCCCATATCTGCCACGCATTTCTTGGTACTTTACTTGGTCTGGACTCTTGTAACTGCACTTTAAGCATTTAGGAGACTGCCCAATGTCAGCGTGAAGAATAAGGAAAAGGCTTGACATCAATTACAACATTACACACAACATAAAATTTAATGGCTTGAATCAGCCTTTCATTGCTATTTAAAGCAACCATGTATGGTTTTGCTAAGATCCTAAAAATTAACCAGCTTCTAAATGTCTAAATTATTCAACAGCACGAGATCTTATGCTGAGGTTTTTAAAATGTTATTTCAGATCTGTGGTATAACTGGAGGGAAAGTTTGACAGGTAAGTGGATTTTTTAAAGCTGAGAAGAAATTAATCTCTTGGGCAAAGGAGAACTCTGTGGGGTAAATGAAAAGAAATAAAGTCCATCAGATTCTCCTCTGGCTCACACTCTTTGCAACTCCTTGGAGGAGAGAAAAGCTGAGGCAGTGAGCCTGCTGGGCTCAGACCTGAGGAAGAATTTGGCCAGTAGATTTTTATGCTTGTTCTTAAATGACTGAGAATCACACTGAGGACATGGGTGGCTTGGTGATAAAGTGCTGGTTTTCCACCTTTGTGGCCAGAGTCGGGATTTATGTGGTGGCCTCAGCTTTTTCTCTCACCACTATGCAACTGTCTTATAAAACACTGGTTTCTGCCCAGGGAAGAGGCCAGGGGAGCAGCAGCAGAACTAGCTCACCACTCTCCTCTGGTAAGGATGTTCCCTGCAGGTCGGAGCTGAGGTTACACCCAGGGTGGCACAGGAAAGCTGGCTTGTCCTGCAGCTGCAAATTCTGGACTGTGGATAAATAAGAGGCTCAGTTTCTAATTTTTTAACTAAATAATCAGATAAAACTTGGAAAAAAAATTCTGAAACTGTTCTTAAGGAAAAAAATACCCCCAGGAGATCTGCAGATATGTTTTTACTCAGTGGTCTGGAGTATAATTAAAAAACCACTTTGATGAGGAGTGAGATGGTTGCATACAGACCTTGACTATTCCACCTTTAATAAGGGGCTAGTGGGGAGAAATATATAACGTTTACATTAGGAATGTTTCACTGATTTTATTTACAGTTCATAAAATTTTATTTCTCTGAGCTGCTGCTGTCAGCCAGGAGCAGCTTTAGTTTGGACTGGATGGGCAAGGATGTTTAGTGAGTTTTATTTCACACTGTATGAACACCGGTGTTGTTTTTTTAGGAATATTTTTTCCCAGCTGAAGTATAACTGTAACCATGACCTAGGTCACAAGCATTTCCTGAAGCGATTGTGAAATTTTCCAAAGATTCCAATGTTTTAATTGTTATTTCTTCCATTTAAAAATTATCTGGTTTTAAATATGGTGTTTTGCCTTATCAGCACTGGGAATCACAGGTAACTGTTATTGATTATATGGACAGAAATAACCATAGTCTTTAACTTGCAAATCTTGGAACATCTTGGAAAATCTTGGAAAGATCATGCAAAGGTCAGTCCTAACTGCAGATACTCGAAAAGCAGGTTTTCCCCAGCAAAAAACTGGGCACATTCTATCCTTCCACCACAGTCCAGGGAGAGAAGCTAATCCCCACTTACTAAAGGAGATGAGGAGGACTGAGATTCCCCAAAACAGTTGGCAAGGCCTCTTGTTACACCCAGGGACATTAGTGAGGGATAATTGAAATTCCATTAGATCTCAGGCCAACATACACATAGATACATATTTTCTGCAAAGCATTTGAAATATAGTCTAATTCCTCATCCAAACAGTGCACCCCCTCAAAGGGAAGACTGGAGTCACCTTTAATGTACATATTGCAATTTGATGAGCAATATAAACGAAATCCTCCCACAAAAATAAACACCAGAAAAGAGAAACTGATCCTGGACCTTAAGGAAGGAAAACAATCCATAATAAAAATCAAGCATTGGTCATAATGTCTGGAAATTACACCAGCTGTTTTTTACCTGGTACATGTTTGGAACATGATAAAAATAAATGTGAAAAGATACATTTTTATGTTATAAATTATCTAAGAATTAATTCCCATAAAACAAAATCTATTTAATTACCTCACTGCCTTAAAGGTCTCCAATTCTCTAGTTTAATGAACAAAAATTAAATTAAGTAAAGCATTTTTTGCTGTTGGACCTCAAAATTTTCAAACTGCACTTTGAGCAGTCACCAACAATTCAGCCACACAAGACATAAGAAAAGCTAATCAATGCTGTTTTTACATAAAAAACAAAAGACTGTGTTTCCCATCATAAAAGGTTATGGTGTTTACACAAAAGCTGCAGTTAACCTCATAAAATTCTATTGATTTCCCAGTGGGGTCCTCAGAGGACACTTGGCTGTGTTAAATGACACACTGATTTCTAGCACCAGGATAACCTTGTGTTCCTTTCAAGACTAGATGCATAATGCTGTTCTTATCAAGTGGACCTTTTGATAAGCCCATGCTGAATCTCTTTTTGGGCGATCTGCCTCTCAAGAAGTTCATCTCCAGTGGTCTTTTTATGAAGAGAGACAAAACCACTGGGACTAAATCACAAAATTGGGGATTTCTGCTATTTTGCTCTGGGTTTTCTTTGGTGGTGGTGTTTTATTGTCCTTTTAAAGGAGTACCTCTCCTAGATTATTATTCAATAGCTACAAAAAATAGTCCAATTCTTAGAACAGCTAAAGATCAGTAGAAGAAA
>NW_016690293.1:277609-308433 GCF_001604755.1 Lepidothrix coronata
GGAAAGGAAAGGAAAGGAAAGGAAAGGAAAGGAAAGGAAAGGAAAGGAAAGGAAAGGAAAGGAAGACACCTTTAGAAGCAAAAAAGAACAGAAAAATAAATTAAGAGAAAATCTCTCCTGCTGACTTGAATTAATTTTAAATGAGGCATATACTGAGAATTTCTATTAGTAAAATCTTTTCACACCAGGCAATTAAGCAGAATTTTCTCCAAAAACAACAGACTTGCTATATTTTCAGAGACATGTCAAAGGATTGTTATGGAATAGTAAACATCAAATGTTTAATTTTTCCATAGAGTGAATAAAATCAAATGATGTGAAAAAAAATAATAAAAATATGACCAAATTCTCCATTGTGGCTTAAAATGTTATATAATATTTAAGGTATTATGAAACCTGAAGTCTTATGGTAAAAATTCATTGTTATAAAAGAAAAAGAATAAAAAAAAGGGAAACAATTGCTTTCTTTTGGGCTTTTTGATTCTTATGAAGTTAAACAAACTGAATAAATTAAATCTTTTCTATACAGTTACACCAACTCCAATTAGATGTTGTTCCAGAAAAACTTACTTCCTCCACCCCTATTATTTACTTAAAAGCATCTAATGTTATTGTCTAAATTATAACAGCAAAAATGCTTTTCTTTCCAGCTAACAAGAGCTAGGGAATGCTTTCTAGAGAATAGGATCTAGTCCTGCAAGATCAGAGATTGCAAGATCAAATGAATTGAAAATAAAGATGAATTGTGTCACATCACAGATCTTAAAATTAAGACAACTCATTGCAAGGACATCACAGCATCTAGTTTTAAATTACAGAGAAATTTTGTAATGAAAAGTGGAAAGATAAAATGTATTTGTTGGGAAACCCTCATATTTAACTACCAAAGGCTTTTAATATGTGCTTTTCTTTCCCCTCTTGCTCAATTAAAAATATGTTAATACAATGTCAAGTTCAAGATTTAAACCCACAAGAGTCAGGAAATTCAAAATTAAGACTCCTTTGGGAACCTTAATTCTGTTCCCATTGTGCATATTATATTTTATGATTGGGTCTTTCATTACATGACCACATAACACTGGGGCAGTGTGACATGCAAAGAGTGGTATTGAATAAGTGTGGTTTGTTATGGAGGTTAAAGAAATGTCAATGTCACTAAGTAGTCTTGCAAAAATGTAACAACTGCCGTTTTTATAAAATTATTGCTTTGTTATTAAAAAAAAAATTACTTTGAGTATACAGTTATATGCAGACACCTTCTTTTCTTATAATGGTATGTGCAAATGCAAAAAAAGAAGATTTTTTTTCTTTCTTTCTCCTCAGACTGTTCTCAAACATTGATCTTCAGGACCTGTGTGTTTGTATGTTAGGGATCTCTGCTTTCTTTTTATCTTTGGAAATGATGGGGGTCCTATTAAACCTTTGAGGATGCTGGGCTACTGTTCTGGAAGATTAACTGTTTTGTTACCCACAGAAATAGGTTTTGGGGACTTTTTTCTATAAAAATAAGCATGCTTAAATATACTACTCAAAATTATTTGGTAGCCTATAAGTAAGGTGTGAGTCTTGCCAACTTTGAGTTTGGTGGATGTTTTCAGAGGTAGTCTCCTCATTTCTGGGAAAAAATTTTACTTGATTACATAAAGCTGTATTGGAGGTGAAGATCTGAGACTTACCCCCTCGAGCTCCCTCGACTGCATGGGCAGTAACATGCCAACTTCTGTTCCTAGATCTGCAGATTCTGTAGGTCTCAGGTATGCCTGTCATCTTCAAAGACCCAAGAAAGGTAAAGGTGCATCCATAGGTCTAAAGATTCTGCAAGATCTCAAGTAGCAAATATTAGCCATGTTTGTCTTTCATATAAGGGTGAGTGCTGTGTATTAAGAACATGTCAAAATCCATTTGTTTTTTGGACAGAACCACTCCATTGGTGGAAAAACTTAAAGACGGACTGGTAGATCCCTGGATAACAGGAGGAAAGTTCTGCTATGCCTGTGTCTTAGCAAGCTCTCTATGTAATGGTGCATATGCCAGGATCAAAAGCACAGATGTAAATTCAGGAGGATGACTTGAGAGATAGAACACATCTTTGAGGCCAATTTCAGGGCACTGTGGCTGAACCTCTCTTTTCTGTTTGATGGGGTGAAGACTTAGCAGTGTGGGGAGGCAGGAGAGTGAGGTCTGTGGGTGGTGAAGCAGCCCTCTGCACAGCCATGTGGCAGAAAGGATACAGGAGGCATCTTCCTCCCACCCCAGGGTTTGCATTTCTCCTCTCTTGCAGAGGTCACTGTGAAAAGCAGTGAGAGTTGACCTAGGACAATAGGAGCACAGTTCACTTAAACTTAGGGTTTTTTTGCACTGGGTCTTAATAGTTTCCACTGTTTTCCACCCCGCCTGTCCCAGTCCTGCTGCCTTGTTTGTGTCACCAAGTGGTTTGTCCATGAGTGGTTTTAGTTGGGCAAAGGGGTTGTTCAAAGGGCAGATCTGAGCACGTCTCATCCAAGTCCCTGTGCAACATAGAACAATGCAGCACAGGGTTCATAATAGACCCCCTGAATGGAAATGTTACTTGTTTTATACTTTTTTTGCTCTAAGATTGTATAATGCAAAAGCCTGGATTTGCTTTCAGAAGGATTTTGATGTCTGTTTTTCTCATTTTCCTCTCTGTCAGGAACAGATTGGATATACTAGTTGGGATTTTGGTACTGTAGTACGAGTTTTCTTCTTTTGTTTGTGTTTAAGCTTTTGCTAACTGTAAGGAAATATATAAGTTTATAAAATAGATAATATATAAATCTATGTGTAATGTATAGATATGTTAAAAATGCTATAGAATTAAATGGACTTGATGGAAACTATCTACTCTATTTGCTTTTTTTTATTTTTTAAAACAGCCTTAAGCCTTGTTATACATCGATAAGCCATTTGATGGCACTGGAACGTGGTCAGTGTTTGTTGATCCTCCCCTCTCAGACTGAGGTTTCTTTAGATCATGAGCTGATCAAGTGGTTTGTAACCAATGCAGCCTTTCCCATCACCTCCCCTGGGTTCCTGCTTTCATTGTTTTGTCTCTAATGTTTATCTTACCCCATGGTGGACTGTTTCAGTCCAATAAACTGATAAAAAAACAATCAGAAAAAAGCTGACTGTCTGCTGATTAGTGAACTGAGCTGGCTTATTAAGTGGTCAGGTGAGGACAGGAGCTGGAGCAATGGCATGGGATATACGGTGGGGAGGGGGAGGTCCTTTTGCAGAGGCAACAAACTGTAAAACTGGTAAAAGTACCTTTTGGCATAAAAAACTTAAATGTCATCACTTGCATAGTGATCCAACTACAAAAATTAAACTGACTGTATTATAATAGTGATTTTTAGGTCGGATTCATTGCCTGCTCAGATTCAATGGGTGAGTGGACAACACTAAATCTTTAATTGGCACAGGTTAGAACATTATCTAAATTAAGCAGTGCAATACAGTTAAGTGCAATGAATGTCATGATAAGATATACCTATAATTTTTGACTGTTCACATAAACCTAAAAAAAAGAAGAAAAATAAAATGTTGGAAATTCAAGGTATCAATATTATTGGTTTTTAAAAAAAATTATCTACAGAAAATGTGACATCAATTTGAAATGAATTAACTTAATTTGAGATGTCTATTGCCTACAGAAACATTGTGAGGTGTGTCAGTTGAAGTGTTCATTAAATAATACCCTTAAAGCTTCTTCACTCTCCGTGCTGTGAGAAAATGTTTGACATTAACTATTTATTTTCAAGAACATTAATTATTTTTCATTTTACCGTTGATAGTACCCACAATAATATTTACAGACCCCAAGTTAATTTTGACAAATGGAAGATTAATTTTCAATTCTGACTCTGTAACCAATGTGATGAGCGATTCTGAGCAAGCAGCTTTCATTCATTCCCCCCATCTCTAGTCTATAAAATGAACATAAGGATAATTTGTAATTTATCTTACAAATTTTGAAAGAAAAGTACTGAATTAAGTCTTATGATTCTTAACAGACTGTTATGCTGCTATGGAAAAGAGGATCACTCAAGGTCACACTGGAGGGAGGGATGGTTAGATTTCATTTTTTTGTTGCTGGATTAATATTTACTTATTAAATATGCCACCTGCAGGTGGTTGGAATTGTTTTTTTTTTGCAGATGTGCTACTATTGGATGTTACATAGGTCAAGTTAATTTCCTCAAATATTTTACTATGTCAGACATCTTTTGTTTTGAATTTTGTTTTCTTTTGCTTTATGTGTGGAGCCCTTTATGCTGAATCAGTAGCTCAGACACTTGCAGTTAAATATGAACTAATACTGTGGTTTCAGTGAGTCATCAGTTTACACTTCTGCTACCTGAGCAGTCGTGCAAAGGCAGGATGGAGCTCACTTCTGTTACAGGAGTTTGGTCAGCTTGTCAGGATATTATCACATAATCACAGAAAGGTCTGGGTTGTAAGGGACCACAAAAATCCTCTAGTTCCAACCCCCTGCCATGGGCAGGGACACCTTACACAAGGATTGATTACTCAGAGCCCCCTCCAACCTAGTCTTGAACACTTCCAGTGATGAAGAGTCCACAAACTCTCTGGGAAACCTGTACCAGTGACTCACCACCCTTATAGGAAAGAATTTCTTCCTAAAATCTAATCTAAATCTACCCTCTGTCAGCTTAAGGCCATTCTACCTTGTCCTATCACTACATGCTCTTGTGAAAAGTCCCTCTCCAGCCTACTTGGAGTCCCATTCAGGTACTGGAAGGGACTCTAAGGTCCCCCTGGAGCCTTGTTTTCTCCAAGATGAACAATGATGGGTGCTAGAAGTCAATTCTGATTTCAAACAAAGTGTACAAAATGACATTTCCACTCCTTGAGACAAGACAATTTTTATGTTTCTCTCTATGTCCTGATCTATCTCTGTATGTTTAATTCATTCTCTGGGGCTTTTAATCTAAAAATACAAAGAGGAAGTATTTATAACTGTAGGTGTATCCCAGTTTTGATGTTATTAAGTATGCTGGTGTTAAACCCATGCATCAAATAGGACCTGCTCCTGGGCTCAGTGCCCTGCTCCAGCTTTGCTGCCTGGGCAGAGCTGGGGAAAATGTGATCAGTTCCTGCAACAGCACCATTCAACGTGGCACCACAGAGCTTATATGAAGCTTGATGGCTCTGCAGATCCTCGTATGGCCCTGGGTCACTGAAGGAATGATATTCTTACTGAAATATGGACATAGCCTGTAACACTGTGTACCAGGAGGAAACACTGGAGAATGAATGAGCTGGAGCTGGCTTTTACCTCAGAGCAGTTCTCATCTGTTTTGTGGACAGAATATGTACTACCTTCTGGTGCTCATGGGGTGCTGTCCTGGAGGGAAATTTCTCAGTGAGTCGCACCCCCAAAAGCTCCATTTCCTGTCACAGTAACAAAAATTACATAAGTGGCGATGGACAAGAGACTCCAAAAATGCATTCCTGTGCAAACTTAACAGAGGTGTAGACATACTCTGATTTATTTCGTATTATTTTGAACTCCTATTCTGATTTTATGGGACTGAGTTTTTTCTTTTATTTTCTGGTTTTATCAACTGTCCTATGATTTCTAGAATTTACTTTAATAGTGTACCCAGGACTCACATTCATAGGATAATAATCAGATATTTCTAAAGCTATTCTCTCTCCTTTTAGTTCTAATCATCATCCTCATCATGGCTAGGCTTCGTGAATGAAGATTTGGGAAGGTCTCTACCCACATTTGTTACAAGCACGTTGGTGGCTAAAAAGGCCAATACGTGATAGACATGTCTGGCTGCAAAAGGCACAGCAGAAAGACTCCTTAGGTGGTATATTCTGCAGGGCACGAATCTTTCTGTGTTGTCTTTTCTCCTCAGGAGTGATCCTGCGTGCTTTCTCAAAAGCATCAGCAGTGTTATAGATAGTGTGCCTCCAGGTATCCCGATTGGAGGCAGAGTAGACCAATTATGTTGATCAATATGGCCAAGGCTGAGATGTTGTTTCAGGGAGTCCTTGTATCTTCTCTTCGGGGCTCCTCTCTTGCGGCAGCCGGTGGCAAGTTCATCATAAAGCAAGATCTTACTGATTTGCCAAAACAGACACTCAGAGCTTTTTGGGATATTTACAGTCAGTGGCAAAAGGAAATAGGAAAGCAGGAGAAATCTTCCTTCTGCTGATGCAGAAACACAGGCAGGTGCTGCAGGCTAACTTTAGCATGTCTAATAGGTTTAATAAGAACAGTGCAGCCTTCTGGACTGCAAACAACCTGTGAACATGGCTCAGGAGGGTGAGGGAGTGCCTGGACTATGAGGCCATGCTGTCCTTTCCCTCTGAAGACCAATAATTAAAAGTCTGAGGTAAAGCCATCTTAAGGGAAACATCCTGTAAGGTTAAAAATAAAATGTGGGAAGAAAACAACAAAAGGATTTGATGATTGTCTCTACTCTCCATCCTGCCTGGAAGCCCCCTTTATGGACTGCCTTATGGGCCTGCTAGTCAGGAAACAGGAATTAAAGTTCTGTCAATCACAACTAGCAAATAAACGCTATCCCATCCCATGAGCCTTTTCTTCTGCAATGTGTCTACCTAGTCATCAAAGCCATTTCCAGCTGTTTTTGTCTTTTCCTGAAAGCTGAATGTGGCTGATGAGTATTCAGCCCACTGCTGGGAAGAGGCTGGCTGCTAAGTGCATGGTGTTTAGGGCTGCCGATGGAGGGGATGAGAGGAGAGAAGTGTACAACAGGATTACATATGTCATCCTGTTTGTTAGTGCATCTTTGGCTCCCATCCTGTGTCCTGGTCAGAGGCCCTCTGGGAGGGTCACCTGGAGGACTGTAGTCTCTGCTCTGGCTTTGAAGTTCCTCCGGAGAGGAAGTGGATGGGCTGGGATTTGTACATTACCCAACACTGAAGGATGTCCAACTCTTGTATTCCCACAAAGTAAAGCCATATCTACTGTTGAGGGGGCTGCTGGGGTTGATGGGAGAAGAAGACACACTATCAGACCAGAATCCAGCTGAAGAACATATCTACTTATGCTTCTGTGTGTTTCTAAGGTTGACACTCTGGTAGCTGACATTTTTTGGGAAGCGTAAGCTAAATGTATTCCCTTACATTTATGGTCTAAAAGGAATCACATTTCAGAAAAGAACATTTCACCTTCAAGATTACTTCCCTGAAGTCTAGAAGACCCTTTCTTCCCTGAACTCACTTCTCCTTGAAGCTTGAAGCTCTCTCTTTTTTTCTTTCTTGTTTCTTAATTTCCTCCTTTTTTCCCCCTCTCCTTTCCTAATTTTTTTTATGTTTATCACTTTGTTCAGTTTTGTGTGGGTTGTGGGGACTAGTTACTGACAGGTTCAGATCTGTCTAATTAAGTCAATCACAGAACCTAAATGTGGATCAGATTTCTGATTTTGTCAAAAGTCAAAAAAAATCAGAGTTTCAACTCTTGAAGAAACAATGATTTTTGGTGGGAGTAACTTGTGGAAGAGAGAGAAATCAGAGTGTGTTCCCCATTGCATTGCTGAATATGCATTTGTCTTTCCCTCTAAGACTCATGGAACAGCTAAAGCAGTGGAGAAGAGAATACTGCTGATATTTTTCATCTTTGGAATATTGTAGGTGAATCAATTCTTACTAACAAAAGGCCATTATCTTCTTTCAATGGTATTGGCTATGGGGCTGGTGGACAATCTGGCTTCTTTGAGAAATTTTCAGTTTTGATGTTTCTTTAGTGCAATAGAATTGTGAAGACAACACGATTTTACGCTGCAGACATTTTATCCTGCAGTCTCCTTCCCTCCGGAATAGTTTCAAATTCTCCAGCAATCCTCAGTCCTTCTACAGCTCAAAGCCTCATGCTTGCCTTTAAGATATCAGGAAAGACATACAAACCAGGTACTAAATATACTAAATCTGCGCCTTCCTTCCCCAAAAGGCCGTTTCAGTGCTTATTCCTGACCATCAGGCAGGTGAAGGGAAAGAACATGTGTGAGAGCGGCTACACTGGATCCAATTAAAGGTCCTTTGGCCCAGCATCTTGGCTCAGACAAATGCTAAGGGAGGCATCCAAAGCCAGACAAAGGTCATGCAGAGATATTTCTGTCTTTTCTCTCCTCCCACCCAGCCTCGAGCAATCTGGATTTCCTGAGCATGAGGTAACATCTTGGTGGACCCTAAATTTAATCTGAGTGCAATGCTGTTCTAAAATTACTGTATTTGTTTCTATTGATGCAGACTGTGAGCAGCTTAGGCTACCACAGAAGTTATGTTAGGTGTTACACAAACATGGGACAGAAAGGCCCTCTCTGCACCAGTAGGACCATGCTGACAGTGATTTTACAGTGCTGGGACATAAACCACATTAAGCAATTTTTATTAGAGGAGCGTGAGGCAACTGTGAGATATTATTAAGCTTCAACAGTATCAGCACATCAAGTATATACATATTTTCCATTTTGCTGTAGATACCATGGCAAACTTCAACAGAAGAGCCTGAAAGATGCTTCTTGCCAAGGCAGGGCAATATAAAGTTATTCTAGAATCTTTTAGATTAGAAAAGACTTCTAAGATCATCCCATCCACCCCTAAGCCATGCCCTTCAACACCACATGTACATGGCTTTTAAATACCTCCCGAGATGGTGACTCAAGCCTGGGCAGTCTGTTCCAAGGCTTGAAAACCTTTTCCACAAAGAAGATTTTCTTGATATCCAATCTAAACCTGATCTGGTGCAACTTGAGGCCATTTCTTATTGTCCTGTCACTTGTTACCTAGGACAGGAGACCAACCTCCACCTTCATACAACCTCCTGTAAGATAGCTGTAGAGAGCGATAAGGTCTCCACTGAGTCTCTTTTTGTCCTCCTTTTTTCATTTCTGGGGCTAAACAACCCCAGCTCCCTCTGCTGCTCCTTGTAAGACTAGTGTTTTAGACCCTTCACCAGTTTCAATCCTTTCACCTTCTTTTTTATTTTTAAACTCTTTTTAATAATTTCCTTGTTTCAGTTACTTACAAAAAATTATTCTTGTACATGAAGGGAAAGTGTGAGCAAAAGTATAAGGTGCTTTTTTTACCAACAGAAAATGTGGATGTTGAGGCTCCACATTGACAAGGAAGATTACTCTTTTTATATTCATAAGAAATGGGAGGAGGGAGGTGGGCAAAAAATAGGGAAGGACATGAACATAGAGCAAAGAAAGGAATTAAAGGAAGGAAGCAAAGAAACAAAGACAAAAATTGGTGTGGTTAGTAATGTACCAGAAAAATGATTTTCCAAGGGACATTTTGAGCAGATATGAATGGAAATGCTGTTGCCCAGAGAAGAAATCACTGTGGCCCTCATGCTGAAAAAATGCTCCAGCTGATTTTCTCTGTTCATTTTCTTGTGGGAAATGGTGGTAAGAGTTACCAGTCACTAAACACCAGTGACCTACTGTAAATCCCTGGGATCAGCAAGCAGCTATGATGATTGTCAAGCTGTAATTCCAGTGCTGCAGAACAGCAGTTCCTCAAGTGCTGAGTGTGGAAGAACTTGGGGAAATTCAAGTTCGTACCCACAGTTTTCAGATTTTTTTCTTGCACTGTCCAATAAAAACACATAGGTAAACCAACCACATTTTCCTGATCTGCTAAACTCTTTTGTGCTGTTTTTTAATACAAAACTGTCACATTTTTGATTGCACAGCCATAAATCTTTAAAAAAGATCATAGATTATTACCGTAAAAAAAATAAATTAAAAAGCCTTTATGAAAGCTAATGGTGTATATGTTCTCTAACACTAGAATTCATCCCACCTTTTTTGCCTTTTAACATGAGCCTTATTATTAGATAATTATGCATTTTTAATTTTTCAGTGATTTTAATGAACATGGTACAACTAAAAAATAAGTACTAGCCAATTTCCTTCTGTTCCCATCTCTCTCATAATTTGTTCCTTCATGCTAGTTCCAATAGCCACTCTGGTAGCAGAAATACTGTAACTCTGATGTCTTTCAGCTTCTCTTTCTTTCTACTCTCCCCTACAAGTATATAGCTTACTGCTCTTCTCCAAATGGCAAAAACTCTGAGGAGCAGCCCCTTGCTTAACATGTAAAATTGTGAGTTCTGGCTGGCAATTGCTTTGGTTTTGTTCCCTTGAGATCTGACAGTGCCAGAAATCAAAGCATAATTTTGCAGATGTTGAGATCCTGTAAGCCCCCTAGGTTGCAGATCTAAGCCAGAAAGCCAGCTGGCACCGTGGACGTGTGTTAAGAGTGTAAAAGTACACATTTTTAGTTTTCAACCAACAATGACCAACTGCTGGTAACTTCAACAGAGTGAAGCATTACTAACTTTATTTTTGGAGAGTAAGTGGCTTTGTGCATTCCCCTGAGCTCTTCTGTTCTAGTGCTGCTGTTTTAAAGATGCTGTTCAGAAGTATAGAAGTTTCTTTGGTGCCTTTCCAGCATATCTGTTACTCTTTAAAGGGATACCACACTCTGACAGCACCCTCAGAAAATTTAAGAGTTATTTCAAGCGAAACTTAACCTTGTTGATTTCAAACTGCTTTGCCTTTCTTCTAAAGGAAATGCTTGCACGGGGGAGAAAAAAAATCCACAATATCTATATTAAAATGAGAATAAGATGACGGGACAGCTATCACGCCCATTTGCAAAGAGGTACTGGATAGTAAAAATGTGTGTGGGAGCTTAGATAGATATGTCATAATTCTGTGTTGTGTGACGTGGGGAAAACTGAAAAATATATATTTAAATTTCTGAAGTGTTTGGATAATAAAGAGTAACATTATAGTTTTTAATATGAACTTTTCCTTTCACACAGAGTCCCTTCCTGCACTGCAGCATGTCTGCTGAATCCTGAGAGCAGGGATAGCTGGTTAAAGCAATGATACTGGTGAGATATTTTCTTTTTTGCAGATAGGTCTGTGCAGAGCAGGGTGGAAAAAACTTTATCCAAAATTTTAGAGTTTGGAAGTCTTTTTATTTACTACTAGGACAAGGCAAAAGCCCTTCTACTTTTATATAGGAAACTTATTCAGTGGAGAGACTGCTCCAATACAGAAAGATTTGTTCTTGTGATCACTCAGGATTTTACTACACAGCTTCAGACTGAGATGATAGAATTCAGCCCTGGATAAACAGCAGGCTGTGACAGGATCTCATTGATGCTGTACCAGCACTGCAGCAGACACTCATGCTTGGTTCTTCAATGTCCAGCCATGTATTCTGACTGCAACATTACTCTGAGCTATTATTTTTCCCGGTTTGGATCAAAATTCCAGAAGCTGGGGAACTTTTCCTAAAGCAAATTTCAACCAAACGTCTAGGTTCTCATGCACAGTTTAAATTTCAATGAAGTGATATTTTCCAATGAAAAAAAAGTTTAATTGAAAAATTCCTGACAAGCTCTAATCCTATTAACTTCACTGTGGTTGCACATATGCTAATGAGAGCCGTGTGTGTGAGACTGTTGCTAAATTTGCAAAACACAATACCCAGGACATGCATATCATATGTAGTTTGACATAGGCACATATGGTTTATATTCTGTATTCTAAAACAATATTATGAACATTTTATAAGGTTGCAAAAGTGAGTATTGTAAATTCAAGAAACGCAAAAGTTATTGAGGCATGCACTTTGGACTCTCTCTCTGGTGTAATTGGCCATATACACCTTCCACTTCCTCTTCTCTACCCGCTTGTCCCTCTCATATTCCTTCTCTCTCTCCTCAGTGCCTTTCCTCTCTGGATAACCTTCATTTTTAGCAAATAGCATCTCTTATACATGGCTCTAACACGGCACTAGATGATATCATGAGCTGGTTGTCTTCTCTTAACTTCCTTCTGTCCTGTCAGGTCAGATTAAGTTCTGCAAGGAAAAGGATACTGACTCCATGGAATGTGGGCAGTGATTTGTAGGTATGTTGTCCTTGTTTGCTCTTTGGACACTGAGCAAGCAAGCACAGTTCAACAATAATTTTCTTAACACAACAACATAAATATATGTTATGGCATGTGTTATTGCCTATAGTTGAGCAATTGCTAATTTATAACGATTTATTTTTTTGACAAGAGCGTCCTTGCATCCCAAAATTATGTCAATTTTCTTATAACAGTGCCCTTTACCTTATATGGAAATAGTTATTACTCTTTTGCTAGGGTATGAAACTGATTTGTTCTGATGCTCTCTTTCCCAGGCCTATGGAGAAGTCTTTGCTGATGTAAAACTCCAGTGAAATCAACGGGGCCTGTTCATGCTCAAGGATTTGTCCTAACATTTTAACTTTAAGAGTAAATGAAGACACAAATTTCCTCAAGAATTAGGACAGAGCCATTTGGGAAGGATGTCAGCCCAAAGGGTAGGAGTATCTTACTCTTTTCAGCAATGTTAGAGTCTAGTCTAAGGTAGGCATCTATGCTCTATCCCTAATCATTGGGAAAAGGCTGCAGAGATTAATTCCTCTTCAATGTTACCTGCTTTATATATCTTTGGAGAGGATAAATTTTTTTCTGGAGGCATTTACTGTCTCTAAATCAGAGATTTTAACCATGCTGCTTAGGCACCATGACTAATTTTGAGATGGCTAAGGTACAAGGAAATCTCACATCTTGTTTGAGTTTCAGGTGACTCCTGAGCTGCTCCACTGAGTCCTCTTGCTTTCGTGGTGTGTGATCTTTTGCTGCCACTTGCACAAGGATGGAGGAGTTGGCAAGAGGAGGTTCACACTCTGAATGTCCTGAAGCAGAGGAGCTGATCTAAGCTGCAAGTTCTGTGATGCACATCATCATGTTGACCTGAAAGGAAGTGCTTTTATTCAGCTTGACAAACTGAAATATTTAGAATCCAGTTGACTTGATCCAAAGGAATGTATTTTGCTTACATTTTCCCTGTGGAAAATGGAAGCATTTCTGGAAAAAATAACATTTTCCCACAGAAAACAATTTTTTTTTACTTAAAAAAAAAAAGATGGAAAGTTTCCAACCAGCTGTAATTACAGTGCATACATAAAAGGGGCCAAATTGATCCTGTAAGTGCATTCCTGACTGTAGTCTATCCATAACCTCTGAGTGCTAGTCTTTGTAAGATCATAACTTTTGAAAGTTATGAAATTTTTGTGACATTCATAACTTCTTAAAAATTCACATAAACGTACTGCATTGTATTCTGTGTACAATGACCTATGCTAAAATAAAGGGCAAAACCACAATATGGGCAATCACCCATTAGGCACTGGGCAAAGACCACCAACTCATATTCTTTTCTGGAGCTGTATGCTGGGTCTGATTCCAAGCCCCTGAAGGGTCCAGTTTTATGTCACTAGCAAGTCAAGAGGAGATGCAAATGATAATTCTTAAAGTGTGAAAAAGAATTTGGTCATTTACAGATGAGCTGTGATACAGTTTTCTTGGAAATAGGTACATTTTAGGGAGAATGGAGAGCTGTTGCTCTCCTCCCCACAACCCCCTCTGGAAGTAACAAGCTTATTGCATTTTACACCCAGGTGTTTGCCATAGAATCTGACACATAACCATGCCCTGGAAAACTATAAAACAATATAATTTATAGAAATAAACTGAGTGAGAATCATTATTTTTTATTGGTACCACTTAATGTGCAGAAAAAGCATACTTTCCAAAAATATGGAATAAACGTTCTGTTAGCCTTATTGGGTCCAAATGTTAGGGTTTAAATTATTTTACTATGCAAACTTTCTTTCATATCTTGGCAGTAGTGATTTCCATTTTTATTCCTTTGGTATCCATAATCTTATTAGAATCAAAAACATATGCTTTGAGATCATTGGACATATCCCTTCTCCCACCCTACCCCCTTTTTCTCCATGTTAAAAAATGCACCGAAAAGACTAACACTCTAGTTTTGAGAAGAACAGGAATGATATAGGAGAAAATTATTCAGACTACCAAGTCTGAATGGGGAAATGGTTTGAGAAGTGTAGTTTGGTTTTCATGCTTTTGATTTGGAAGTCATTAAAGGTGCAAAAGTCTCCAAGCCTCCCACTGGCTGCCATTCAGAGCCCCACTCCCTCTCCTGCAGCAGGAGGTGCTTGCACCAGGATCACAGATTTACAACATGAAAAAGAGTACAGGCAGATTTGAGCTTTATAACACTTCTGGGGATGTAATACTTACTGCAAACCTTACATCTTGATGTCGGGCAATCGTATCACTGGGGATGAAGTGTCAGCTCATTCTTATGGATTTATGAATATACTTTTTTTTATAATTTGTAGAGCAAAGACAAAGTTCTTAATATGTGAGTCCAGCAGTTTGGTAAAAGGTGTTGCTCATTCCTCCTGGTTGCCTTTTAGCCATGGGTTACTCAGCAGTTGAAAAAGAGCTGATGACCTTTTTTTCAATATTTTCATGACAGCAGATAGAATTTTTTTTCCAATTTGTCATTATGAAAGCACATAAATTTACATTAAATTAGTGCTCATGGCAAGTTCTGGCTACTAGAGATAGAACCCTAACAAAATACATCCTTTTCTCTTCTGAAGCATCTACTACATCCTTTTATTTATCTTGTATGAAACAAGCTTTCTGATGTCCAAAGCAGGAATGACAGTTGAAATTTCTGTCAGTAATGTGAGGGAAATATAAATTAAAATGGTTGCAAGTACTCCTGAAACTTCATGTAAGAGTAGCTCAAAGTGTGTAGTTAAAAAGTTCAAACATTTTATGGTATAGGGATTCACTGTAAACACCACCAATTAATTCCCCTTGGCAGTGACCATCATGTAATGGCTCTTTGAATAAAATTAGAAATATTTAATGTTAAGTATAGTCCAAACTCTGAATTTCTTAAGGGAGCTATCATTTACTGAATTGCAGCCCATCAACTAATGATACTTAGAAACATCATCAGGGATATGTGAGTTGTTGCTGTATTTTTGGGAAAGACATTTTTTAATCACTGTTATGGGAGCAGAACAGAACTTAGCCCAAACAAAAGAGTTGCAACTTGTGCTTTTTTAATGACATTTTGAAACACTCACCTTTTGAGATTTGCATTCTGCTTTCAGCTGGATGAAGAGTCCACACTAATTTCATAGAGGTTGTTAAACACCTTCTGGATGTAGAGGATTTTGAGGAGTTTTAGTCAATTCTACTGGCATGGCTATACTTAAAGCTGGTCATTGAGAGGTGACAGGCTCTCGATTCCTTTGCTATTTGATCCGCAGTGTTATCCTGATATCTTTCACTATGAATTGTGTCTTATGTCATGATTCTGATACTTTAGAGAGCTAGGCAAGTTTCAAGCCTACCCCTTTAAAGATGTCAATGAATTTCATAGTTTTGTTTTATCCAAATTGACTCTGCTTGCTCTAGTGCCAAAAGTTGCGAGGTAGTATTATACCTTGAACTTTAGTACGGAAAGTACCTATTTGAGTGCAACATAAAATGCACAATGTAATCCACTTCTGAAATAGTTTCAGCCTTCCAAGTAAAAGGCAAGTTGCACAGCTTCCTGGGCCACTTAATCCAAGTGCAGAAGGATATCATAGTTGCACCAAGCACTTTTTACACCTCATGAGGAGACAGAAATCCCTCAGGGTGGGTTCATATCATTTAGCATTAAACCTGAAGATAGCACTTGTTTTCTCCATGGAAAAAACAGGACCCTCCAGAAAGCTGGAAGTTCCCTCCTCTCTCACCAGTGTCTATGTCAATAGGCTGGGATGACTGACTCCTAAATGTTACCCACTTTGTAGGCCATGCTATTTACGTTATCTGCTGATTAAACTGAGAAAGAACAATTGTGGTTTGTTTGAACTTGTTATGAACTAAGCCAGTTTGTCAAATTGACAGTTATGGCTAAGCTATAAACTCAAGTAAAACTTTTCAAAATGTGCCTGCAAGACCCCAATCGTTGTATTTGGAGACCAAAATTAAAAGAATCTAATAAAAAAAAGGAAGAAGGACATTGATTTTAGGTAGTACTAATGTTGCTCCTATACAAGTAATTTTAAGGCACCTGAACTGGAAGACAAATATAATTTCTTTCTGGTATTTTTTGTTAAACAGCAGTTGAACATACTTTCTGCATGATGGAGAAACGATTTCAGCTATAAATAGGAAACTGTTGAAGATAATTAACAATGATTTTTTTTCTTTTCCAGAAAACATCCATAGAAATAACCAAATTAAAACAAAAATATTTTGCTGAAAAAGAGTAACTTTTTCCGGAAGACATGAGGAGTGTTTTTCATTAGTATGAACCATGGGAAATATTGCAGCTTCATCAGTGAAGGCCTGACATACGATTTCTATCAAAGACACATTTCATTTACCCTAGGCTTATTCAGCACTACTCTTATACAATGTTCCCTACCAGCTGTTGTTGCTGCTGTTTGCTGGTAATTGATTGCTTTGTTCCTGGCCTGAGAAGTTGTGTCACTTAGCACTTAAGCTTCTAATGGGCTACCAGTTTCTTCCTTTACCAAATATTAATAGTGCCAAAAAATACAAAAGGCCCCTAACAAAACTGAGGATGCAAGTAAAGTTTTGAGTTTTGTTGCTTAATTTCATCCTTCCCCGCATAAATTATACTGCAGTGAGTGTTCTCAACCCTCTAAAATAACACAAATTTGCTAAAGTATTTGCTTCCTTATGTATCAACCACATGTTCTATTTTTATCTCAGTGGTGAATCCAAGAAGTCAAATTACCCATTACTAATGGTCATGTGGCTGTAGCAGCTGAGATTCCAGAAAATGCCGAGAAAATGACTGAAAATGTCTTTGAGAGCATACAAGAAAAGCACAAGTCTGCACGCTTTGCAGTTAGCGATTAGATGAAGTAATGTAGATGCATTTTTTTTTTTGAAAGCTATTTAAAGAGTAACATTCATCACCATTTTCGCCATGGATTTTCATTCTGGCACCATTTATTCATCTAACTTGAGACCACATTACACAGTTATGTCACTGAGACTTCAAGGGCACTGTGTGCACATGTGCACCAGCGCATGTCAAGGCCATATAAAAAGGCAAACTCTTATTGATTTCATTTTTCAGTAGATGTTACTTGTTGAAATGGGCAGGGAGTTGGTCTTGAGGCTTCATGGTTAATACATACTATGAAAGTGATGAATTCAAGCACAGAAGTGAGACTAATGGATTAATGTAGGGTTGGTTCTTTTTTTCTCTGAGGTTTTTTTTTTTCGGTAGCTGCCTTTAGTAAGGTGGAATGTCCATCTATATGTTTATTTCAAATGCTTATATTTAATTCATGCTGTATTTGAGTATAATTGATGAATGTGTTCTGTATGTAGCTGGCTGATAGTCCTATTGTCCACACTACCATGCTCGTTCTTGCAATGTCTTCCAGAAAATTTGGGAGTTCTGGAAAAATTCCATGGCACATGATCTCCCTAAAGGGTCAGAAATTTTTTATTTACTCAGCTATGCTAATGCCTCCAGTTAATGAGATCTTCATTAGAAAAATAAAATCACTTTATATAGAAAAGAAGAAGCCACAAGTTTGCTTGAAGGTGTATCCATTCAGTTTGGGGAAATGGTATACAGTATAAAAAATGCTTTGGAATTTGCCTAATGACAGGTTCTATAATTAGATTATACCTCAACATTCCTGTTAATGATGTAAAGGAAGCTAGATACGCATTAAACATTTGATAGTTTTTATTGCAGACAGGAGGAAAAAAAGCATTCATTAGTTCTAATAAGTGTGAGTACTGAGCAATTCACTGGTAAGAGTGCAAGTCAGTTTATAGTTACAGGCGATAGACCTGGACCTAAATATGCAGAAAGAAAAGCCCCACATTCTTCTTCAGTGGTTCTAACCACAAGAATTTAATAAACATAATTTCCTCTTCATGTGTGTCCAAAGGCAAAGGTGAAGAGAATTTTTAAATTTCAGCAAGAAGAACTTGTACTGGATGCTGTCCAGTCTTGTAATACTACTTCTAAAACATAGACCTTTCTGCAAAGGAAGGAATCAATCCACTGGTTTGTGTTCAAATGCTGATCAGTGGGAGTTTTCCCTGATTAAGGCGTAAAGATCAAACCAGAATATTGTTCTGAAAGACATAAACTGTGGATGTGATTTGACCATTATCAGTGTTCTGGGTCTGTTCATTGGGGCATCATAACGAGTCTCTGATCTCACGTGCAGGACTCATCGGAAAGGCTTGGCGTCATGTACCACTAACATAAACAGTTTATAGTCAAGGAAATTGGGATATAAAATATCTGAAGGGGAGAATGTAGGCACAATGTGTGCTTTGAAAGTGCATTTGGGACTTGGCTGAAAAGCAAAAGAGGAAAGAATATTGCAAAAAGAATTGTGCAAATAACATGTCCATTTTTTTCCTATTCTATGCCAATCTGATTTTGGATTACAGTTCAGTTAACATTTCTAAACCATAAACATTTGTACTGGGACAATATACTTAAAAAATATTGAAACAAAAATTTTCAAAATGCCCAATGAAAATTCTGCCTGACTCAACATTCTTTTCCTTGAATTAGATTTTCAAGAGGATCAATTTTTGCAGTCAGTTTTCCCTGAAGTGCATTTTGCTTCTAGGTGGAAGTGCATGTTCGGTCCCCATGCCAAAACCCCCTCTGGGCTCCCATGGGATCCCCTTTGCTCCTGCCCATTCCCATAACACTCTTTCCTTAAGATCTGCATATCCTGAGTCCATTTGCTGAGTCATCTTTATAATACTTCAATAATAAAGAGAAAAATGCATACCAGTGATGAAAATGTTGACTTCATTCTTTTCAGTGGCACCATCATTGGGTAAAGTCTGGGTTTTATAAGTTCATAGCCAGGTGAACATGGATTGCTGACTGTTGGGTGCTGTATTGAAGCAGCCAGGGACATAAACCTATGGACTTTCTACAGAAACACTGGCTCTTAGAACAAATCTCTGAGGAAAGACCACTGAAGTGGAAAGGAAAAAACATAAAAAACCATGAATCATAATAGACAGTAGATTGTACAGAAAATGCAATAAGAGATTTTCTTGTAGTGCTTTATAATGTCTATGACAACGTTAAATCTATGATCTAGGAGTTTCTCTGTATGTGTTGTCCAGTCTATTTTTTCTGTTCTGACTCAGCTACTGAATCCATCTTCCTTTTTGTTTCTGACCAATTAATTATTACTAAAAATTAATATTCAGCTTTGACCTAAACTCACAAGGAAACATTTTGGAGATGTTTGGTCAAAACCACTTTTCTTTACTTATAAGTATGAAACAATATTCTCTTCACAGCTGCTATGGCAATAAAATCTGTTCTTAAAGCCTGACTTTTGTATGTCTCATTGAGAGTTAAAGTGCAAGTCAAGTTTTAAATAGATTGGTTCAGTAGCTTTAGAGTTCTGAATGCTTAACATTCATAAACATTTCTCCAACTAAAACAGCTTAAACGAATTCCATTTGGACAATTTCAGGACATTCCAGGGCCACTTATGGCCTCGGAGTTGGTGACAGACTAGTGTGATTCATCTGTATGATGGCAAAATGTGACAGCCTTGGCCAGGGATCAGGGCCTCTCTGGGCAAAGACAAATACATGCCCAAGAGGGAAAGATGCATTGTTGCAAACTACCTGCTAAACGTATATCACTATGAATATTTATTATTACTGTGTGATTCTTGTAATAATAAAGACACATATAGATGTAAAGGTGGAAAAATAAATCTCTGAGTAACACATTTTTCTCTCTTCAAGATAAGCCTTCCCCAGTACTTTTGTATTTTATCTTTTTTCATCTTAGCCCTGACTCATGATCTTTGTTTGCATAAACAAAAAACAAGGAACTTTAACGTGCACAGAAGTCTAGTCTCAACAGCACACTTAAACACAGAACAACACTCAAATTAAGAGTAAATGTACAAAGTGAATTTGAAATAGACTTTACCTATTTTACTTTGTACACCACATTTTGGGAGAGATTTAACAGAGCTTTAAGTACAGAAAAGAACTTTTGCTGTTCTAAGCTGATGAATACCGAGGCTCATTGCCTTGACCTCAGATAGCCATGTATTGAGTGCAGAGGTAGGTTAAACTAATGCATTTCATCCCTCAGAGAGGTAACACGAGAATTAAGGGCACTGAGAGGTAAAGATGCATTACTTGTTCATATATCAATCCAGTGAGGTTGAACCCTCTGTATGGAAAGCGATAGGAAAACTGAAAATTATTAGCACTTATTTTATTAGTTCCTTAAGCCTTACAGACCTCAGACTGTGCAACTCACCACCTATTTTTCTGCTAAGAAGATGAAGAGATCATCCGCCTAATTTATCTGTGGTTCCTTGCTGACATTCACACCCCGAACACTCAGAGCCCAGGGAAAAAAAAAAACACAAGCAGAAAACAAACGAGGAAAATGCAACAAAATGCCACAATTTGTTGGTGTAGGTTTCCTGCAATGTTTTTTTTTATTTTTTTTTTTATGAGGAGCCTTTTGTATCCTGTGTTAGCTTTTTAGGACTCTGCCTCTCCAGTGTCTTGGATTATATTGAGACCACAGCATCCTTCCTGTCATTCAAGTGAAATCCTCAACAGAACTCCCAATGACCTTATTTGTCCCTTAATAAGGTGGCTATGGTATCTATTCTTAACTATGTCTGTACTCTCAAGACAGGAATTCCTGTGTGCAATGACAGCAGTTTTGGGTAATATTGGATTATATAGAACTAATATTGTGTGAATCTTGGGGTGTTTTGCGCAGGGCAAGGAGTCGGACTCAGTGATTCTGATCACTCTCTTCCAACTCAGCATATCCTATGAACCTATTATTCCATGAGTATTATCTAAGGTTTGGATTTCATAAGTATCAATTTGGAAAAGTGTGACCAAGATAACTAGATCCATGCCCCCATTCATTACAACCAGTCTTTATGTAAAATTCTTACCTCTCTTTGCCCTTCAGAAAACTTCTCTCAAATCATTACTCTACAGACTGATATAAAACTAATGTTTAGAAGTAAACCACCCCAGAAGCTGCCTGGTACTACGTGGTTGTCTGTTATCATTCTGCATGCGGTTATTTATCTACCTCTGGCCTGTCTCTGAAGTCTCCTATTAAGAGATCCTGTCTCTAGTTCACTCGTCTCAAGAACTGAAAAGATGATTAAAAACACTTTTTGTCCACACATTAATAAGTAACTTAGCACTGAAGAAAGAGCAAGATTTTCATGGTCCTGAAAATTGTTCTGATCATGATAATATAGAAGTTTCCTGTTATTTCACATCTGAGAAAGGACTTGATTTGTGGTTGAGATGAAATCTCTCTGAGTTCATAATACATTTCTTCTCCTTTTTTGTCTTGATAACCAGCAAAATTTTCATATTTTCTTCTAAGGTTTCCTAGAACAAGGTAAACCGTAATTGTCAGGGTTGTTTTGGGAAGAATTGATCTTGCTTTACCTCCAGGGATTGGAATAGGTGATCTCTCTTCAAGTATCCATTGCCCTGATTTCTGTGATTTAGTGATTTATCATTTTGAAGCCTTTTCAGTAGCACTGATTTCTAGTTATTCCCTGAAAAATTTATTAAAAAGTAATAGGGGCTAAGGAAAGAGATGTAGTTAAAACAAGGTTAGTAGATAGGTTCCCAAATTCTTGCAGATGTCAGACAGCTATGTTATAGGTGATCATCTTTCCTTTGTAACTCTCTTATGTCTCATTCATGTGACATGGAAACAATTACATGAAAATGCAGATGTAGATTCCAGTAATCTCTTTGGAATAGATAAATAGACTTTGAAATAATTTACAAATGATGCACAAAATCTGTGAGCCATCTGCTCACTGTTGGGGAAAAAAAACACATTTCTCCCAATAGGCTTTTCATATACAGAATTTCTCTTTTCACACAGCAAGGAGTAAAACAACAGATAGCCAGCAGTCTGGAATGCAACTCACTTACATGTGCTCAGAGAGCTGCACTGTGATCAGCTCTCGTGAAAGCAATTAAGGCTAGAACTGTGTATTTATTAAGAAACTGCTTTTTGCTCAGCCAAATATGCAGCCAGGGTAAGGACCACTCACAGCAAGAACTGCCTGTGCTGTCTGTTCTCCAGACAGTAAATGAATTGAGGTAAATGTAAAATGGAAGAATGCAAGATGGGGTTATAGCAACGGACCACAACAGGTGCTACCTATACTGCAATACCTGCTTCTGGCCAGCTCCTGACAAACTTGAGAACAATTTCTTCTGGTGTTATTCCACTACCTTGTGGAGCTCTGCCTGTGCAAGCCTTTGACAACGCTTACCTTAAAAGTCTTTTGTATTAAGTGTATAAGACTAAAATCTGCTTTAATTCAGAAGCAGGAAGAAGCTTTGTTATGCATTGCCCTTGTATTAGCTGATTCAACAGTTAAAATCCCTTTGAATTAGTGACATGTAAACTGCACTCTAAGAGTAATGGTCTAGAGGTCTTTTGTCTGATTCTTAATCATGTAAGTCACATAAATATTACTGGTGTTTGCACAAGCCAAGTCACAGTGTTCTTGGTGGCAGAATTTTTAGCCTAGACTCCACTGATCTACAGAGGATAGTTCTCTACTGTGAGTCATAGTCTGCACGTGGCCATATCAGCACTTCAAATTTCTTGACAGCCCCATCTGTGTCTGCTGGCAATGCTCTCTAGATTTGACCAGAGTGGAAACAATTCAGAACAATTCTGAAGTAATTAAATGCTGGTTGCCAAATAATCAGATTCCCAGCAAGACAGTGTCTCACAGCAACTGACAGTCACATTCTTTCTTCCAGGGAGATCCTGCTGAAAAGTCCTGGTGTGAGAAAGATGAAATACAGGGTTGATGGGATTTGATGGGAGTTACAGAGGGGTGAAAGGGATTCTGGTAGAGTGGGAGGTCAGTTGAGCTATCAGTATGTGCCACCGTTCTGATTGAAGTGTCTACACAGTGACAGGCATATTGGCTGTAGCCTCCCTGACATCAGCATGGTTTTCTCTTGGTGTTGTATATCATCAATCAAATCTGAAACAGGTGGGCTCAGAGTGAAGTCCAGTATGTTGACACTTTGAATTAGAGGTCAAGGGGTAGAGTCCTGAAGAGAAAGGGTACATAATTCCCAAGCAGATCCAGAATACTTAGTTATTAAATACCACTAGATTGATATAGGTCTCAGTTTTGGCAGCCAGTTTTATGAGGTACTAGGAATGAAGTCAAAATACCCCAAGTGTAGCACATTTCCTCCATCACAATGTGCGTTTCCTGAGTTCCACAAGTTTTGTGAGTTTGAAAAAATTTAGACAAATTATTTTGAAGTATTCAGGTCCAAATATCAGTTTTGGCCAGTAATAAGATATGACTAACTGTATCAAAATTGGGAATGCCCTTATGGTAGCAGGTGATCTTAGACTGAGTGCTAAAGTAGATCTTATCACAGATGATATAGACTTCTGTAAAGTCTTCTGTATTAAAGTCAAAACAATTGGCTGTAGCTCAGATCCGTGAGATAAGTTGCTTAGCTGGGACCTTGGAGAGTCAACCTTCCTCATATGCTTTCTCCAGTTGCTTGGGCAAGGCTTTCTATTCACCCAAACTTAAATGATTACTTACATGTCCAAATTTGGAAGAAAATGCTCAAAAATCTCAGTCACTGGCCAATGCAGGGCTATCCTCCAATTTGCCATACCACACATGACTAAGAAGAACCCCATTGAACTCAATGGGATATTTCATTTGAATAAATGCTTGTGAGTGGGAACTAGAGTTATATGAAGAAAAGTAGTGATTAGATTCATACTTTTTTATGCTATGAACAGATATATTTTTCCACCCTTCTGCCATCAAGTTTTATTTAACTCTGTGAAATATCTTATTGCAACTGGTAGTAATGCTGCTGTGATAGGTTCCTGCCCCAAGGGGATCCTATCTTGGCTCGCTGTCATTTCAAAGGCTCAGAAATAAGGGCTGTTTAGATCATTTGCAAATTTGGATGAGGAATCTGTAGCACAGCAGTGTTGCCACACAGCATTCCCACATACGGTTTTTGTTACCCATTGTCTGTTCAAAGTGCTAGACACTGGCTGTGTGACTCCATTAAAACTTTCTCTTGTAATTTATTTATCTAGGAAACCACAGTTTACACTCAATGTCTAATTTCCAGTGAAGTCTTACTTTTATTTCCAGCTGAACTTTCTGAGGCACAAAGAAGTCCAGCAACAAGTGAAAGGTCACTTGGTGATATTAGCCAATGGCTCAGGCCAGATCACCACCCAGTGCCTTCTCCTTCTGGTTTGCTGGTAAATATTTCAAGATATTTTTTTTTATTTTTTTTTATTTTTTTAATACTGTGCTGCACTTCTACTCACCTCTTTAAATTGCTCTTTTATGGAAATTGTAGTGTATAAGCCCCACACATTGACCCTATTTGTGGAAAACTTAAACAAGATAATTTTGTAGACATGGAATGTATATCAAATGAGAGTATACACTGATGTGTACTCCACAGTCTTGGTGCTTTAATTCTCCGGACCTAGTGATCTCAGAGATCTCACTCCATTTCCTTTTATCCATCTGCACAGAGTATTACTGAATGGAAATCGATGGAAACAAGGAGATGAATCACAAATCATTCCAAACCATTCTGGCTTGGTGTTGGCACAGTTGCCCAAGTGTTCATGGATTTGTGATCAACTCCAGTTCTAATGACAAAGTGTTTATACAAGAAGTTTTAACTAAGATTATTAAATATTGTTACTCATAGAAATCTGATAGGTCATGTTTGTTCAACCACTGCCCCCTGCTTCACCCATTCTGAAATTAAAAAAAAAGAAAGAGTCCCTTAAGACAGTACCTTAGTAGTAGTAGTTTGATTGACTTGCTAGGATGGTAGAATGACAGACACCAGGATCAAAGGTGAGAGAGTCAGGACCAGAAAGGAGTAAGGTCAAATAAAATCAATACAATAAGTTTGAGAGCTTAAATAGAATTTAAAAGACAGAAGAGCAATGTACCTTTAATTACAACATTATTTAATCAATTTGCTTAATTCTACTCCAGCAAAAGAACTAAATTTTCTGTTTGAAAAGAGTGCAACATTCACAAGAAACTGACAGCATAAAGAAAAGAAAAAAATGAAGTTATTTTTTTCCCTTATATGAAGGTCCCCTTCAAGAATTGTCTGTTTTTATCCAAGGTCACAACTGAGTACCAAGCTCTATCCCTGTGTGCAGTGTGGACAAAGGAGTGGCCAATCAATGTGTAGGAGAACCAAGCAGTGTGGAAGGACATTGGTGCCTGATGTTATGCGGCATAGAAACACCATGTGGGTATGTTTTCATCTTATATCTTGTCAGTGAAACTGTACATCCCAGCCTAAGGAGATAAGAAAAGAAGCAAAATAAATGGAATGATTAAATTTTATTTGATTGGCAAGAGCAGAAAACCCCTTAGCTCAGCTCCTTAGTCTTCTGGTGGACTTTCCCTGCAAGAAATTGCTGATGGACCATCTCTTTTCATGAACCTGGTTTTTGAGAGAGGAAAATAAAGTCATTTTATGTCTTGTAAATGCTCTGGAAGACATTTTATTGCTCTTCCTTGCACCCATACAGAAAGCTGTATCATATCTGCGGTTATGCACTGCATACAGTGTTGACAATTCCAGAGGATCAAAAATGACAAGCCTGATTTGGGATTAATTCCCAAAGTATTGATATATTTCATCTGATTTATTTTAAAACTACTACATTGAATTGCTTGGCCTGTCTTCAGGTTTTTGAATTCTTCCTCTCTCTTTTCAGCCCCAGAGCACCCGGTTCCCTAAAGGATCATCCTAGATTTTCAGCTCCCATAGATGCATAGGATGACTCATGCCTTATTCCTAGAGCTCTCCTATCATTCCTAGTCTCACTGGTTCTGTCACCACCCGTTTTTGTCTTCATGCCATGTCTTCTCCTTTTTCTTCTCCAAAGACATATTAGTTCTTCCCTTATTTTTCTCACAGTATTTTTTATAATCCTGGAGATCCTTAACATAGACATCCTCCTCTGCCACACCTCAAAATAAGGGTGGTCATTTTATGATTCCTCCTTTATTCCCTCTATTTAGCAGGAGAAGGAATGGTGGAGGGTTAATCTAGAGTCAGAAGCCAAGGCATGAAGAATTCACTCCCCAAGAGTTTAGACTTTTTCTGTCCTCTCATCCCTTCTGTAAGAATGGTGTTCAGACCTCAGAGAAAAGGGAGAGCTGTTGATTACCCCCATTTTATGTCTTCTACTCATTGGCAGACAATGTAAGATTTTTTTCCAAGGAAAATCAAAATTTAAGAGAAAACTGGAGCTGTTCTTGTTGAACTCACAATGGCTCCAACTACAAATTAAATATCCTCTCCTCCACTCTCCCAACAAATTATATCATAAAAATTGCTTCCCGCTCTATAACAAATTATGAACACAGTGTCTGCAGAGTGCAATGATAAATGTTATCACCAACCATGTACAATTGTGACAGACTTGATGATCCTTGTAGGTCCCTTCCAACTCAGGATATTCTGTGAAATCTGTGAAAATAGATGTATTTTTCTCCTCTTATCGAATGGACCATCCCGCCTGTCAGCGGTCAGCATTGTTTCATAGCAGGGCTCCGCCTCCCCTGCTACTGTTTCTAGGTAGAGTTCACCGTGTAATAACCTGAGGCCACAGGACAGCTGGGTCACAGGAACTTCGGTGCTGGGACCAAAGCCCCACCTTGCCTGCTGGCCGGTGCCTGCCAGCTGCCAATACCAGCTGTTTCCTGTTGTACATCTACAGCACCACTGAACATTTCAAAATGTTTTTAGCAGGGATGGGAAGTGTCCAAAGGAAGCAGACAGGATAAAAGGAAGGAGAGTTCATGTTGCCTGCTGGCACTGTAAAAAGACCCGGGAGTAATTTAGAAGCGAAATACCTAAATAGTTAAAAACTTCAAATAAGTTGTTGTTGCTGCTAGCTCTATTCCTGTCACCTCCTTAAACTCTATTCCTGTTTTTGGGTACTTGGAACAGGTTCTTTTCTTCTTCCTGGTAAAGTGAATTAATGAGCACTTGAAGCTACTCTTGGGACATTTCCAAAAGACAGCAGTATTTTCAACTAATATATATGTGTGCTTTTCAACATAATTACTATTCCACTTCCTGAATCTGTATCTGTATATTTATACACGTATACTTAATACACGCACAGATATGTATATATCAGAGCTGGTTACATTTTTCTGGAAGGTAATATTTAGTTAGAGATTTTGCTCTTGTTTTGGAGTTCAGTCCTGAGCTTTCTCATCTTGCAAATGACCACTGTGGCTCTATAATAAATTATAAAGACAAAATCACCTCCCCACCCTGTTATTTAGACCTTGCAACTGAGCTGCTTTGGAAGGAACAGTTATTATAATCCATTTACAATGATATTGTCTTTTCAAATATAAACTTTGAAAAGTAGGACCTGTATTTTTTTATATTAGTTGGGAAATACAAAATACCATTAGATCTTGAACTAAAATGCTAATTTAGTATAAAATAATAATAATAACAACAAAAACAAAATTGTGACCTTTACTCTCACTCTCTTGTGTAGTTACATTACAACGTTGTTCAAGGAGTTGCATCAATGATCTTAAGTTTATTCTCCTGGATTAATGCCTCATCCATCTAAGAAGGTGATTCTACAACCTGAGCTGTTGTGATATATTTCTCTGCTACTTTGTCTAAGTTTATATCAGAATTTATGTTCTGTTATCATAGTGGTAATTTAAATAATATTGTGGTAATTGGGACTAAGTATTAGATTGTATAAATTCAAAAGGAAAAATCCATTTCAGGCATCCAATTTGATGCATGAAGAAAAAACTGTTTGTCAAGTTATAAACGTTTTTGTTTTTAAATGTCTAGCGGAGGAAGGAAGGTTTTGTGATTGATATAATAACTGGACTGGGAGTTGGAGAACCTGGGTTCAATTTGCAACTCTTCACAGACTTCCTGTGTCACCTTGAATAAGCCATTTACATTTCCCAGTTCTTTTTCCTCCCATCAAAAAAGGAATAATTATATCTACTAACATCATAGGAGGTTTATGAGACTAACTTAAGAAATGAGACAAATAACTTATAGAAGAGTTCTGGCTCTTGGAAGTTGCTCTACAGCCTCATGTTCTCAATATGCTCACAACACCAGACTTCAGAGCACCCTGGAGGGTCTATTTTATCTACTCTGCATATGAGGATCTATATTAAACTAAGCTGGATAGGAAGGATTCTGTTACTTGGTACTGTGCATCTGGGAAGGATGATTTCTGCAATATTTTTACTGCTGCTGATCTGGATTGGTCCTACTTGTGACTCTTTGTAAGTTAAAAGGCTGTCCAGAATGCTCAGGGTATCTGCAACAAATATAACATTTAAACAAATAATTTAAAAAAAAGCAATTAAAATAATTGTATAAGGATATGAAACATTTGGAGGGGTCTTGCAGAGTTTCAAAAAGTTGAAGAATTCTTATGTGTTATTAGAAGTTTGAAATTGAAAAGATCTTCCAGTTTTAATTTTTCTCTTTTGTTAGATAAAGCTTAATTCCTTTAATTTGTAGTCATACATTCACAAGCAATGTATATTTTGTGTGTATTGGTGCATGAGTGTATTTACATGTGTAACTATGCTTTTGCACGTGTAATGTGTATGCATAAAGAAAGTTGATTTGAGTGCATGAACTTGTCTATGAAAGTAGGAACAATAATTTTTGTATTGCAGCTGTGGCTGTTTTCAACATCAAAGCGAAATGAAAACAGTAAAAGTAAAAGAAGAGGAAAAAAAAGAAACATAAACCAAAACTATTATTAGAGAAGAACAAAGGAACTGATCCCACAGACAGTTTTTCAACAGCTGGCAAGGTTCATCAGCTATTTTTACTGGTCTAGTGCCGGTCCTCTTAACTCTGTCATTTTTTCTGTTTTGTTTGGTGTACTATTTTTTTTGTTCACAAGTATCACTTATGGTTGGGTTGATTTCAATTATGCAGGTGTATGTGTTAAGTAAAACCATACTGAAGTCAAGGAAGTGCAAAAATCAGCACCCTCAGTAGTTCTGTAGGGACTCATCGCCTTGATCTGCCAGGCAGGTGGCCTTTAGATAATATACATTTAACAACTGGTCCAGCATTTTAATTATCATCCCTGGATTTTGTCATGCTGTAAAGCAACCCTTCAAATAAGCAGCTTCATTCCGTTTTTGTAGTGATCTGAGAGAGCCTCAAGACTGAAAGCCATTGACATTCAGAATTTGTACTGATTGACAAACAGTCAAAAAAATGACTCAAAAATCACATAAGTAAATAAAAGCGGGAAACTCCTGGTTTCCTTTGGTACTTCTTTCTGATTTGCAGTTGTGGTCTAGAAACTGGAATATATTTATTTTATAGGAGGAAAATCGAGAATCTTTCTTAATCATATGTCCCCAGGAGGTGAAGCTTGATGGAAAAGAAACAGTAAAGTGTGGTAAGATTCAGGATGCAAATTATGGGAGTTGGCAAAGATGAAGTCACATACTCCTCTGCTTCTGAATCTTGGATTGACAGAAAGAGGTAGGCTTTCAGCATCTCGCAGAAGTTGTGCCATAAATGCTTTCTGCTGAAGCAGCTTCTCTTCCTTTTATGGGGCTGATGAGAGTACTGTGACTGGTAGCAAAGATTTTTTTACTACCAACAATGTTCCATAAATAGATTCTGAAGAAAACCTGAAAGAATATTTTTAAGAATGTTTTTATTAAAGAAACTGAGAAACTTAGCTGTCTAAAAGATGGGATTTGCCTACTGGAAGATAAGTATTTACAGTTTAGGCTCTGAAAACTCATCACTGGGATAAGGGAATGCAACTGCTAACTAAAGTAGAGTAGGACCCACAGATAGGGTGCAGATAGGAACAATAAAATCTGTTTGGTTTTGTCACTCTTGGGAATATTTTCAATTATGTTATCTAAAGAAGACATTAATTCACTGAAAATCAAAACTGTAGATACAGCCAAAATCAAATCAAAGCAAAGCAGTAAAAGATTGTTTGCCCCATTTTTGATGTTATGATTAGTTTGTGACAGGCCTATCATTGTTATTTCCCATTGGATCAAGTTCAGAATTCTCTCTCTCAGCACCTGTTTCTGGCAGTGCAATGTCTATAAATGTCTATCTGGACACAGGCGTGGAATCCAGATACATAATTTCCCTAGATGGTCCCTGAAGGGATGCAACAACCTCAAATGAGTCATTGCTTCAGAAAGTTAAGTAGGAGCTGTCTAAAACTAGCCAATAAGACAGACCAAGTACAGGGACCTAAAGTTAGCAATTTCTTTCAAACTGCAGCTGTGAAATCCTGGATGCTGATACTAATCAGCATCTTCACCTGCTTCAATATGGAGCAGAGAGAACCACACTGAGGAACTTTCTATCTGAATGTGAATAATTGTTCAGAAGTGAAGGCTTGGGCTCAGTGTGGGAGGGATTTAAAAGCAGAGTTGTCATTCTCTGAGAAGCTTATCCCAACAAACAGCAGCTAATTAAGCAGGTTGGCTGCGTAGGTGGAGGGATCTCACTGTGTTCCTCATTTCTGGGATCTGAGCCACTGCATAATTCAGAGTGCAATTCTTGTGGACACATTATGAGCCGCTATGACTGAAAGGAAATGATACCAAGATTCAATTTTCCACCTGCTCAGTACTTGATCCTACCATTCCTCTTTTTGTAAGTGGTTGCCTCCTTCAGTCTGGACAAAAACCACCATGATTGCTGTGCTCTGCATAG